>NW_026683188.1:1800966-2100966 GCF_027579445.1 Ammospiza nelsoni | reverse complement strand
TGTTTGGGCTGCCTCATTCTTCCTTTGGTTTTGCCTTCAAATGCCATTGCCCTTTCTGCCTCAACTAGAAATACCACAGCTGTGCCATAACCAGCCAGTGGGTCATATTCCAAAGGCAGTGCGGTCTGGAGAGGATGAATGAAGAAGAGCCATCCTCACTTATGAAACCATACAAAAAAAGTCATATGTGTGACTTAGTACCAATAAAAAACAATTGGTAATTCAGAAGGAAATGTTGAATTTTCTGAAGGGGTCAGAAGGAGGAGAATCTTCCAAGTGAGTTGATGTTTCAGAAACTTTATTAATTACAACTCTAATCTATAATTCTATGCTACAAATCTCTTTAGCAACCCTACTCTACAATCCTACTCTAAATTGGTAACAGAGATAACATCTTGACATGATTGCTATGTTCTCGTCTCCTAGGGTTAGGGTTAGGGTTAGGCTTAGGCTTAGGCTTAGGTTCAGGTTTGGGTTTAGGTTTAGGCTTTGTCTTAGGCTTAGGGTTGGGGTTAGGGAAAGGGTAAGGGAAAGGGTAAGGGATAGAGATAGGGATAGGGTTAGGGTTTGGGTTAGCATTTAAGGTTAGGGTAAGGTTTTAGGTTTAGAGTTTAGGGTTAGGATTATTCGTCTTCTTCACTGAGCTGATGACTTGTGCCAGGATGAATGGTGGCTTGGCTGAAGTTACAAATGGATGCTGTCCACCAGAAAAAAAAAATACAACAAAGAACAGTGAACCATTACTTTCCAAGCTCATTGCTTCAGGGGCTGAATCAGGATACATCAAGTTCCTGGAAAGACCCAGAAAGAGGAGCAATGGGACCATCTGCTCCCCAGTCATCCCCAATGTGCAAGACCTTGCCATCACAGGCTAACCTGGCCCAGAATCCCACTCATCTGTTTATTGTGATGTCTTCATCATGCTGGGATTTTTCCCTGCCAGTGCTCTAGAAATGGCGCTTTCTGTCCCTGGGTTTTCCTCCATTCAGGAAACTCCAATGGCTCACATGGGTCCCTGCCTTTGAAAGACAGGCACTGTGCTGATTCCCACAGGGACAGAAAGCAGTGTCTGCCTTTCCATGCCCTGCCCCTCGTGTGCTGGATGGCACCTTCCTTCCCAGCAGGGCCAGCCCAAGTGGCACTGGGCCCTGCAGTTCCCTCTCTGCCACACAACCCGGCAGTAACCCTGGCACAGTTCCCGTCTGCTTGAGCGTGCCAGGCAGCAGATGGGGCTGGGACAAGTCCCTCCCAGCTGTCCCTGTTTGCATGGCAGAAACCTCTGAGGGTGGGCTGGGGGGCACAAACCAGGGCCCCTCAGAGGCTCACAGTGAGCCCCCCACAGCCCCTCCTGCCCACAGCCAAATCTCTGACCCCTAGGCTGGGACTGGCTTCCTTGGGTTCCTCCACCACCATTTCATGTCTCTGTACCCTGCATTGCTCTACTTCAATTCTTTTGCCATTAGATAAAACTGAACACTCCACCAAATCACAGAACAGGGCAACAGACACAGTCAGAGGACAGAGCACCTCTCCTCACAGGAAATGCAGAGGGAGCTGGAGTTATTCAGTTTTGTGAAGGACAGGCCCCAGGGAGACTTTATTGCCACTTTCCAAGACTTCACAGTGGCTTTGAAGAAAGTGTGGGAGATCGTTTTTAACAGGGCCAGTTACAATAGGATATGCACAAATATTTTTAAACACTAAGGGCATCTAATCAGACTAGGTCTAAGGAAGAACTTGTTTACTCGGAGCATGGTGCCACCCTGGCACAGCTTGCCCCAAGAGCCTGTAGGAGCCCCATCCCTGCAACCATTCCGGCTCCAGTGGCAAAGGGCTCTGAGCAACCTGATCTCTTTAAAGATGTCCCTGCTCACTGTAGGACACTTGCACCAGAGGACATTTACAGGGCCCTGCCAGCCCAGCCCAGTCTAGGATTCCTCACCATTTTCATTTGAAGAGCAGCAAGAGTGGAGGTGAGGAGGAAGGGGGCTCATCTGCTGCCTTGGGCTTGAGTGGAGGAGGAGCCCATCCCTCAGAGCCTGTTTCACCTGCAGCCCCTTCACATTTTACCTGCACCAGCGCCACTCCTCGTCTGTCTGCAGGCAGCAGCTCAGGAAGTCACGCAGCAAAGCCGAGAGGAGCTTGGGCTGCCACAGCTGTGGAGTCCCTACTGTGGCTATCAGGTATGTAGCCTGGAGAAAAAGGAGACACCAGGCTCCACCTCCTGCTTTCACATCTCTAAGGCTCTCCCAGATCCCTTTGTTTAACCTCTGTTCTTCAGTGGCAGTTTCTGCCCTGGCACAGACCCAGAGATGACTTTGCTTTACCAACCAAAAACCCAAACCCTGATGCAGCCACAGCTTTTCCACCATCCTGCAGATCTTGCCTTGGCAGCTGATTTCATTGCCTGATCTAGTTAGTGGGAACTACATCAGCAAAAGGACATTTGCTTCTCTGAGGATTCATGCCAGCTTGAGATGGTTTTTGGAAGAGGGACTTTGCTATACTAACTAATTTGAAGGGTTAGTACATGAAAGGCATCTCTGCAGTGCTTGTTGGTCCTTTAAACGCACGTGCCCTAGAACAAAACTCATCAAGCTTTTTGTGCTGTGTAGAAGTCCATCCGAAAATCCTTCATTTTTTGCCTCACAATTGTCATGAGAAAAGACTACCGAAGGGTTAAAACTGCTGAGCCGGTTGGGAAAGAAAGTCTCCTGCTTATCTAGTGTGTTCACAAGTGATGCTTGCAGAACACGCCGTGCTGTTCTCGAAGGGGGCATGCTGCCCTTTTCTGGACAATTGAACTGGACTTTCTTCCAAACTCCTGAGCTGGCTAGACTGAGCTCTGGGGTGGCTCCCCCCCGCTCCATGAGAAGACCCCTCTTGCCTGTCTTCAACCACCGTGACGGACCAACCGAGATGCGAATCCCCTCGTCAAGGAACCCAGAACCCCTCTGGCACCCTATTGTCACCCCCATGGCACCCCCCTGGCAACCTCCTTCCAGAGACTGGGACTGTACTCCCTCCCAATTCAGGGAGGGGGAAAACTTAACGTACCTGTGAGCATTCGGCCATGAAAACAATGGACTTCTCCCCTCCATGGAAACCTAATTTCAGTTACCTTCCCCCAACCAAGAACAGTATATATATTGGGGTTCGGCCCGACTGTCCTTTGAGATCTCCCCAAGACGTGTACCAGCGAGTTTCGGCGGCGGGACCCCGAAGACATCACGTTTTGGTAGCTATACCCCATTCCCTGACCTCTTTTCCTTCCTTTTTTCCTTGTCTTACCCTTCTCTTCCCCGGATCCCTTAACCAAACGCATATTTAGCTGTGGTTATAATCAATAAATTGCACCTTGTTGATTTGTTACTGCAAAACCCCTGTGCCTTGTGTTGGTTATTTTTGCACCCAAAAATCATTCGTCACCCGTTCATTTCGGGCGGACCTTCACATGCTGTTCTTGAAAACAATGGGAATTGGAAGAAAAGAAAGGAAATCCATCAGTTAATAGCCAGGTAGGGAAACAAACATTTACAATCTCCTCTTCAACACAGACACATTATGATGCCTGCACAAATGTATTGGGATGAAAATGCCTGCTTGGGCACACAGGAGCCACCTGCAGCTCTGTCTCTCAGCAGTCTGAAAATTTCAGCTTCCCATTTTTGCAGCAAAAGAAAAATTGTCTAGGTCAGAAGAAGGAGAGGTTCCATCCCTATGGACACCCTCTAGTCATCTGGCTGCTCAAGTCAATGCATTAATGATAGGCCCATGCCAGAAAGTGCCAGGAAACAAACAGGAGGTTTTGGCAGGCTCTCCACATCACCAGGCTCTGGCTTGGTGACGTGCAGAATGTTGCTTGGGCTAGGAGAGAAACACGGTCACTGAGTGTTTCAGCAGCACTGCACAAGAAGCAGAAGAGACTCTGTGCATTACACCCTCA
This sequence comes from Ammospiza nelsoni, assembly GCF_027579445.1. Taxonomy (NCBI): domain Eukaryota; kingdom Metazoa; phylum Chordata; class Aves; order Passeriformes; family Passerellidae; genus Ammospiza; species Ammospiza nelsoni. The sequence goes on along the minus strand of NW_026683188.1, from coordinate 2,097,020 downwards.
TGCCCATGTTTTCCAGTGAGAAGAAACTGCACACAGGGTTAGGTTCCTCTCTAAAGACCACGGTTTTAGAAACTTTGTTGGTTTTGGGTATCCTTCCTTCATTTCTGGAAAGATAACACTTTTAAGATGCTTTTTTCCTGTTATTAAGGCCATCTACACAGACAAAAGAACTGGAACCACTAACCCAAAGGAAAGTCTTGAGTGAGAATGGAGTTTGTTTGGAGTTTGTTTGCATGTGGTAAGGCTTGAGTTCCCCCACTGATGCAACCAAAAGTCCAGCAGATGCTGATGTGTTGCAGGGACATTTGTAGGAGGGGACCTTGGTGGAAGTAGTTCCAGCAGATGGCAATGGGATTTTGTCCAGTGGCACACAGGACATGGGACAGGTGACAAAGACAGTGGGATCAGTGAGTATTTGCTCCTTACCGTGACAGAACTTTCGCCCAAGTAAGGAGGTTCTTGTTCTATCATTTCAATTCCCACAATTCCAAAAGACCATATGTCCACTTTGGGGCCATATGGTTGACCTGCCACCACTTCAGGCGCCATCCGCCAAGGAGTCCCGGTTACCGAGCACCGTCTGCTCTGCTCAGGGGTGAGCTGAGTAGCGAGGCCAAAATCAGCTGAGGAGAAAACAAAATACTGGTTTTATCTGAATTCTGTGCAATTAGGAAAGCAAGCAAAAGAATTCCCCAGTAGAAGTTTGAAATTGCTCTGTTGAATCTCCTGGCATTGGCGACTTTAAAAATCCTCCCATGTTTTACACTGCCTCTAGCAGTGGCTTTTGTTCTTTGGAAACTTTAGACTTGTAACTCCCTCCCTCTGGAAGGGACACACACAGAGCAAGGCCACTCTTGACTGCTTGTGGCTCCTTCTACCTCTGTGCACGTTGCAACTGTGCCCTCAGCTCGCAGCAGGGGTCCCTGCACTGCCACCAGCACCATTTTGGGGAGCTGGCAGTCACGCCAAGCAGCCCCACACCCACATCCCTGGAACGCTGCACCTGACCAAGAATATACTGACCCAGTTTGACAGAACCGTCGGTTCTGAGAAGGATGTTGTCACTCTTCACGTCTCGATGGATCACATCGTTTGAATGAAGAAAATCCAGTCCTTGCAGGCACGGAGCGAGAAAACAGAAACAGAAGGGCAAAAATGAGTGATGTGATTTCATCACACAAGAAAGGAAACAAAGAATCGAAAAGATTCCCTCTCCAGGGGAATGGGGAGTAATGGCAGAACAGTAATGACCACTGAGAGGAAGAGCTTGCTGCTCCAACACTTGCAGAGCAGGACCTTTCTGAGGAAAGGCACGTCAGCTTTTGAAAGAGCAGCAGCACCTGCTGTTGTAGGCTGTCCCCTGCCAACCAGCCAGGATGACTCCTGCTGCAGTGCATGTGCTCAGAAGCAAAGAGCATTCTGGCTGCACTCCTATCCTTTTTAGCTGAGCACTGAGAGAAACGAGTCTCTCTCTTCTTTCTTTGCTGTTTGTTTCAAATCCTGCCACCAGCACCTTTGCTTTTACAGGCAAGGAATGCAGTGAAGACAGACTCCAGGCAAACATTTAGAGAGGCAAGGTGGAGAACAGCAAATACAAATACAAGAGACAGAGCGAGAATACAACAGCAGGAGATAAGAGTACTGGCACTGAGTACAGGGAGTGCAGGGGCACTGGCAGGCCTTTCACTTGAGATGCTTTTACTTGCCCATAGCATACCAGCAACACAGAAACAAAGCTCGGCACAGGAAACCTCTCCTGTTCTGAGCCCCTGTTTCCCAGACAATCCTGCCCAAGCCCTTGGAAACACAGCTGGGATTGCTGACCTCCCGACTGATGGCTGCCATCTCATCTTCTGACAGGCAGGTCTGGCTGATGATGTCGCTCAGGACACCTCCATCCATGTACTCTATAACCAGCAAGAGTTCCTCGCCCAGAAGGTAGCTGAAAGAAGGAAACAAGGGGGTAGAGATGAACATGCATGGCTACGTTGATTTTTAGCTTCCAGGTTTCTTATTTCCAGATGCCTTTGTGACAAGGACAGAATCAAAGGAATAGACATTCCCTCATGGCTGTGCATTATTTGCAATCTGTGCAGTCTCATAGAGAAAGACACATCTGTGAAAAAGGAGATGTCTTAGATGGGCAGCAAATGAAAAGTGCAGTTTAGAAACAGCCCAGATAAAAAACATGTCAGGCATGGTGTTTCTGGAAATAAGCACCTAGTCTTCCTGGCATGCAGAGCAATGGCAAAGAGGGGCAACAATCCAAGGGAAATCCACTTTAGGATGGTTCATCTGCACTTAAGAAACTTCAAAAAATCAATCCCAAATAAATGTGGAGGCAGTGAACTTTGAGGCTATTGAGTTAGGAAGATACAGCTGATCCAGGTTTTGAATAATTTTGGAGTAATTATCAAACTAGGTGTGCCAGGGAAGACTCATGCAGACAAGATACACTCTCTTCTCATCCATTGGAGATGAGTAGAGAAATATGAATAAATAAAAATTAACAGCTTTACTTGCTGCCACTGACCAAAGTGGGTTTTGAACCTCTCATGTTTGCGATATGTAAACACACATCCATGGGATAAGACCATGACCTCTCACCTGTCTAAATAATTCACAACATTGGGACTCCTATACCTCTTCATGATCATTATTTCATTAAAGGTTAGCTCCTTCCTCCTCACTCCTTGAAGATTTATCTTTTTTATTGCCACCTAAAATGACATTGAAAATCAGTAACTTGAGAGGTTGGTGGCACGAGACCACAAGGCTCGTGGAGCGAGTGATTTTGCAATGACACAGCTGAGCTGTGCCAAACTGCCTTGTGATTAGGCACTGCAGTAATCAGGAACTGACATTCCAACAGCCCATTTCTCTGCTCCCTTGGGAGCCAGTTACAGGGCACGTGGGGCCACTGGCATTTTGGCTTGACCACTTGGTAACAGCGGTGTCTCAGTTATCACCCACAAACCTCTGACCGCACTCTCTGCTGCTTTGTTTGGGACTCAGAAGAAGGAATCCATGCCTTAATAATCTGTGGGTACATCTTGTGATATGGGCAGGGTTTAGGGCTTTCAGGGACGCCTTGCAGATCTCTCCCTACATGCAGTTCCCAAGTGCAGCACTGCAGGTGGCTAAGGAATTACCAGTAACTTTCAGATGGATTTGCTGGCAGCCAGAAATGAGAATTCAGGACTCTGAAGCTGCAGCCCCAAAGAGCAGTGAGGTACTCGCAGGCACCACCTTTGTTTTAGCAATGGAGAGCGAGTGAGCGCGTCCTTCTCTGAAAGGAACCTCTCCGTGCCTTCCTTCCGGCAGCTGAGGAGGACAAAGTCCCAAATGTGTTCTGTGGGCTGGCACCAGTCTGTGCTTCTTGTGCCTTTTCAGCACAGCTCTGCCCAAAGCTCCAGCCACAGCTCACACCAGAGGGGAAAGCCCTCGAGTGCAGCAGAGCCTGCAGGGGCTGTTGACATTTACCTCTCCTCCTGTGGCACTGTCGAGTGCTCTGTAAACATCTCCAAAAGTCCTAGAAACAAAACAGAAGCAGAGAAAGGAGAAGCTGTTTAGATCTTGCAGTGAAAGCCAGCCCACACAGGAGATCTCTGCTGGAAGTGTCAAAACCTGCAGGATGCAGGAGGGCTCTGCCAGAAGGGAGATGATGCATTTTCCTCTCAAGTGCATGGGCACTGGGCCTGTTCCTGAAGCACTGGGGTTCAATTTCTAAAGGGAGTTTAGTCTTTCCTCTTGGGTTTCACTGTCTAAACAGTGTGGTTCCTATCCTGACCACAGAGTGTTTCCCTCTTCAAACCAGGGGAAAGAATTGTTCCTGGAAACTGTTATCTCACAGCTTTGATAGGGCATAGGTTGCTCTTTCAGGCTAGCAAGTTTCTTCTCTTTTCATTAGTGTGCCAGTATGACTTTGAGACATACACAAAATACTAAAGAAATTAACACAGAGCTGTCCCACACTTGAGAGACAAGGAGAACTTCCAGGTCCTGTTCCTTGATGCAGGCAAGACCTCGGTAGCAAGGCATCTCTGACAATGCCTTCTGAGCACACTCACAAATTCTGAGCAGCATTGGGACAATCTATCCCCAGTGTGTGATCATCTTTGCAGCTGGCCTGACTTCACACTGGATAGACATTCCACCCCAAAAACACCTGGCCCACGGTTGTGCAGGAGTAACTGCTGTTGGACTCACCCGCTGCCAATATAATTCAGATGTGTGTATTTCATCAGGGGATTTTCAGTGGTGTTCACCATTCTCCCTGAGGGAAACGAAATGCAAGATGCTGACTTTAAAGCAGAGATCCCAGCTTCCAGGAGATACAAAAGGCAGCCCAAGCGCCTGGAGCTCTGAGCCCTTTGTGGTCAGCTGGGTAACAACAACCACAACCAGGCAGACAGCCCTGCAGCACAGGTGGCCAGCACAGAGACTGATTTGTACAGTCCTTTGAAGAGTTCTCTTGACAGGAAACAAAGCACAGGGACATACAATCCCAGGAGAGGAGGACATCTTCCCCACCTTTCAGCAGTTTGCCAAAGGAATGCCTTCCCATTTGTAAACCAGAGCAGCTCAAGCTGTAACCGATCCTGACGGGGCTTTCAGCATCAGGACCCTGACCTGTTTGTGAGCAGGCTGAGCTCAAAGATTCCCCTCTCCCAGCTAAGGAAGGCTCCAGCCTCTGCAGTCCCTCCAGCCCTCAGGGACAGGGCAGCGACCACAACAAGGCTGGCAAAGCCCAAGCATGAGCACTGACAGGCACTGATGGGAAGAAGCCAGAGTGAGCCTGAGCCCCAGACAAGCTGTTGCCCCCATTCAGGACACAACAGGATGTGCTTTGAGATCAGCCACACCCAGGCACAGATCAGTGCCCTTTTTGTCCCAACAGGTGATGGCAGACACAGAATCCACTGGGCTCTGGTCTCAGCCCCACCAGGTCTCTTATCTGAGAGCACAGCACTGGCAGCTCTCTTGGGCAAGAAGCAGATTCATTGGGTTGTGCTGCAGAATCACAAAGGACTTGATGTGTTTTCCTAGAGACTGATCTGAGCAGGGCCTGGGCCAATGGGTAGGATTCTAACAGTCATGGGAAAGAGTGGGAATCAGGTATGGAAAAGTGCCATGGATCTGAGGGATATACCATGGCTGGGCTGGAGGCTCTCCTGAGAAATGCCCACAGTACAGTTTTATCTGATCACACCACTTGGATGTGTCTCCTGGACACATCTTGATAAGCATAAAACTAGAAGATTAAATAAAGTTTGTTATCAAAGTCTCTGTTTTTTCTTTGGGGGCACATGGAAAACACCTTGTGCTCTCTATTTGTCCTGTAACCTGATGTTCTTTCAAAGTAGTTCTTATTGACAAAAAGATAGCATTCTCTTCTTGACAAAAATATAGCATTCTCATGAAAATAAACTGCAGATGTAGTAGTGGTAACAGGAACAGTCATAAAAATGACATCAGTAAAACGTGGGGTAGAAGGGCTCCTTCAGGATGGAGAAAAACACAACAAAAAACCCCCACCAAAAATGAACAACACAAAAGCAATCCCACCCCACCCCCCAAAAAAAAATCCCCAACCAAAAGGACAAAACTCCAAAGTCAGTCCATTTCTGTGAAGTTTTTTTGCTGTGATGACTGCTTGGAAGTCAGGAGTCTAAGGAGAATTTAGGAAGCTAAAAATTCTGTTCAGTTTGGCCACTAGCACACAGGACTTGCCTGGATCATTTGCTAGGTCACAGCCTTCTGCTGATCCAAGAACAATCCCTGCTTCAGCCTTTAGCAGAGAGGGAAGCTCAGGCAAACCCAAGCCAGTCCCAGGTGCCCTCAGAGGCAGCAGGAACACCCAGAGCTCTCTCGCTGCCTCGGAGCACAGCACTGCCTCTGGGGAGTCCTAAATGGCCCTGTGACACCGAGCTCAGGAGGAGCATTTGGTACGGCTCTGCTGACATCTGCACACAACACACTGTCCCTCAGATAAGAAACACCCCAGACGTACCCAGCAGCTCCAGGTACTCCTCCTCAATCTCCTGTTCCCGGGATGTGCCCGAGCCTGAGTTCCCAGGTTTCACAGAAGGGCTTCCTCGAGGTGATGCTGCTGCGGCAGCAGGTTCAGAGCCCATGATGTGCTGGACCTGGAGCATTTCTGGTGGGCACTGCTCCTGTGCCTCACTCCTAACTTGGGGTCCTTCATTGCCACACATTCCCTGCAAGTCTTCACAGGCTGCCCGGTGAGATGTCAACACTTGCACCTCAAGTCAAACAGAACAAAGCAGTCAGACACTACAGCTTGTCCCTGTCAGCCAGGAGTCATCGACTGTGAGGAAAGGCAAAGAACAGATTGACAGGGGATACAACAGCTTGTTTCAATCCTCCATCCTGGATCACCAAGTTCCACTGTAAAAACACCTCAAGAAAAAAGGAGAGCAGGAACAGGCCAGCAGGAATCAATTTGGATGACTGCTGGCCAAAAGGCCAAAGGACAAGTTTCACTGTCCAGGGCAGATGTTGAGATTCAGCACACCAGGAAATGTCCTTCAGAGTGACTGTGATACACACACTACAGCAGCATGGCACTCAGAGGCATGGCCCCACTCCCTGCTGCTCTGCACTGGAAAGGCAAGAAGGGCAGAAACCACCAGATTGGTGACTGCAGTGGCTGCATCCCTCTTTCACTCACTTGGTTTTGCAGAGACTGACGGAAGCGATTAAGTTTCTCTCTGATGATTTTCATTTCTTCCTCCAGCCGCTTATGCCTTGCCTTGATCATACTGTGAGCTGTCTGAAGCTCTGCATCCAGCTGTTCCTTCATTTTCTCTAACAAACAAAAGAGAGGACATTTCATGAGTGGAGTGGCTGCCACTCTTTCATTCACCTGGTTTTGTTGATCGCCCCTCTGCTGGTGGAGATTCTCCTCTTGAATTCTTCCCATGTCTTCCTTGTTCTTTCTCTTCACTGCCATGATGTCACTCTGAGCTTCGGGCAGCTCTGCTTGTGGCTCTGCCTTGATGTTCTGTACACACAAAAGCAGAGCAAGGGACTGAGAGCTGCCATCAGGCTCAGCTTTTTTCCTCTTGCAGCCTCAAAATCACATTTTTTCAGCCTCTTCTTTCTGCTTCCCTCCCCACATCTGCCTCCATTGCAAACCTCCTGTCCCAGGGCTGATCTCTGCAGATTGCAAGGCTCTGTGCCTCCATTGCCTGTGGCACTCCTGGCCTCCTCAGTGCCAAGAGCTCTGGTTTATGCCCCTCTCCCTGCCCTTCCCTCTGTGCCCTGGCCAGTCAGGCTTACCTGGCCATTCTCCTGTGGCTCTTCCACCTGCTGCCTGAGCTGCTCTTCCTGCTCTCGGGCTGGGAACAGCTCTCCCTGAGTCTGGCATGGCAGCTCAGATGAGGCAGTGTGCTCCTGCTCTTTCTCTAGAAGCACCTGCACAGAAAGCAAGAGAAGATGGGTTTCAACTTCCCATAAGTCCTTTGTGGGCCAAGACTCACAGACTGCTGGGCTCACACGTTCCCAAAGCACTGTGCTGCTGCTCTCCTGGGTCGTTCTCTGCCCGAGGGGAGGCACAGATTCCAAAGTGACCCTGGCCCTACAATCAGGGGCCATCTGGGACTGAAGCTCTAGCAGCCTCTCAGGCAGCTGACAGGGAAGGGGTGGCATTTCTCAGGGGTCTGATGAGGGCCTCCCTCTGCTTCTTCCGTGTCCTGTTTGTCTTTCAGTAGTGACTGACACCCCGCCCTGTCCCACAGCTCCATCCTGGCTCTGCAGGGGCTTCCTGGGTGAGCTCACTCCTTGTGAGAGACACTTCTGGAGTTCACCTTCTCTTCAGGCCTGCACCAGCATTCCTCCTTCCTGACATCCACACTCTTGTTAGAAAACCGGGTCATTCAGGAGATAAGGATGCATGCAAAGATCTCTGATGGAAGTCAGAGAACCTCTATGGCCATCTCAGTACATGGAGGAGGACCAAGGTGTTTCTTCTCCCTCTTTTGTCAGCGGAGAATTCTGACCAGCAGTAACAGAGTTTCTCATAAGGCCCCATTAACGAATGCACTTACACAGCCCTGGGGATGCCAGTGAAGGAAACCATGTATCATGTATGGCATGGCATGTATGACCAGAGTCACCAAAGACCACCTAAACATGGAATTGTTCCACCTCTCTAGGAGAGGCAGAAGTTTAAAGAATTAACTGGAGACTTCAGGGCACAAGAGGCTGGAGGAGGAAAACAGCACTGAGGGGAAAAATCACCATCTCTGGAGGGGGAAACATCTCTGCCTACTCAGAATCGGTCAAGGGAACATGTCTGTAATCCTCTCCAGAAAGGGATGGTTTAGGTCACCTTTGCGCCTCCAATTGCCTTGGACCAGAGCCAGGAAGATTCAATTATGTAAATGCTACATAGTTGGTTAGTTAGTTAGTCATTTAGTTAGTTAGTTAGTTAGGTAGTTAGTTAGTTAGCTAGATAGATAGATAGATAGATAGATAGATAGATAGATAGATAGACAGATCTCAGTACTGAAATCTCCCTTTACTGTCCTTTCTGTCGCCACACACATCAACACTTGGCAGCAGTGCCCCAATTAGCAGCCATCCTGAACTTGCTCTCCTGTTGCTTCAGTAACCCACACTCTTGGGGAATCTGGAGCATGTAGGTCCTTATGGAATGCAATCAGACCCAGAGCATTGCACTGGGAACGGCTCTCTTTGTGCATCTGTGCTCGGGCAAGTTCTTCTCTTTGACTCGCCCACACTGATGGTGCTAAAGTGGCTGGAATCAGAAATGCAGCCCAGCCCCTCCCAGCTCCTCTAATCTCTGAGCACCAGCTGGAATGCAAGGGCATTGATTTCCTACTCAGTTCCCAAACACAACACACACTGATTCCCTGGGCAGCCAAAAGACATGGGAGACGTTAACCTGAAAGTTTCTGCCATGGCTGGAAAAAGGCCAGGAAAGATTGAGAAAAAGCTCCCTGGAGAAGGAGAAATTACACAAGGCTTCTCCTTCTAGCAAACAAACAAACAAATAAACAAACAAAATGTGAAAGTGTTACCCACACCAGTGTCTAAAGCCCTTGGATGCAGTGAAGGGATGTTTGGCAGGGAAACAGCCCTCGTGCTGAGCGTTGGCTCTATGGATCTAAGGCAGGGATCTATGGAAGTCTGCCTGAAGGTCCCTCTTGAGCCCCCATTGTCCAGGCTAAAGCTCCCTCAGCACCTCCTCCCTGGCCTTGTGCTGCACCCCTTGCCCAGCTCCCCTGTCCCTCTGTGCCCACGCTGCAGCCCCTCCATGACTTTCTGCTTCCCAGGGCCCACAGCTGCACACAGCACTCCAGCTGTGGCCTCAGCGCTGCCCAGCACAGGGCCACGCTCCCTGCCCTGCTCCTGCTGCCCCACTGCTGCTGGCACAGCCACCGTGCCCTTGGCCTTCTTGGCCCCCTGGCCCCACGCTGCCTCATCTCCAGCTGCTCACGGCCGCCAGCCCTGCGTCCTTTGGGCCCACGCAGCTCCCCAGCCACAAAGGTGCCCATTGCACTTCAGATACTGCAGGCACCATTGCAAGATGGCCTTCCTGTTCTACCACCTCATGTTCCAAGTAGATATCATAAAGTTTGATAGGAAGAGGATTCTAAGTCCCTCTCTTTAAATTACAATGATCCAATTCAACTGTACAGGAAATTGCTCCTAATTAAATTTATCCTATCTGCTGTCTGCAAGCATCGTTCTCTTTTCAAAACTAGCGTTTTAGTTCTTCAAACTCTGAGAACAAAATTTAAAAATATCTATCTCTGCCGTTATTATTTTTGTTACAGGCATGAATATGGTATTTCTTTCGGCGGCCCTCTACAGTCTATTGCTACTGGCCAAGCTCACATCTTCCTCTACAATTCTTAAACACCAGGAACATGAAATGTTCCTTTCTCACTCACCTCAGGATCTTCAGCACTGCTGAATACACGCTTCAGGTGACCTGTAGTGGGAAGGGAAAATGAACCAGACGCTGTCAGAAAACTGCCTGGGCTGCTGAATCCCACAGAACAAGTCATCCCAGAGATGATTTCCCATTTCACAACATCCCTCCAAGAGACACATCTCATTCACACAGCCAGCAAGAGATCAGGACAATATTCTTGGTTGTGCCTACACTTTGGCCTGTTTCGCCAGGAAATGAATACAAATATGATCAAGCAAATGCAAAGTGTTTTTAACACTCAATGCTCCTGTTCTACCAAACACATAAAACAGCTTCTGAAATCTTCTCCTTCAGGTACTCTTTTTTTTTCACTCAGTGTCATGCACTAATTCTGATTAACTTGCAGGAAACCGTTGCCCAGAAAAGCTTCCCCAAAATCCCCCCAGTTCTATTGTGGAAAAACACAGCAGCACTTCCTTTCAAAGGGAACAACTATTTTAGCACTCAGTAAAAGGTCAAGTTAGTCAAATCCTTTCATGACAAAATTTAAAAAGAAAGAAGCTTTCTCTGAATTCTGGGAACAACTGCAGAGTTTTTGGAAGGTCTTAAAGAAGGTCTGCCAGTCTACATTTTCAAAGGTGTCTTGCTTCTCCCAGCAGCCTGAGGAAATGACAGACTCTGCTGCCACAGACTCTCTCGTGCAGGGAACGGAAGCCCTGCAGGTTCCCCTGCAAATGCTGCCCCTGTGGCTACAGACACCCCCTTTTGGCTGAACCTCTTGACAGGAGCTTTACCAAAGCAGAGGCATCCTAATGCTCTTTCTCTTTCAAAATCAGAAACTCAGCCCCCAAGAAAGAGCAGGAAGACATACAAAAGCCAGGTTAGGATACACCCTACCCTAAGCAGAAGGGAAGCCTCTACTTACGTGCGAAATTCGTGAAATAATAAATGGAATAAGTAATGCTATATGCAGCAAAAGCTGCAGTGGCCAGATGGTTAATTATTGGCATTTCTGCAATATTTCTAAAAGTTAAAAAAACAAGCCTCTTGTCAGTGGGCAGCTGCCTACTGACAGATGCTTTGACCAGGAAGGTTCTCCTGATCTGAGCAAGGCCTAGGGCTGCTCTGACACTCAGGCCTTCCGTGCACCAAGGCAACCTTCTGATGCCACTATGACAACGGGGCAACCATGCCCTGACATCACAAAGGGACAGCTCTGTGTTGGTCTGTGAGTTTATGCAAAGCAATAACCAACCTTCCCTACAGAAAATACAAAAGAGCCTGGGAAATTCTCATCTGTCAAAAAGCAGCAAAAATTCCCCTCATGGGCCAAACCCTGTTGTTCAGGGGATCCAAGAGGAACTCCAGGAGTGCCCCAAGCACCTACAGCCTGTACCCCAACTGAGCACTCAGATGGGACACAAGCAAAGGAAACCAGACCAAGACAATGGCCCACAGCATTGCACGTGTGAGAAATGACTTTCACTTTTAAAATTTTAAAGGTTTAGTAAACCTTAACAAAGGACTGAATAAGGAAAAGTTGCAGCATTGGGAGTCTCTGTGACTAGCAGCCACGTGCTCATCTACAAAAAGGATGCTCTGCCTTTTATACCCTCAGCACCTCCAAAAGTTTTGTCAGTCAACTCTTTCTCTGCTGTCCATTGGTGGAGATTACTTTCCTGCATCCCGACTGGAGGTCAGGTGTTGTTACACCCTGCCTGCTGGTCACAAGCCAGCCCTCCCCAAATGCCCTGACTGCCCAGGCTGTTACAAGGGGACGGGAAAGAGGACTATGGGAGGATATATTACAATATAATCACTACTCATTTGAACATCCACATAACATCTGCTTCTTAATTGTCAGACCCAACCATTGCCTTACTCGTCCAGAACACACAGAACCAGGAGAGAAGCCACTGTTGGCATCACAGCTGAAATGTTTCCTAACAAATCTCCCCACATATTTGCACCTTTATTGGACATGCCCAGGGTTCCGGTGCATGTACATCTCTGCCTCTCTTCCCTGTCACAGACATTTCTCCACAGAAATCCTTTCTTTCACATTTCTGCGTCTTTGGGAGGCCAGAGGCCCCCGAAGAGAAGGTAAACAATTGTTATCAGCTGCTGTGGAATGCAATAGGATTCACCTTGATTGGCTCATTTTCTATGTTTATAATTAAGAGCCAATCATCAGTTCAAGCCAGGGGACTGAGTCCTTGGCCACAACTTTGTTGTGGGTTCTTTTCTATCTATTCTTAGCTTAGCTAGCTGCTCTGCAAACCTCTCTATATATTCTTTTTAGTATAATTATAATGTATTATATTATATATTAATAAATCAAGCCTTCTGATCAAGATACAAGATTCACCGTCTCTCTCTCACCAACTGCGACCCACACAGGTCGCTGTAATACTTCCCCTTTGGCAGCAGTCGAACTGGCAGCACCTGCCCGCCAGCAGCAGCTGCTCCCAGCTGGGAACGCCACTGGCGGTGCTGATTTCCAGAGGCTTCTGTGTGCCAGGGGAAGCCAAGGCAGGAGCGGGTTGAACGGCGCTGGCACTGCTGCTGCTCTGTGCCAGAGAGCCCCGGCTGGGCAGGGCACGGTGCCCACTGTGCTGCGGGCTCCTTCTCCTGCCACAGCTGGGCACACCTGGGAACAAGACATGACAACCTGTGGGCAAGCCAAGGCGTTTCTGGGGCTGCACTGCTCTGCACACACCCAGCACACCTGCAGCACACAATTTTAACCCTCAAACTGGTAAACCAAAGGAAAACAGCTGTAAAAGATTTCATTTTGACCATTCTTACCTGCTCAACAGAAGTCTTCAAAATGAATGTTACCAAGCAGGGCCCAATTCCTGCTGCCAGCTCAGGGTTAGAAGAGAGGCAATCCTTGATCTCAGCATTGGGTGTGTGGGGAATCACTTCCCTAACACGTGCACACCCAGCAATCTCACTTACTAGTTTGTATCCATGGATCTAAGACATATTCAATACTTTGCTGAAACTCACAGGCTAAATATTCCCCCAAATTATTTGATTTACTGATTGATACTTATTGACTTCTTGATACTTAAATCACTTCTCCGAATTTACTGACAAGAGAATAGGAGTGTCCTGTAGGATCCCTACTGGTCATTGTCCCAGGTTCAGGAGGAGACCCATGCAGAAAATAACCCAGGACAAAACTGGGCTTGCAAAGCAAATTCATTCTATTTGTTGCAGTAGCAAATAATACATACCAAGCCCTGGATTCCTAAAAATCTGCTGAGCAGGAGAAGGAGGTGGAGCGTGGTGCTCGGCAGCAGGGGCAGGTAGGCAGTGCACTTTCAGGACATCCCCCAGAGCAAAATCACGTACATCTCATCCTTCTCACCCTTCCAGCTCAGAACCAGGCCTGGGATCTCCTGCTCAGGAGTGGAATTTCCCAGTTACAGCATCGGCTCACACATGGCTGGTGTGTGAGATGAGGCCATGAATCCGGGATTTAAAAGAACTGGAAAAGTTAAAATTTTAGCAAGATTTAGTTAGGGGGAAAGAGTATAGCAAGAAGAGTAGAAATAATAAGGGATAATTAATTTTTATCAGATAAGGTAGTTAAGGCTAGGGTAATATATCACTTGCCTGTCTTTACTATGTTTAAAGAAGCGGGATGGGATGCGGATTTCTTTGTGACAAAGAAGAGGACTGTAGCCTGCACCTGGGCCCCAAAACTACAACTATAGCCAAGGGGTGTGAAAGCCTGCCAACAGATCATAAGGAAAGAGGTCAAATTGAGGAAGACATCTTGGCCTTCATCAGAAGGAGACCATTCCCCACTTTAAAACCCACCAACCCATTTGAAGTGAAAGACTGCAGAAATGTGAAGGAACTTTGGACTCAATTATAATACATTTTAATTCAAAGGAGGGTAGGCAGTGTTATCTAATGAATATGTGTTGAGTTTTTTGGGATTTATATGAATGTGTAAGATATTTTAGATAAGTAGAGATGAGAGAGAGAGCCAGTGATTCTTCACACATGTCTTTAGGAGACAACTCCTCGTGTGCCTGGCTGTAATAAACACACCACCTCCTACCTTTAACTGTGGGGAGTTCTATTCCACACCTCATTTGGTGACCGCAGCAGGAATGCTTCCCTGCTCCAGTATTACAGCGACCTGAGTGGGTCGCTGGTGGTGAGAGAGAGACGGTGAATCTTGTTTCTTGAATCAGAAGGCTTGATTTATTAATATATGATATAATACATTATAGTTATACTAAAAAGAATATATAGAGAGGTTTGCAGAGCTGCTAGCTAAGCTAAGAATAGATAGAAAAGAACCCACAACAAAGTTGTGGCCAAGGACTCAGTCACCTGGCTTGAACTGATGATTGGCTCTTAATTATAAACATAGAAAATGAGCCAATCAAGGTGAATCCTGTTGCATTCCACAGCAGCTGATAATAATTGTTTACCTTCTCTTCGGGGGCCTCTGGCCTCCCGAAGACGCAGAAATGTGAAAGAAAGGATTTCTGTGAAGAAATGTCTGCGACACTCCAGTGAGAACATCCGGGCTCTGGACGTCTCTGGGCTCTGGACGTCTCTGGGCGCTGCCAGGACATTCCTTTCCTGGAGGCACCTCCGCTCTCGGCTGCTCCTCGTGGGGGACAGACAAGACTGCTGGCACTGTGGAGAAAGGAACGTTTAACTCTGTATAAAGTAACCCGTAAGGCATATGCAGGGGAAGGGCTGTTCACAAGTCACACAGAGATGTCCTGTGCACAATGTACGCCTGTGCAGTTTGGGCTTGGGTCTGGCTGATGGCAGAAAGGATTTGCTGTGTCAATAAGGACCTGCTAGGAATTCTGGGGGTGAATTGAGCAAAGCCTGTTTTATTGCTGCTGTTTTTCCTGTGTGTTGTAATTGTGGTTGTATTTTCAGTGTGTGAATGTTTGAGGAAAATGATGTGGGTGGATGCCGATGTGGTGTATGGTGTGTGTTGTGTTGAGAAGAGTGAGCTCTCTGTCCCCTCATAAAGAGATATTCCCTTCCCGGTGAGCCTGTGTGTGTGGACTTTCTAGTTGCACGGATTGGTGCTCCCTGTGACACCTGGTGCTTGGGTATACAGGGGGGTTGAGTGGTTTTTCTCCCACATTGTGGTCATTTGGGACTGCATGGTTGTGTTTGGTGAGATTTCAGGATTTTGTTTGCAACAAGTGCAGCAATTTATGCAGAAAACTACAGTGTGGTGATTTATTATGCTGAACTATGGCAGTTCTTTCTACTGCCCCCCTCTCCGAGCATTTACAGTCTCCTGCCACGAGGAGAACACTCTCTTGCCTCCCCTGGACATCCTCTTTCCTCTCCTGGACACTCCCATTCTCTCCTGGCGCTGTTCTCCATTAAAGCTGTGGGACTTTGGTCCTGGGAAGAGAGAGCGCCTCTCGTCTTTTGCTTTTGTCCTTGTCAGTGGCACTGGGCCCAGAGCTCGCCAAACTGATCCCCCACAAGATGAAAACTGACAAATGGTCCCATATACACAGCTCAAAAATTGGCCACATTTTTGACGGACTGGGGTGTTCGCCACATTTTGGAATTCCCTATTCCTACACAGGTCAGGCAATTGTTGAAAGGACGCAACACACTCTAAAACCATTCTACATCAAGAAAACGGGGAGTGGCCCAAGCAACACCCCAGATGAGGTTGAGCAAAGCTTTATATGTCTTTATGTTTTTAATAGCCCATTTGCAGGAACTAATCCTCCAATTTTTAGGCACTTTTCAAACAGCACACAGGAAAAATTGAAAGAAAATCCTTCAGTTTTGATCAGAAACCTTGAGTTAGGACAAACTGAAGGACCATTTTCACTAATCACTTGGGGCAAAGGGTATGCTTGTATTTGCACAGGTGCTGGACCTAAGTGGGTCCTGGTGAAGGATGTGAAACTGTCTCATACACAAGAGCACACCGACAATTCCACCAGCAGGGAAATGAGCACGCAGACGTGAGCCGCACGGAGAAGCTACGGTGCATGCCAGACGTTCCCCATTCAACCTGTGAAAGCTACAATTCTGGAGTTTGATGTTGATTTTTGGACTGGGAAAATGGTTTGTATCATAGAGCTCTTTCAGCAAAAGCGTGGTGTCCATTGTGTTCCAAAGAATTCTAAGATATCCAAATTTGTAAAAATTGAAGGTTAGAGGGACAGTTTAGTGCCCTATAGTTGGCCAGTCCCTGAACAAGCGCTAAAAGATTTGCTTGAGAACTGAAATAGATGGGGAAGCTTTTGCCAAAAAACAGCTGAACAGGAACATGGAGCTTGATCAAATGATATACTGGCACTTGTTGGTTTTGCTTGCTTGCTTTGGCATGCATACGTGCCTGTAGATCAACCTTGCCTTGCTTTAGCCAAGTCAGCAGGCTCAGACACCATGTGTTTGACCCATTTCAGCCCAGACAAATCCTTTGCAACCCGTCTGGTTGGTGTGCCTGTGCCAGCCAAGGAGCAGCCAATACCCAGTCGTGACAAATATTGGTGTGAGGCTGCCAACGAGACCAATCCCATAACCAGCTGACATCACTGGGCCCCTGATCTTCTTAAAGCACCTTCTGAACCTCAAGAATTGCAATTCTTGGTTCAATGGTGATGGAATTTTGTGCTGAGTTTCAGTACCAGGGAGATCCACAGCTGAATGTTACTCCCCATCATCCTGAGGACAGATACTCCAGTTTGTGGTGCAATTGTACTACCCCAGGGCCCCCTAAGGGTGAAACTGCTGACGGGTAGATGACCTAGATGAGTCCCCACATCAATTAGCAACAGAATATTGGCTCATTTGTGGAGATAGAGCCTGGCAGGACATTCCCTCAAAAATTAAAGGCGGCCCATGTAGCATCAGACAATTCACTGTGATAGCACCTATCATTAAAAAAGCCATCAAGAGAAAACACAGAGAAAAAAGATTTGCCCATCATTATAAAGAAAACTGTAATAGCAATTTCAGACCCTAGGGCCCTGCAAAATGAGGTACATTGAATTTACTTCTACATCAACTTGCTTTGGGTGAGGCATTGAAACCATTACACCAATTGGGGTGTTGGCTGAAGAAAGAAGACAGTGCTACTTCCATTGCAATTAGTGACATGAGGACTGATGTTAGTGCTGTCAGACATGCAACCTTACAGAACAGAGGAGCAATTGATTTCCTTAGCAGCCATTCCATGTGTTCAGTGTCACCCCCATGTTCAACACTGTCACTGTCAGCTTTGACAGCTTTTGGACTGTGTTTGAGAAGTCAATTTTTTCTGACTGTTGAAGGGCTTTGGGGCCCAGAGTTCTTGTCAGGAACAAGGGATTAAGTGTGTGAGCCATGGAGTTGTTGGACCAGATGTTTTGTGTAAGTGGTGAGAAGGGTTTCTTCCTTTCTGTTTCTCTTTCAAGGGGAATATTAATGTTGCCCCTGAGTCCTCAGGAGGGGAGCCTGTAGACAGAGCTGCAGCAGAGGGAGCTTTGCCTGGCACTGAGAGCTGTGGGAACAATCCCCAGGAGCCCGAGGGGCCTGGTAAGGACAGAGCCCCCACTGGTTTAGACAGGTGTCAGATGGCTGCTCTGAGCCTGCCTCTGGCAGGGAGGGAGATGAGAAGGGTTGAGTTCCTGTCTGCAGCCTTGGTGCTTCCTGGTGCCTTGAGTTCAAATCCTGCACTGGCACAACCTGCCTGAGCCCTGCCCTCCACGCTTCTCCAGAGGCTCTGACACTGAGTCCTCTGAGGGAATCCACAAAATTAGAGAGTTTTGGGAAAGCTGCAAAAGGCAGGTTTCAGATACAGCAGAACTGTGATTAGAGCCAAGCAGCAGCCGTGAGATAGGTCAGCAGAAAAATTATTTAAACTGCAGAAAAACAAGGACAAATAGAACAATGGTCTGTGTATTAATGCTGGTCTAGAATAAATCTCCAAGCTACAGAAAAGTTTATCTAGCAAGATATTGGGAAGGTTGAAGCTTAATAATGGAGCTCAGTGCATTGTGTTTTAAGGCTTACTAGTAGGTATTGTCTTCGAAATAAACCAGCACTGTTTTAACCAAAAGTACCTGTGCTTATAGTGATTGGATAGAACTACTGTCAATATGCTTTTGCTTTGTGCGATTGGTCTTATAAAAAAAACTTATTGGTCTTAAAAAAAAACTTATAAAGTAAGTTTTAACATTAAGTTCTTTGTCTGATTGTCAGGAGTTTAGTTCAAGCATGGCTTAAAGAAAAAGGCCATGAAGCCATGCAATTGAGAGAAAAGTAAAAGGTAGTTGTGAAGCAGCTCCAAAAGCAGTTCCCAGCCTGATTACTATAAACAATTAGACTTTCTCAGGCATCACTTTATAAACAATAACGTTCTCAGGCAGTCTTCCCATAACAAGCAAACACCCTCTCTGGGAAAAGATGGCACCCTGGGAACAGATGTGGAAGTTTTGGGAATCTTTCATATGACAGTGGGAACACTGGTTTTATTTTGTGTAAACAATCAACGGTATTGTAAAACAAAAGGAGTGGTTAGAGTTTTCTCTGTTAGCCTATCATAAACCTGAATTTTGGAATATGCATGAAGTTCGTTAACAGTATTATTTAAACTGGCTGATCGATCAATAAACTTGAGTTCGATGCATTATAGGATGGTCGTTCTCCCCTCACTTCAACAAATGGTGACACCCGGACGTGATAGCGGACACCACAACGATCGTGAACACCATGGGGATTGCGAACACCACAAGAAGTGAGGACTGGTTCAGGCTCCGAAGCAGCCGGAGCGGCAAATAAGCGCGAAACCAAAGCGGAGGAAAAAAGCCGCCAATACGCGCCGTGCCCTGGCGACCATATTAGATGGGACCAGCCGATACGTGTGGCCGAAGCCTGGAAAACGCTGCTAAGTGAAAGTGCGCACTTAAAAGAGGTATGGAAAGGCAAGCCGCATATGAACTTTTTATTACGTTTTTGCAAAAAAGGCAAATTAAGGAAATAGACTTACGGAAGGAATTGCAAGGTCTTTTGGCTTATGGTTTGGAACGGGGAATCTTTGTGAATCCCCACACAGTTTACGAGTTAACGGAATTGCGTGAATTCGGTGATTTATTGTCAGAGGCTGTTTTAGAGAGTGGTAAAACTGCCAAGAAGCTAAGCAAGCCATGGCAAGTGATGTATGTGCACTGTTTTACTATCTCTCTGAGTGCAAGACAGTGGCCGCAGCTCGTGGAGCCTGCAGCGCTGTGCTACTCCGAACTCGGCACAGGCGCTCCGCCATGGCGAGCAGCCGTGGTGAGTGACCGCCTGAAATGCTGCGCTGTAGCGGCGGGAGCGGAGGCAGCGGCGGGGAGAGTGGAGCCGCCGCCGCGGAAGCTGAGCCGCGCCGCCCCGGGAGAGAGTGAAGCCGCCGCGGGGGGAGCCGCCACGGGTGCAGCGGTGCCTGCAGCGGAGTCAGCCTGCCGGCGAGTAAACAAAGAATCCAGCGCGGGAGGGGGTTTTCGCCCGCTCCGACACACGCGCCACGGGACTGGAGCACTTTTTGCAGCAGGAGTGTTTCTCCCTCCCCCCACAGCCGGCAAAAGCTTCAGTTTAGGACCTAACAGCCTAATGGATGTAACTTTTGTCAACAAAAGGAAAAGTTCCCTGTTGAAATTAAGAAACAAGTGATGGTAAACAAGGAAAGTTAAAGGCACTTTTGTTCTTCCTGGCAGAGACTGAAACAGGAATCAGCGTACTGTATGCATGGGTCAAATTTTGGCCGGTTTGGCTCGGCATTGGTTGTGCTGTCTTGAAATCACCTGTATGGCAGAGACTTTAACATCAGAAGCCCAGATGGCTCAGTCAGTGGAACATCAGACTCTAGAATTATATTTTGAAAAGTTTAAAAATGTTAAGATATGTTAGACTGATTGTATGAGTGAGATGTTGTGAGTGTGCTTTTTGATATAGAAATGCTATAGCAAACACGTGAACAAAGTTATTTTAGCTTAATATTTTAGAATCAGGCCTGTAAGTAAGTTATAGTAAATGCTATATTTTATGTCTATAGTAAGTTTTATCTGTTATTAAGTAGTTTAAGTAAATTAAAAGCTAAATACTATTAAGGTTAAGTTTGTTAAGTTTATTTTCTGTTAAGTTTGAGGTCTGTTAAGGTTAAATCATATTAGGTTTAAGATAAGTTAGATTCTGTTAAGTTTGATCTTACATTATTTACAAATAAGGCTGTTATTTAAAATCAGGTAAGTTTTGTTATAGTTTTGTTAGAATTAAGAGATTTTACATGTAAGTTCTGTTGATTTAAAAATCTATTAAGTTTAAGTAAAGATAAGTTTAAGTAATGTTATGTTCTATTAAGTTTAAATATTTTAAGTTAAAGTATTTTAAGTATAAGTGCTATTAAGTTTAAGTGATGTTAGATAGATTTATGCTTTTACGATAGGCGTTTGTTTTATGACTTGTGTTCAAAGTGTTGTTGCGAACATCAGAGAAACCTTGCTAGCTGAAAATACTATTTAGTTATTAGAATTGCCTATTCTTATGTTGCAAAGAGTGTAGCACAGTTAGCCCATAGAATTTTGAAGCCAGTTAAGTTCTGTTAATTTGAAAATAAGTCTGCTAAGTTAAGTATTTTAAGTGCTTCAAGTGCATACTACTTTCTCATCACTCCAAATCAACAAAGGACTGAGAATCGCCCAGCTGATGCCATTTCGGCCAAATGACTAAGGGATTACAGACTGTAAAACTGATTTTGAACTTTTCTGGGAGGCCCAGGGAAGGGGTGGATGTGAAAATCTCAAGGACAGAAAGGATCATTTTCAGACTTGCCATTCACCTTCTCTCCAGGTTCGCATGAATGAAAACAGCTAACAGCTTTCTTTTCTTAGTCCAATTACCACCTACCCTGCAATGCCTGATAAGGCCGGACATTGTGGCTCAGCTGGGGGTGGTTTTAACCCTTTGGGATAAAACGCCGTTGCCGGACGACCAGGGAACTGATTGACATTACTGAATCATTATCATCTTTCCATATAAAAGGACCGGCAAAAGAGAGCTGTCTTGAATGTCACAGCCCAAATTGTGCTGCTTGGGTTGCGCTGTGTTGTGGGGGTTGTGACAAGACCTTTTGGGTGGATCAGTTGTCACTTTTTCATTTATGGTGTAATACCTGTAATTATAGACATACTTTGGAACATAATTGGGAGTGGGCATTACGGAATGAAACAGGACTAAACACTGCCTCAGCTTTAGATCTTTATGAATCACATGAGCAGAAAATCTTGGCTTATTATCGGTGGGAGGTACAGTGTATTTTGAAAAGGGTTAAAGTTCAAAGTGCATCATATATAACCTCTGTAAGGTGTAGAAAACTGGTGCCTTTAACACAACATTCTGTTGTAGGGCCTATAAAAGGAGATCCCAATCAGGCATTAGACAATTGCATTAGAAGGTTACAAAGGTGTGGTCTTCAGGTCTCGGGAACAGTAAGGTTAAAAACTGATAAGAAAAAGAAGGTCAAAGTAAAAACAGAAAAAAGAGGTTTACTTCTGTTATATTGCTAGGTGTAGTAATAGCTGAAGAATTAAGGGTAATACAGTTTAATCAACCTAGAGATAATGTATGAATAACACTTGCTAGACAGATTAATTAGTCGTCGCTTTGTCTCAGCATTGCCAGTATGGTCTCCTCAAGAATTCTGCAGTCTTATTAATAATCGTGCCTTATGTATGCACAATATGGTAAATATTAAATTGCCTGCACAGAGAGGGTATACTGCCAGTCAGAGTGACGGCTACCGCCAATGTCTGTTAATTCAATCACTTAATACTCCTTTGCATTCTCCACCTGAGAAGTTGGAGCTTTTTGGAAGTGCAAATGCTAGCATGACCAGCACTTCCAACGGTGGATGGTTCAGCTTTGATTACTCTAATCCTCAAAAGATGAGTCAGCATAAACAGACATGGGCTACTCTGGATTCATCTCTAAGGCCAGACATAGTGTCTAAACAACTCTACAACCATTGTAAAGGCTCTAGAATCATGACACCTAAGAAATTATCTACAGGAATATTTCTAATTTGTGGAGATAGAGCCTGGATTGGTATACCTGCCCAACCTCAGGGTGAACCTTGTTATTTAGGCAAGTTATCACTATTCCACCCTAATATATCTGTGTTAATGCAATTAAGTCATCAGATAAGCAGGCAAAAGCGTAGCTTACATAATTTAGACTGTAGTCAAATAGGAGATCCATGGTTCTGGAGTAAATTTAAACAAGTGATGGTTTCAGCTTTCCTACCATGGGGTGCTGCAAGCAAAGCATTGACTTTAGCAAAACAAATAGGGTGTTGGGCTAAGGATGAATTAAATAAAACTTCACAGATATTAGATATGTTATCTTCAGATGTACAAAGTGTTAATCACGCTGTTTTACAAAATAGAGCTGCTATAGATTTCTTTTTATTAGCTCAAGGCCATGGATATGAGGAGTTTGAAGGGATGTGTTGCATGTTGCATGAACTTATCTGATCATTCTGTATCTATTCATGCTAAGTTGAAAGAGCTACGGCTAGGGCTTAATAAGCTTAAGGAAGAAGAAGGATTGGGTATTGATGAGTGGCTTAAAAGTTTTGGATTGGGACCATGGCTAAGAAACCTTATAACATATGCTATAGGGATATTAGGTGTACTCTTATTGCTTTTACTTATCTTACCTTGTTTCTGTAGCTGTATCCAAAAGATGGTTAGTAGGATGATAGAGAAAATGTGGCAAACTAACCTCCTTTCTCAAAAAGAAAAAGACGGGGGAAATGTCGGGAGTTAGTTCAAGCATGGCTTAAAGAAAAAGGCCATGAAGCCATGCAATGGAGAGAAAAGTAAAAGGTAGTTGTGAAGCAGTTCCAAAAGCAGTTCCCAGCCTGATTACTATAAACAATTAGACTTTCTCAGGCATCACTTTATAAAAAATAAGGTTCTCAGACAGTCTTCCCATAATAAGCAAAACACCCTCTCTGGGAAAAGATGGCACCCTGGGAACAGATGTGGAAGTTTTGGGAACCTCTCATATCACAGTGGGAACACTGGTTTTGTTTTGTGTAAACAATTATCGGTATTGTAAAACAAAAGGAGTGGTTAGAGTTTTCTCTGTTAGCCTATCATAAACCTGGATTTTGGAATATGCATGAAGTTAATTAACACTGTTATTTAAAGTGACTGATCAATCAATAAATTGGAGTTCGATGCATCAAAGGATTGGTCGTTCTCCCCTCACTTCAACAGTCTGCCTGTCACACCTAGGATCTGATCAACCTGGATTTTTTTTGGTGTAAAATCCACAGTGATCTGACCTTCTGCAGGAATATGGAGAGAAGAGTCAAAAGCGATTCCTGGAATGTTGCAAAAAGCAGATAGTGGTAATAAACATATATAGATAAAAAGGCATAAAAGCTCATAAAAGCATATGGAACTGATGTAAACCTAATAAAAAGAAGCATTCTATTTTAATAAAGAGTGAGAGTTGCAGACCACAGTGTGAGAAATAGCTACTCACTTTTCATAGTTTAGGAAGGTTTATTAAACCTTATCAAAAATACAACAGAAGATTGAATGAAGAAAAAAGGTTACAGCACCTGGAGCAAAAGATTTTCCCCACCATGTTCTCAGGCCCCTCACAATGGAGGTTTTCCCTTTTTAACCCTTTAACCTCTCCTGAAGGTCTGTCTATCAACACCTTCTTCGCTGTCCACTGGTGGAGATCTCTTCCTCAAATCCTGACTGGGGGTCAGGTGTGGCCATAGCGACACGCCAGCCCTCGCAGATGTCCCAACCCCAGTTTTCCCTTGATAACCACGTGAGGGGTACAGCACAACTATAAATCTATAAACTTTTCTTAACCTGTATACATTGTGAAAAATGCCCATCAATTGTTTTTAAAATTTTTAAAAGTTCATTAGTGATAAAATTGTTCTAAAAATAGTAATGCAATTAGAATAATTTGGACAAGCTGAATTAGGACAATATGAGACAATAGAGACAAAGAGTTATGGATGTCCGGGTACCTTTTTCTGGGCAGCAGGAGCCCGAAAAAGGACACACACTAACAAAGGATTAACCCTTAAAAGGAATGGCCCGTTGCATATTCATACACTTCATACATGATGCATAAATTCCATTCAAATACAGGATTCTGTCTGGTCATCATCAACTTCTTCCTTCTAATCCTAACAGTGCTTTCGAGGCAGAAGAAGTTAGTTTCTTCTGATAAGAGGGCAATAAATTCTTTTCTCTGAAAGATTTAGGTTTCCTGTGGCTGCTATCAGGTGCGAGTGCCTCATTCCTTTCTTAAAAAAATCCCACTGACATAGTTCTTATTTTAATTACAAAAGCTACCTTTCAATTACAAGACTACATTTATCATATTATTAAAATGTTAATACAGCACTACTAATCAATACATCAAAATACATATGGTAAATATCTGCATAGAGCCATATAATGTGCTCTTTTCACATACATTATATTTGTCTAATAATTGTGAGAGTCAATCATCACATGACTCATCTATCACAACAGGAAAAGAAGTTTCTGGTGCGAGGGACACTGGTTTTAAAGGTAGGACCTGTTCTTGAGGTTTGATTTGTTCCCTCTTTCAGATTACAAGGAAGTCATGGTGTTCCAGAGTAGAAGCTGGAGCCAAAAGTTTGAGAATAGGGTGTGATAAGATCACCAGAGTATTTTATCTGTATCTAGGAAGAAGCCTTGCAGAGCTTCTTTTTGACTTTTACTGAAAGTAGAAGTCCTGTTTTTACCAAGAATTTTGATCTCTTGGTGTTTTGGAGGAAGAAAAAGAAAACAACCAAGCACCTGAAGTGTGCATTGAGGTGAGGTGTATCCCAGAGGGCTGAGGGCTCACCAAGGCAAGAGAGACCCTCCTGTGACCATGGTCACAGGGGTTTTCAGGTGAAGGGAGAGATGAGAATGTTGACTCCATGTTCAGAAGGCTTGATTTATTATTTTATGATATATATATTACATTATAACTATACTAAAATGGAAAAGAAGGTAAGGTTTCCTCTCATAAGCTAAGCTAAGAATAGAAAAGAATGATAACAAAAGGCAGCTGTCTTGGGCTTTGTCCAAGATAGCTCGGTCCTTGATTGGCCATTCATTATAAACATCCAAGATGGGCCAATCACAGGTGGACCTGTTGCATTCCACAGCAGCAGATAATCATTGTTTACATTTTGTTGCTGAAACTGCAGCTTCTCAGAAGGAAAAATCCTAAGAAAGGATTTTTCATAAAAGATGTCTGCAACATGTCACCTTTTTTTATTTAGTTAAATTAAAAAGAAAAATGCTTGTCATTTTCTCTGCTGGGCTCATGCAGAGAAAAAGGCCAACACTTGACAGGTTATCTGTTGCCAATCAAACATCACTCAAGTGCTCCTGTGGAATGAACAGGGAATTTCTTCACCTGTAGAACATAAAATTCTATCATATCACTAAAACAATTTTACAATATAAGATAAAGCAAAAACAATGCAAAGAAAATTCAAGTTCAAGGAGCTGAGTTTCAGGAAAAGTCCATGGACTGAAGATATTCCTCTTTGCCATCTCTGAAAGTCCCTTTTGGTCCTGAAACAGGCTTGCTACAGAAAAATCCATCAATAGTTATCAAAAGTCCATTGGCAGTCATCAAACAAAATGCTTTTGAGCTGCTGCCAGCTCTTTCAAACCTTTTCTTTTTTTTTTTTTTTCTTTTTTTTTTTTTTCTTTTTTTTGTCTTTTTGTCTTTGTCTGAAAGAGCAGCAGCAGCAGAGCAGCCAGAGAGGCCTTGGGGGACCCTGGCCCATGTGGACGGACAAGGAACCCCAGGCCTGGCCCACAAAGCGGTGGCCCAGGATCAGAAGGGGGAAGCAAAACCCCCAACCCCATCAGGAGGCCGGGAGATGGCCCTGGCCCAGGGACCCGAGCCCAACAGCCCAGGCCCAACCCACGAGGCAGGCTCGGCCTTGCCACAGGCCTGCACCCTACTGCCAGTACAAAGGCTGAATGGGCCGAACGCTTCTTTTCCCCAAAATCACCAAGTCACACCGGCAGTGGGGGAACTGAAGATGCCCCGAAGATCTCCATCTCAGGTCTGGGAATGTTTGTTCGTCACAATTATTCTTTTTTTACTTTTCTGCAGAAATACTGTCATCATCTATTCCTTCCAGACAATCTTTTCCTACTTTTTGGGGAATTCCTTTTGCTGCCCTCCCAGATCAGCCTAATTTCCAGGGCTCCTTCCCAAAGTGAGGTGCAGCCCATGGCCTCCACTCTCCAGCTGGAACAGAAGGAAGCACAGAGTTTGCTGTTGTGGGAGAGGAGCTTCTCTTTCCTGCCTGCTTTTCCCTCTGGGACAGGTTGTGTGTGCTCATTTGGTAAAGGCAGGTTTAAACTCTGAAGCAGCTGTGTTTCAAACTGCTCCCTTCTCCAGCTCTTCTGTGGGTATCATTGGACAAAAGGCCTCTTCGTGTGAGCTCCCTGTGGCTCCTTAAGGAAGGAGGTTGATACTTCAGGGTTGTGACTGCTGAAAAGCAGCTGGTTTCTGGAGGTGTCCAGAACTGGGAGTGGCTCCTTTTCTCACCTGCCTGCAGAAAAGGAAGTAGCAAAGTGGGAATTTCATTTGTGGAGATGGCCATCAGGGGTGTTTGCCAAGAGATGGGCTGGCAGAGAGGCAGGTCTCCTGCTAAACTGTCTGTGTGTTTGTTTTGATGGTGGGGAGGGTCAGAGATGCAGACACAGACACCAGCTGAAGGAACAGTGTGATTTCCAGTAATGGAAAAATGCAAAAAAGAGTCAGGAAAGGATAAGCTAAGCAATGCACCTCAGCATTATTACAAAAGGGTGCCTCTGGTGATTAAGGAAGATCCATCACCAGGTACCCCAATGGTTTCCTCTTCATCCAGAGCTGCACATCAGCTGGGGGAAGCTGTCCCAGCCAAGCCCTGCAGAGCCACGGCCGGGAACCGGGAAATCCTGCGGTGCCTCCTCCTTTGGTGGCCACGAGGCTCCCGAGTGCGCTGTGAGAGTAGCCCGGCTCTGATCGTGGTGGACAAGCAATGTCCCAGAGCTTCTGCTGGGGGCACAGCTGGTGTCATTCTCCTCTTGGTTTTCTCCCCGAGCCTGCCCAGGGCTCAAGGAGGAGCCAAGGCCAGGTGTGGCCTTGTCCATTTTCCTCATGCAGAAAGGTGAAGACGTGTTTCACCAGTGAATGGATGCAACAATCCTTTTGATAATAACACTTGGTTAAGTAGCAGATACATGGAACATTGGGTTGGGAAGGTGATCTAGAGGGCAGCTTTGGCTCAGGTCCTGTTGTTGAGGCTTCAGTCAGGGTCTGTTGTTCAGGCCTTAGTCCTTCAGTATTTTGTGGTGCAAATCACACCTG
The DNA here is from genome assembly GCF_027579445.1 of Ammospiza nelsoni. NCBI lineage: Eukaryota > Metazoa > Chordata > Aves > Passeriformes > Passerellidae > Ammospiza > Ammospiza nelsoni. The sequence continues at coordinate 2,069,671 of NW_026683188.1, read as the reverse complement.
TGCAGAGCTGGAAACAAACAAGTCTGTCCTTAGCACATTTAAGACAGGAACAGCATCAGCCCTGCAAGGCCAGGCTGGGGCCAAGAGCAGAAGGCCAGCACCCTGCTTTGCCCACAGGCAGCCCTGCAGAGCAAGCAGCCCCTCCTGCCCAGGGGCTGAGGTGCCTGAAGCTGCCTCCCCGCTGTGCAGCTCTGCAGAGCCCGCGGGGCGCAGGGTCCTGGGCAGCCAGGGCAGCCCGGCTGCCTTGGAGCACAAGGAGTGGCCCAGAGAGAAGCTGCTGCCCTTTGCTTTGGAACTGATCCTCAGAGTCTTGTCAATAATCCAGAGTGTCTGATGTGTTTTCCTTTCCTCTCCCAAATTTAACACAGCTTTTTGAGAAAATTGACTGATATAGCTGCTGGTGGTGGTGGTGCTTTTGTGTGCAGGTGAGGGCAGGTGATTTGAACCAAGGATGGAGTCCATTGTTAATACCGCATATTTGCCAAGTCAAGAAAACCATTCACAATAGGGCTACCAGTGCTTTAACCATGGTCATAAGGGTTTGCAGGTGAAGAGAGAGACGAGAATGTTGATTCCATGATCAGAAAGCTTGATTTATTATTTTATGATACATATATTACATTATGACAATACTAAAAGAAATAGAAGGAAAAGTTCTCAGAAGGCTAGCTAAGCTAAGAATAGAAAAGAATGAATAACAAAGGAGCTCTCTCCAACTCTGTCCCAGAGAGAGCTCGGTCCTTGATTATCCATTAATTACACACATCCAACATGGGCCAATCACAGGTGCACCTGTTGCATTCCACAGCAGTAGATAACCATTGTTTACGTTCTTTTTCTGGGGCCTCAGCTTCCCAGAAGGGAAAATCCTAAAGAAAGGATTTTTATGAAAAGATGTCTGCGACCAAGTGCTGAGCAGTTTTCCTAGGTTTTGGAAAGCTACCACCTTAAGAAACCCAACAGATTTTCCAGGAGGACACCAACAGTAGCATGATGCCAATGTTTTCCACCCCTTTTCTGTGTCTTTTAAGAGTTCTGCAGTACCCAGCAGGAATGAAATGACCTGTGATAATGGGATTTGAGTGCTCTGTGTTGTTCATTGCCACATGAGTGTTCATGACAAGCTGGACACCCCACTCATGGCTCTGTTGAGTTAAATTCATCCCAATTCTGTGCAAACAGCAGCCCCGAGATGCTGAGAAGAGCAGGCACAGTGAGTGAGCGTGCATGCACACACCCAGGGGCTGACTGCTGTGTGGGCAGATGGTTTTGCACTGTTGTAAATCTTCACTCTCTCGAGCTGAAAGACTAAAATATATATCTTAAATGAAAATATATACCAAAAATTAAAATTGTCCAAAAATACATGTGCATTAAATTTCATGCATATGATATGATATGATATGATATATGATATGATATGATATATAATATAATATAATATAATATAAATTATTAATATATGTGATCACTTTTGAAGCCATTGCTTGTGGGGGATATTAGATGATCTCCTAGTGTTTGTACATTTTTCCTTTCTGCTACTGCTGATCCTAGCAGCAACTCCCTGTCAGTTCCTCCAGGTCACTTCACACAAAGGGATTCCATCATTTCAGGGCCTGTGAGAGCTTGGCACTGAAATGCCAAGTTGATTCCCAGCTCTCCAGCCTCCCCCTGGATTTTGGATCATCTCAGCACTTGTGTCCATGGCCCTCCCTTCATCCCCAGCCTGCAGCAGTCACAGTCGCTGCTGCCTCCCCCTTGCTGCAGCTCATTTGCCAAAGTGCTGCCAAAGGCAGCAGAGCTGGCTCAGGGTCCCTGCTGGCTTCTGCTCACTGGGATGAGCTTCAGGGGGACACTTGGAGCCCTTTCCTAAAGAGCTGCCTGTGGGATGAGGGATTTGTCCTCCCCGGGTGGCTCCTGCTTGGATTCTGTGCCCATGGAGCCCCGGAGTTTTCTCAGCAGCCTCTGCAGCGAGTTCTGAGCCAACGTGGGGCTCTGCTGCCAGCCCAAATCTGCGCTTCTCCTGCCCAGCCTGAGTGCAGGTGGGGCATGTGCTGGGCATGGCCGGAGATTGGCATGGCCAGAATCCTCCAGCATTTACACCTGCTCATGGCTTTGGGTAGCACAAATCAACACTTACATCAGTTGAAACATTGCATTTATTGCAGATAGTTACACCTGCACTACTAATGTACAAATACACAAACATTAACTTATGTTTAAAAATAAAATTTATTTTAAATTACAACACCTGTGCTACCAATATAGAAACACAGAAATATCTATTTATGATTAAAATCTAATTTATTCTGAGAATTGTGCTATGTAAATATATACAAATATCAACTTCAGTGAAAAAAAAATTACTTTATTGCAACCCTCTGCAACAACTCACTGTACACAAATATTGAAGTTACTGAATTGAAGTTTAACAATTAAATTTATTACATATTACTACAACCATACAGCCCATATACAAATACAGAAACATCAATATCCCTCTCTAAAGAATCTCAGATCCAGAACTAAATAAATAGAATTTTAGAACTATACAACTCCATACATAATAAATAGAAGTAAATACATATATAGGCATAACAATATAGAGATGTAAACATGCATTACATATTTCATTACATATAACATGACAATATAATACAAATATAACAAACCTTTCTATAAGTACACAAATATCAATGGACCAATAAAAAAATCCATACAACCCCAGCAATAGAAATGCACAGCTACAGAGCTGTACAAGTATGTAATCAGATGAATATACACACATCAATATAACAATATACACACATAATATCCCTATACAAATATCAGTCAGTGTATGTAAATATCCCTATACTTGTAACTATCCAAATCTAACCACAGATCCATAAACAGCGCAAGATCAGGAGGGATTGCAGCCGCCGATGTTCCCAGGCTCTCGCTCGGTCTCCTCCTCCCGAGCAGAGCAGCTCTCCTGGACAGGGACAGCAGATGGGACATCTGGCAAGCACAGGGAACACTGAGTGAGTGTGGGGATGTTTCCCTCGGCCGCAGCTGCGCTTCCATCAGGGAAGAGGAAATGTCAGAGCCTCCCCAGGAGGGTCAGAAGGAAAAGCAGCCGAGCGGGCCAGGCTGTGGTGAGCTGCTCACTTCTTTCTGGCATCCCAGTTGCTCTGAGGGAACTCCCTCATGTCAGGTTATTGAACCCCCTCTGCACTTACCAAGACTGTGGCCCCCAAATCAATCAGTATTTATGTCTCCAGCTGCTTGCTCCAATGACAGGGAATGTCCTCTAACAGTGCTGGGGCACAAAGTTACCTTGCACAGGTCATCTGACAGGGCCTTGTTCTTTCCGTGCTTCCTGTGTTTCTCCTTACCTTCCACTTGGAATTGTTACAGCATTTCCTTTTCTTTCCCCTTGATCAGTTCTAAAATTCGTGTTTCTCTTCCAAGTTTCAGATTGTTCAGTGATCCTGTCAAGCCATTTCTCAGAAGCTTTTATCATGGAATTGAGTGTTAATTTCAGCAATTTTGGTGATTTTCTGTGAGATTTATGCAAGTGTCCTGTTCATTGGGCACCATTTAGGAAGGTACAAAGGAGAAAAAGGATGTTCTGTAGGTCAGTTCACTAGTGGAATATCCATGGATAGAGAGAGTGATTAGCTGAATTTTACATCTACTCCTAACCTCAAAGTGCAACAGGTCATTTGGGGAGAAATTAAAGCCCAATTTCTTCTTTTACCAGCCTGTATTCAAATCTAAAGTAAATAGAGCAGGGTGAGAACGTCAGTGTTCAGTTCCTGAAGTGCCTTATTAAGGCATTCTTAAAGTAATGGAGATAAAATCTGGGTGGGCATTCCTAATTTCCAGCCACTCATTGTCAATTTCATTGACTCTGAAAACAGCAGAGATGTGCCCATCATACCTGATCAATCCATTTGGGGATGGTTTAGGTACAGATTCTCTGGGGCTTTAGATTTTTAGATCTCTAGACAATGCTTCCAGGAATCTAAATAGCTTTCAGAAATTAAACTTTTCTCCTTTTTTCCTCAGTCTTTGCACTCATGTGCACCAGAGACCTTCAGTGAATGGATTCCACTCTAATCCATCTCCTAGCTGAATCTCCCAGCTGTGTTCACACTGGTGGTTCGTGTGTCTCTTCTGCACAGCGCAATTTTAAAATCTTCGTTCCTTATTATCTCTGCCCTTCCTTTTCTGTTTTAGCTTGCAAATGCATGCAGATGTATCAGAAATTATACATCTAATTTCTGATGCATCAGTTCCTGTCTAGCAATTTCATTTTATCCTGTTCTGATGTTATGCTAGTCTTATATGTTTTAGTCTAAGTGGACTCCTGTTTTCTTGCATGTGGAAGTTTTACAATGCAATGCTCTCATTCACCTGCTTTCATGAAACCCTTCATTAACATTAGCACAAGTAACTGTGTGATTCCCTTCTGCTTTGTAGAAGATTTGGGAAACTCAAGTCCTGCTCAGCTACAGAAAAACATACATGGTGCTTGGTAATTCCCCTAAGAGCTTAAGTTAATGGTAAACAACTGCAGCTTATTCATTTCACAAAATTGGGAGAAAAGACATTGCAAATATTGAGGAATGTAGTGCAATATTGATGGGCATCCCTCAGCTACCCAGACAGACTGATGTCACTGGCAAAATTCCCTCTTTTCCAAAGGTTTTCATTTGCTTTGGCTGTACTTCGTATGGCTGCAGGTCACATTTCCCTTGATTTAAGGAAGTATCTTGGCAGGTATTCTTGGTGATATATCTTGCTAATTCTGCCCTTGGAGGAATTACTCAGTTCTGCAGTCCTTATTACACGCCCTGTTCTAAAAGACTTTTATGCTCTTTTCCCTCTCTCTGTGTTTTCACACTTGTTCAACAAGGTTTTCTTTCTTAGAATATTAATCACAACATCCCCAAGGATTAAAAAATCCTTAGGTATTTTTTCCCTAAGTATTTACTAAAGAAAAACAATAATATTATAAAACCCTGTATGCATGTAAATCTGGATGTAAAATACAAACAGAAATAAACTTGAGAGTTCTCCTCAAAACCCTTAAGAAAAAAAACCCCATGTATTCACTAAAACCCAGAGTATTCATCTACAGTATACAAAAATGGGAATGTTCTAGAAGAGAAAATTTGTGCAACGGTTCTGCACGGAATTCTATGCTTTCAAGCTTTTTGCCCTTCAGGGGCAGTGCCATTCTCTGAACTGCAATGCTCTGAGCATGTTCTGCTCACCATGGCAGCTTTCTGCTCTGCCCCCGTACAGATCAGCCTCCCAGCAAAGGGGGAGTGCAGCCACCACAACTCTCAGCACCTTCCCACACAGCAAGAACCTGAAGGACAGAGATGGCTTTCACCAGCTGCTGCGGGTTCTAATAGTGCCACCTCTCAACTGCTGAAAGCCTGAATTTCTGTGTTGCAGTGTGTTAGTTTATTGAGTCAAATGTTCTGTTATATAGTGGTAGGTTCAAGTGTTACCCGAGTTATTACAGGGAGCTTCTCCCCTGTGTTATGCCCTCCTACCCAAGTGTCCCTCAAGGAATCCCTTCCCTCCTCACCAGATTTTTCCCTGCCTGTCAAGACAACCCGGCCCCTTTGCCCCATCCATCAGCCCAAACCCTACCCTTTGTTCCAGAAAGTTCCCTGTCCGTCACCCTAAGATCCAATCCCTATCCCAACGCTCTCTCTTCCCCTTGTTCTGATTTGTTGTAGCTCTCAAAACCACACCCCAAGAGTCACTTATTGGTTACTATATGGTGTCCACCCCCTGTTTTGAAAGGTTTTAAAAACCCGTGCACAGGGGTGCTGGGGGATGTTTCAACATCTGTTCTCTTTGGGAATTCTTCCCCACAGAACCTTCCCAGGTCTCTCCTGATGAATTTGCTGCCCTTTACACCGCAGAAGAGCCTCCTCTACTTGCTTCACTCGGTCCTCCAGGGGTCTCTCCTGCTGGGCATTTGGCCTAGAGGTTCTGGCTCAGGAAAAACCCTAACCTAGCCAGTTCCCCACTCTTGCCATTGTTCCTGGAGCATCACAGAGCTAGCCAGGGCTGCGGAGGGCAGTGACAGTGACCCATGCCCTGGCATGTCACAGCCCCCAGAGCCACGCCTGCCAGGCCACAAGCCCCAGCCCTGGTCCCCACTGCAGCCTCAGGGGCTCCTGGGCATCCTCACCCTGAGTGCAAAGGCAGCCTCAGGAGCCCCCCAGGGCGCTCTGGATCCAGGCTGCAGACACACTAAAGCCAGCACTGAAAGGGACATGGATGGGGACTGCAGCTGGATCTTACAGTGCTCACCACTCCTGACTACTCTGTAAGTGAACCCAAACCTCATTGGCAGCACCTTGAGCACATTGACCTTGCTCGCCCCTCCTGGAACGTGGTGTTCTCACATCATACACCAGCCCTTTGCAGGGAGTGACCAGCTCCCAGCTGCTCTGCTACCCTGGCCTTACTTTCTGTTTGCCACCAATGAACTTAACGGATATACTCATGAGAAACCTAGCACAACATTTGCTTCTCAGGAGCTCTTTGGTAAAAAACTCCACTAGTCCCTAGTTTTTGCACAGAGAAGGAGGTCCTGACAAAAGGCACAGGCAGGGCTCTGGCATAGGAATTCCTGAGCTGCAGGATTCTACCCATTGTTGTTCCTACCTGCTTTGCTGATATTTTGGAGCCAGTCCTGGACAGGGGCTGCTGCTGACAGGGTAGGAAAATTTGGAGAAAAAAAGGTGCTGGAGACAACCAAAAAAAACCAAAGGAGGAAACCCTTAGAAATACAGAGAACAACAGAAGTCCTTGGAGGTGGTTCAATAGAAAATGCCAGCAGCAGTGAGCATAGCCGAGGTTGCTCACTGCCACCCCAGGGACTCCTCAGTCCCCTGCTGGTTTGTGTCTGATGCAGCCCTGCCTGGAAAGGGCTCCAGGCTCTGGTGTTCCTAGCTTGCTCCAGGCTACATTCTTAGCAGCCCTGAAATAAGAGGTGAAACAAAGAGCCATTTTCTGTGCTGCGTTTAAACTCTTCTCCTTCAGTGCCACTGCCAGAGATCATCCCTCTCTTAGCTTGGCACTGTGCCTGCTGCATCCTCGTCTCTCTCCCTTGCATCAGCTCCTGCACATCATCAGCACTCGCTGTCCCACATCATGAACAGAGAGAGCTGTGTCAGAAGAGCAAGGATTGCATTTTCTTGGCTGTGAGATGCAAAGCTGTGTTTCGTGTCAGGCACAAACAGGCGATGTGTGTATTTGTGAATGTGAAATGTGTGGACCCCGACAATGGGAGAGCTGTGAATTCTAATAATAACCGAGGAAAATAAAGCATGGAAAAAGGCCTGTGAACCTATCTTTTGTTTGCAATTAACCCTAGTTGATTTAGGAGCATTGGAATTAAGGTGTTAAAAATGTTGCTTTTTGTTTGTATTTAATCCATAAAAAGCTCTGCAATAATAACCTTTTGAAGTATAATTTTAGAATATTACTTGTATCCTTGAAGCTGTAGCTTTGGAATATATATAAAGGAAATATGCTTGTCTTACACCTTATTGAAGCAGAGAAAAACAGCTTGAGAAAGAAAGATGAACATCACCTCAAGGGTTTATGGTTTCGACCAAAGGGAAGATGGACATCACTGTTATGAGATTTAGAGTCTCTGCAATTAAAAGCTGGACACACATTTGGGGATCTGGACCCCACCAGATGGGATTCGTCTTTCTTCTTTTGGAAACTGGACCGTCACCATCTGAGGATTCTCCTTTGAGATACGTCCCGAGAAATTAAAATCACAATAGTGTATAGAATTGTGATGTAATAATTTCAAACAAAAATTGCTGATGAGTAAAAGATTGGAAATAGAAACTGCTGAAAAAAACTGATGAGTACCCCTATAAATACCTGTAACCATCAATTATTGGTGTGCAGTTGGAGGGAAAACTTCCCCCACTGTACCCAGGGCTGTATTGCTCATACTTTACCATATTAAATAATAAATTGATTGCTGCTTGTATATTGGCCTAGTCAAGCTTCTTATTCATAATACTGTTAGCTGTGCTCTTCTATGGGCTGGCCATGGCACTTGGTAATTAATATGCTGTCATGCTGTGAACTGAATTCACACCTTACAGGGCTGTGTTTACTGGGCCTGCTGGATCAGTGCCCACTTCCTTCCTCTGCTCCTCCTCACTCCAGGACTGTAAGAGACCAGCATGGGGTCAAAGACCCTGCAGTATCATTACCCTCTGGTAATGCTCAGAGGTCCTCTAAGGGCTGTGTAATACACAGCATCTGGGTGTGGGGCATGTGCTAAGGAGAAAGAAAGAGTCTGTGAGAAAGCTGAGCTGCTCTTATATGGGACTGAGGAAATGACAGGAACTTTTTGGCATATAAAGCTTTCCTTCCAGGTCAGGGACCAGGGAAGGCCTAATCAGCTGTGGCCCTACAGGGCAAGTCTGTGCTAACTCCCAGCACCAGGTGCAGGGCTGTGGGGCAGGGCTCCTACAACAACAGCACAGCTCTGTGGAAGAGCCCAGCCTTGCATCTGGGTTCCTGCCTGCTCCCCCTTTAGAGACAGCTGTGGCCCGAGGATTTGTGTCTGAGGGAGAACTCCACCCTTGGACCTCCTGATCTTTCCCAAGTGGCCAAATGGGGATGCACCAGCAGCACTGCTGGGAAGGTGCTGGCTCAGTGGCTGTTTTTTGAGACTGTGCCCCCCATATCAGCTTTATGTGTGTTTGGGGGGGTGCTCTGGTGGGTGTGGTTACACACTCACTGGCCTTGGCAGAGCACAAGTCGGAACCTTTGAAGGTTCCAGCTGCTGTAAGGCTCAGGAGGCAGAGCTGCTGCTAGGCACAGTGCGGTACTGTGCTGAGGGAAAGGTGAAAACAGTTAATAATCCATCCTCAGCTAATCACTGAGTGCTGATGGGAGGCACAGGCTTGGTGGGGCTGCTTTGTACAGGCCAAGGTGCTTATCAGCTGTGTAGTGTCCCCAGCAGCCCCTGGCAATGCTGGTGCAGCTGAAGGACAGGCTTGATGGGTCTGGTGCAGCCCCACAGCCTCAGACACTGCAGCTCCACTGTGCAAAGCAGCATGGCTGAGCTGGTTGTTGGTCAGGTGAGGACTCAAATATATTTCCTGCAACTTGCTCCAGCACAGTTCAGCCTGGAAAAAAGACATTTTTACAAGTGTAGGGGAGTCAAGCTCCAATAAATGTCAGCTGAGCCCTGGTGCTTGCTCCCCTGCATGAAGCTTCAGTGAGGCACCAGGGCCTCCTGTCAGCAGGAAGGGAAGGGAGATCAGAGTTGTTGGAAGAATACATGACTGAAGGCTGAGCACAGGGTTGGTGGTGCTTTGTGTGGCTTTTGCATGACATCCAGGCTGGCTGTGGCAGTGTAAGCCAACCTTTTGTTTTGCAGCAGGCTTTATGCCAGAGCCAGCCCTTTTCCAGCCTTTGGGGTGATTACAGCTGTTGCTCTATATTTCTCTCCCTTCTTTTTTTTTTCAACAGGTATTCTACTCCAGCACCGTAGGCAGGCAGTGATGGCTGCCTGTAGCTAACAAGACAAACTGAGATCTGCCTGCAGAGCCATAGGAAGGTGTCCCTGGGCTTGTGAGACAGGCCAGGACAACACAAACTGAGGCCACAGCCATGCTGTGCTTTCAGTTGAGCCTGTGGTGGAGCTGCTGTGCTTGTAGTCAGCATCTAGATGGGGCAGGTGACATATCTATCTTAGCTGGGACAGAAACAGAAGTACAGCCCTTGCACAGCATCCTTCTGCTAGGCTGTGCTAAGCTCAGGGGCCTGTAAACTGGCCCTTAAGAGCTAGGTCTCCACTCCTTGCCCAGATCCCCAGCCTCAGGGAGAAGGACTTGGGTTTAGGAGCCATGGCTTTTTCTTCCATCAGACTCCATTTAGAAAAAGTCAAGTTAAGCAGTTCATTAAAATTTAAAATACTGTACAGTGTGTAAAACCAAATATCCCCCTCCCCACAACAATCCCGTGCTCTCAGCGGATGCTCTGGTGAAGAATACCGCTTTTGGCACTGTTTGCCTTCTCTTTCTCCTTCTTCTTTATGGGATCCACCTCAAAACAGCGCCAGACTTGCACTGTTTTATCAGCAGCTGCTTAGGCCACTGATGTACCATCAGGGCTCATGGTCAGGTTCAAGATTCTATCAGTATGACCTGAGGAGGAGAAGGAATGTGCAATCAGGGCTGAGCTGATCAGCACAGGCACATTTACCCCTGTATGCTCCTATGAGCCCTGCCAGCTTGCATAGCTGTCCCCCCAGTGGCTGTGGCAGCATGATTTCAGACCCCAAGCATACACTTGGATCAATGGTATCTCTTCCACAGCCCCGTGGGCATGCTTTACTCCTAGCAGCATGGCCCCAGATACTGGCCTGTATCAGTGATGCTGCAGGCTCCAACCTCTAACACCCCCCCCCCACCCAGTCCCTGTCCACCTACCTTGCAGCTCTGCAACCTTGTTCATTCTTGGATACTTCCATATAACCAGCTGATTCTGTGCAAAGCCATGGCCTGAAATGAGCTCCTTGTAGTTTGTGGACCATAGGATAGAAGTCACCTGCAAAGAGGCAGTAACACAGGTGAGACAGGGTCCTTGTGCTGATGCTCACCACTCGGAGGTGAGCATGGTCCCCCTCCTTCCCTGTGCCTCTGGGCCTGAGGAGCCAGCAGCTCTGTGTAGGTGTGCTGCCAGAAGGTGTTTGTCTCCAAGCTGATGTTCATCTCTCACCTGGGAACGAGTATCAACAGCACTGAGGCAGGCGCCAGAACACACGTTCCAGATGCAGATATGTCTGTCTCTAGTGCCACCTCCAGTGGCTAGAACATTCATCTGCCGTGGGCACCACGCCGCAGCCTGAGAGAGGAGAGTTCATTTTAAAACATACAAGAGGCAACCTGCACCCAGCCAGTGCTGCATGCCTGCCTTGCACTCACATATCCGCCCGTGGCAGCTCTGTGCTCACCTTGACAGCACCCTGGTGCTGAGTGAAGGTCTGTACAGGAGCAAAGTCTCCACCCCCACCTTGGGTGCATGGCCAGACGTTTGCCAGATTGTCGTTTCCACCACTGGCCAGGTAGCAGCCATCTAGAGACCATTTGAGCCCGCACACCTCGTGTGTGTGGCCAGCAAGGGTGGCCACGTGATGCTCAGCCACTCGGACATCGTGGTGATGGATGTGCCCAGTCCGTGCACCACTGCAGAGAGAAGAGAAGGCTTGCAGGGTCCAGCTGCACATTTTCACCCAAATCCATTTTTGTTGTTGCAAGACTGCTATACCTGCCACCGGGTTTCAACCAGTGTTACCAGCAACACAGGTCTGTTGGTGTGAGTGAAACACCCACACAAGCTCTTTACAACTTCAGCACAAATTGCAATACAGGAAAGAGGCCTTCTCCTCACAGCCTCAACAGATAAGGCTGAGTAAGAATCCCAAGCCAGGACAAGCTTCTCTCTGCCATCCCTAACCCATGCCACACATAGATTGAGGGATAGGAGTTTGCAACAACTGGAAATTGCCCTTGACCCACTGCTTTACCTGGAGAGGATGTAGCTGTTCCAGCTGAGGGTTCCCACAGGGGCACAGTGGCTGGTCATGGTTTGGAGACGTTTCTGCTGCTCAACGTCCCATAGCTGGAGAGGCAAATCAAAAAGTTCTTCAGAAGAAACCCAATCCTGTTTCTATGCCCTAGGAACCTCACTGCACAGGATCTGGCATTCAGATTTCTCAGTAAGGGAACAGAGAAAATGTGTATCTCATGACTATAGAACAGAAGGTAACGCTGCTTGTCAGAAAACCCCCAAACCAAACCCTGCCTTGCACACTAGGCAGTTCCACCCCACACCAGGGAAGACAAGTCAGGTGCATGGCATCCTTCCTCTGCCAACCAAGGTTTTGTCCCCAGGCCCCACAGTTCTGTCAATCCCTTGAAAACGTCTCTAGTTTTACTCCTGCATTCACCTGAACCTCAGCACTACTTGTGCCAACAGCAAGGTAGTCTCCATCTTTAATCCATGACACAGAGGAAATGTAAACATCTGGATGCTCCGTCTGCAGCAGGGGGATAATCTCCTTAGTAGCATGATTCCACAGATAAACAGTGTCATCCAGAGCCACTGCCAGGAAGTTCTGGGAGCTCCAGTCTACGAGATTCAGATCTACACTTTGAAAGAGCAATGCAGGTCACACCATGATGGCTAGAGAGCCCTGCCCTTCACCCGTGCTGCTGCAGCAGGTGTGGGTGCACATGTGCACACACACATGTACAGGTGAGGGGCAGCCTTCTGAGTGTCACTATGCCCAGCTGCTGGGGCCAGGTACCCTGCTCCAAGGCATCTACACTGTGCCCTAGACCACTGTCCCGCTAAGGCCACACAGGGACACTCCAGAAGGGGTCTGTGCTAGCCTGGGTACACCAAATAATACAGACAGCCCAGTTACACTGTCCTAGGAACAGCAATCCAGTGCAGAATGTTCTGGATGCCCAGCACTCAACCCTGCAGCCTACTTACAGTAGTCGTTGAACATCTCTGGTGCATCCAAGACCCGTTCTGGCTTTGAGGGAATATTTCTTCTATTCTTCCTGCTGGATCCAGGTGCCATTTTCTGACTGTAGAGCACTTTCAGGTTATTCTGACAGCCTGTGTGCAGGGGAACAGGTTTGTTAACCTGAGTTAGTTTCCTCCCAGCTGAGTGCTGCTCACCCAACTAGGAATCCCTTGGAGTGAAAATAAAGTCCTAAGAGAAACACTCACAAGCCTGCAGTGCACTAAAATCACTGGCAGTATGAACTGCTGAACAGGGGTGAGCTACAATTTCCTCATTCATGGAAACAAATTTGACAAACACTTGGGTTTTTGAATCCCATTATATTTAGTTGCAGTTTAAGCTAGAAAATGCACAGCAGAGAGTTTGATGCTCTTACAGACTTCATGAAGGTTTGGAACCTGCAGTATAGGTGAAAGTTCACTGACATCTTTTCATAAAAATCCTTTCTTTAGGATTTCCCCCCCTTCTGAGAAGCTGTGGCCTCAGCAACAAAAGGTAAACAATGGTTATCTGCTGCTGGGGAATGCAACAGGTGGATGTGTGATTGGTCTCGGGTGGATGTTTGGATTTACTGACCACTCATGGCAGAGCTGGGTCTCACCCTCTGCTGAGACACAGCCCTTTGTTTATTCATTCTTTTTCTATTCTTAGCTTAGCTAGCTTCTGAGAACTTTCCTTCTATTTCATTTAGTATAGTAACAATGTAATATATATCATAAAATAATAAATCAAGCCTTCTGAACATGAGGTCAAGATTCTCGTCTCTCTCTTCACCCTGAAGCCCCTTGCAAGCCCTGTAACAGGTGACCAACTGGCAGTCATAGCAACTCTCTTAAATAAATTCACTGTAACTGTTATGCCCTCCCTCGACCTCAGGAACCTTAAGAAAGGAGACTCCAGCCTGTACAGCTCTCAGAAACTAGCTGATTTCTCCTTTGACCACACACAGAGTCTCTGTGTTGCTGTTCCCCTGACCTATCTCTCCTGCTGATTCAGCTCACACAGACTCTGTGTCGTACCTTCTGGAGCATTCTCTAGTTTTCCACTGAGGTGGAGGATCTTTGCCTCTTCTACATCAAAACCATTCAGATTCACTGCCCAGGCTTTCTGTTGCTCCTACAGAGACAAATCACCCTCAGTGCAATGCATTGAAAACAATTCCCACACTGCAATTTAAACAGACACCTAAGTCCCCTTTTCTTAGAATCTGAAGATGTTTGCCTGTGCTGCAAGGGTCACTCACACAGAGGCAGGTCAAAGAAATTTTTCCTCAGACTTTCATACATCGTCCTGCTCACATTTTCACACAATGGCAAATTCAGTGTTATTGCCAGTGGGAAAAGCCACAGCCACAAAGCGACCAAATGCTTCATAAACAGATTTCAGAACACAGTGTAAAACATTCCAGAAGTGTTCCTGGTGGAGACATTGTCCTAGAATAGCTACCACCAGTAGTTTCACTTTGCATAGGCTTACAGCTTTGTGTTTTTGTTGCCTGCTACATTTTAACACCTCATTAATCAAAAGCTAAATTTTGCTTCCAGAAGCAGCATAGGCTTAGAGTGCATGGCAGTCTCTACAGCTTCAGTCTCATCCTAGGCTCCTGAAGCCCAGAGCTGCAAGTAGTGATGGCTGGGACTTGTCAGTCCCGTGTGCCCACTTGATAGAACCTATTGTTCACTGCTCTGTAAAGGGGCAGGAAGGAGTAGCGGTTGTTGAAGTAATTGTAAGTTAGCAAAATGCTCACCTTCTTGGTAGGGGAATCCTCAGCAGGGTCATTCTTTTTGCTTAGGAGGAAATTTGCCATCTCCATCTGCATAGCGCTGCAGTTAGGAATGTAGCGATCCCCCCCAGCCTTTTTGGGGGTGCTTTGAATTTTGGATCAAGATTTACCTGCATTCACATATGAAAATATTGTCTTACAGCTATTTAACAGCCTGTATTAGAGCTTTCACGGGAGTAAACCCAACACTCTTCCACATCACACCCACCAGACAAGTAGGACTCTGAGGTCTCATGCCACAGAGTCACAACTAACTTATATTTTCCTCCCTGCCACCAAGTTGGTTAGGGACCGTGTGCACTTGGGTTTTGTGCAACAATTCCAGAGTCCAGAGATAAGGGGAAGATACAGAAACGCTCACAGGATGTAAAGCTGTCAGCTGACAGTCCTGCCCACACTCGTCCTAGCATACAGCTGTGCCAGCAAGGCTCAGCTGGGCGAACAGCAGCTGGCCAGCCCCAGTGCTCAGAGCTCTGCCCCTCATGCTGGCAAGGAGGTGGGTGGCTCTCAGGAGCACAGCCCACCTCCTCCTGCCTGAGCAGCAGCCGGTAGGGCAGCGTGGCAGGGAGCCCAGAGCCCCGTGGCTACGGACAAGCAGCCTGGGTGAGGCCCCCCCACTCAACCTCTGCCGCTGGTGGCCGGCGCTCACTGGGTATCTTGGATGGCATCTTGCTGGAGCTGTGGGAGCGATTGCCCGGCTTCACGGGCGACACGCCGACGGGGCTGGGCCCGGGGCATCTCTCCTTGGCCTTGCACTGTCATCGCGCAGGCAGCGCGTTCGGGATCAGCGTGTCCAGCTTCAGCAGCCCGTGCAGGTCCGCCTCCAACAGGACCTGCGCCGTGGTCCTGCGGGCGGCGTTGGCCGTGCCCACCGGCCGGGCTGAGCCTACTCCGACAGCCCCGCCGGCCTCCCCACCACCGGACCGTGCAAGCGCTCCGGCCGCTCCTCCCCGCCAACGCACTCTCCCCACTCTCCCCAGCCGCTCCTCGGGACACCCCATCAGCCGATACGCCCTCCCTCCGCTCCTCGGGGGTCCTTGATCATCTGGCACCTCTTCCAGCCGCTCTTTGGGGCTCCCTCCGATAAGCGACATTCTCCCTTCCCCTGCCTTTCAAGGCCAATCTTGTCCCTGCTCTTTCTCTTCCCCACTGTGCTTTGTCTCTGCCCTGTGCCCCTGGGGCTGCTCTTGGCCAGGCAGCCTCCGTGGGAGCCAGCACTGGCTGCAGCCCCAGCGGGCCCCCAGGACAAGGCCCAGCAATTAGAAGGCCAATGAAAGCTCTGGGCAGCAGCAGAACCCTCAGCAGAGTTCTTTAAACAATCATGGACTGGCCACACCTACACTGCAGCCTCACTGGCAATGTTTTCTGTCTGAAGTACAATTTCAAAAGAAGCTGTTTGAGGGAAAGTTGAACTAAACACTCACTGTCTTCTCTTCAAGTAAGCCCAAATTCGGACAGAGCATAAGATGAAGATAAGCTCCAAAACAAGCAGGCCAGCAGCCTGTTCCCTGACAGAAACCCTTTCCAAGGCCCTTCTGGGCATCAGGAACATGTGCTGTGGTTCCAGCTGCACCTGTGGGAGCAATGGGGAGCGTCAGCCCGTGCTGTGCTGCACTGCTGAGCTGGCAGCACAGTGGATGCGGGCAGGACGTTCTCCGTATCCCCCAGAGCTGGGGCCTGCAGGCACCTTGCCGCCCCTTGGCACAGGCTGTGCCACCCAACAAAGCCCAGCAGGCCGGGAGGAGAGCCGTGGGGCAGCAGGAAGCTGAGAGAAGGCCCTGCTCTAGAACTGAGGGAGTTCCACCAGAAGCAAACAAAGATGGTAAGTTGAAGAGATTCCCACTGTGCTCAAAGTTTGTCTGAGAAAACTAAGACATGAGCTTGTCAAAAATCCCAGGAAATATCTGGGAAAAGGTTTTATGTATGTTGGTTGTGACTAGGTACAAAGCTACTGCAGGAAAAGAGCCTCTGCAGCAGGCTGGCTGGCTGAAGGGGTCTTACTTCTTTCTTGAATAAGGATTACCTCTCAAATGCAATTTTATTTTTTATTGTATGAGGGGAAAATATTTTCCAGAACTCTAAAACCAGTTTCAAAAATACAGATGTGTTGTGGAAAAAGGAATGAAACATATGGGGATTTCTCTCTACAAGAGGTATTTCTAAATATTTCTAAAAATGAAAAATGAAGACAAAATGAGGTCATTTTTTTGGATTCTAAAGCTACTTAGAAAAATCTTTAACTACTATAGGAATTGGGAAGAAATATTTGGAGGAGTCTCTCTACAGAAAACGATTTTGAAATATTTCTACAAATTTCTAATATTTAAAAGTGAAAAATTAAGAAAATGGGGTTGCTTTTTCTCAGGAGCCCCATGCTGCTGCCTGCCCCCTGGGCTCCCCCAGCCCTGGGGACCCCGCCGCTGGTCACAGAAGCCCCTGCCTGGCTCCTGCCTGCCCACACTATGGGCATCCATGGCTGCTCCTGGCCATGGAGCACAGCCAGTGCTGCTGCCAGCTGGGCTTTGCTGCTGCTGCCACCCAAACACTGGGGTGACGGCACCTTCCCTTTAGTGCAACAAAAGAAAGGGCCATCACCTGGCCTGGCAGAGAGCAGGGTTAACTTCAGTGTTGTTTAGATGGCAGGGCCAGGGGGCTCAGGGGCAGAGGAAGGGACATGTTGGGCTCAGGAGAGGCTGGATGGTGCTGGGCTGCTCCTGGGGTCTATAGAAGTAGTCGGGACGGGACAGAGGAGGATCAAAAAAGAAATGAAAGTAGCTTGGGGATATACATGAGGAGAGGAGGTGGCAGTGGGATCTCCAGGAGAATAGGAGATTTCCTTGTCAATGGCTGTTCTGCAGTCTTCTTCTCAGAACTCTTGACAGGGCTGCGCAGGCCCTTCTAACTGCTGGAGGAGCTGCTCCTGCTGTTTGGGTGTGAGGTGCAGCCACTGTCTTACAACTCTTCTCCAGAGGTGGAACTGTGGAAAGAGGAGGTGGCTGAGGCCCCAGCTGCCAGTGGCACACAGGGACCCTCATGCACAGCCGGGCCCAGAGCTGGCAAGGCTCCCCAGCACGGCTGGAGCTGCTGGCACAGCTTGGCCCAGCTGCACAGCTGTCCCTCAAGGCCCCGGCCAGCAGGGCATGGCTCTGGGCAGGCTCCCTGGCCAGGAGCGGGCCCCAGAGTGCCTCTGCCTTTCAAGGGCAATCTTGTCCCTGCTCTTGCTCCTCCCCACAGTGCTTTCCTCTGCCCTGTGCCCCTGGGGGTGCTCTTGGCCAGGCAGCCTCAGTGGGAGCCAGCACTGGCTGCAGCCCCAGAGTGCCCCCCAGGACAAGGCACGGCAGTTAGGAGGCCAGTGAAAGCTCTGGGCAGCAGAAGAACCCTCAGCAGAGTTCTTTAAACAATCATGGACTGGCCACACCTACACTGCAGCCTCACTGGCAATGTTTTCTGTCTGAAGTACAATTTCAAAAGAAGCTGTTTGAGGGAAAGGTGAACTAAACACCCTTTTCTCTTCCAGCAAGTCCATATTCGGACACAGCATAAGATGAAGATCAGCTCCAAGAGAAGCAGGCCTGCCAGTAACTCTAGCCAGAAGCCTGTTCCCTTACAGAAACCCTTTCCAAGGCCCTTCTGGGCATCAGGAACATGTGCTGTGGTTCCAGCTGCACCTGTGGGAGCAATGGGGAGCATCAGCCCGTGCTGTGCTGCACTGCTGAGCTGGCAGCACGGTGGATGCGGGCAGGACGTTCTCCGTATCCCCCAGAGCTGGGGCCTGCAGGCACCTTGCCGCCCCTTGGCACAGGCTGTGCCACCCAACAAAGCCCAGCAGGCCAGGAGGAGAGCCCGGGGGCAGCGCAGCTTCTTGGGCAGTGGCTGCTTGGAGGGACATGGGCCAAAGCCATCCCTGAGCAGCCACTGCCAGCCCTGGCGCTCCCTGCCCCGTGACAGCTCCCCCCGCCCCAGGGTGCAGTGTCAGGCCCTGTCAGGACCCAGTGCAGCCCCTGCCCAGTCAGGAGCCAAGGCTGGCTCTGGCCCTGGGCTCGCGGCAGGGCTCCCGCTCGGGGCTGCTCCTGTGACTTGGGCCTCTGGGCACTCAGGGCCAGCTCCGGAGCAGCTGCAGCGGGAGGGACGTTGGTGCACGAGTCCACTTTCCCCGGGGCTGTGAACGAGCTCCAGAGGCCTCAAGGCCTCCAGAGGTGCCTCCAGCTTTGGCTGCTGCTGGGCCGTGCAAGGGCAGGCCCCAGTGGAAGAGCTGCAGCCACCCAGCCCTGCCAAGGGCTGAGCCCTGCTGAGCCCGGCACAGAAATTACCTTCTGAGCCTGTACCCGTGCCTGTGTTTGGCTTGGCCTTCCTTCCTGCAGCAGGGGCTCCCAGTCGGCCTCTGCTTCGTTGGGGAAACACCTCCTTCTGTCCTGACTTTTGGCCTATCACTTGAGAAACAAAAAGTACACCTTAAAAGATGGAACTGTTTTCCATTACTTTGATGGCATGTTCAGGACGTCATGCTTATGCAAAATCTGGCAAAATCAACAAATCATCTAGGCTTTTTCTGCTGGGCCATGGCCCACCTTCCTCCAAACAGCTGCCAGTACTGAGCAGAAGTTGTGAGTGGATCGTGCAGGGCGTGGGCACACACGGCCATGGCTGTGTCCTGGCACCTGCAGCGATGCCCCCCTGGCCAAGCTTTGGGCTCTGAGCTGGCAGCTCTCCCAGGGGAAAGGCCTTGACGTACCCTCACCATCTCCCAGAGGCTCAATCCTGAATGTGGGCTGGGAAGCCAGATCACCTTGACCAACAGGCTCAGCTGCAAAGAAAGGCAGGACACAACAGCTCCAATGGCACTGCTGAAGATTCTCCTTCAGGCCCGAGTGGCAGTGAGGGCACCTGGGTGATTGGTGCCCTCCAAGGCATTCCCTTGTCTCTGCCTTCCACTCAGGAGCAGGGCCAGGGGGACCACGTGCCTGCAGTGGCCCCACACTGGGATTGAAGGAGCACCTTG
Source organism: Ammospiza nelsoni (assembly GCF_027579445.1). NCBI lineage: Eukaryota > Metazoa > Chordata > Aves > Passeriformes > Passerellidae > Ammospiza > Ammospiza nelsoni. The sequence goes on along the minus strand of NW_026683188.1, from coordinate 2,050,291 downwards.
CAGGGTTGTTGGGGCAGAAAGGACTCCCTGGAGCTGCCAGCACCTCCAAACCCAGCCCCAGGCAGGGCCAGGGCTTGGCAGTGGCAGCAGAAGCAGCTCAGGCTCCCTGGGGGCAGCAAAGGAGCTGAGAAAGGCTCAGCCCCCAGGCACAGCCCTGGGCCCAGCCCCTTCCCTCTCTGCTCTTCTCTGTGGCTGCACAGAGCACACAGAAGGACACAGTGCCATTGCACACAGGAGGAGGATGGACAGCTAAATGCCCCTTCCTCCCACTGACAGCAATCCTGAGGATCGCTCAGGGCTCCAGAAGGGAGCAGGGTAAGGTTTCCAGAACTGATCAACCTTCAGAGGAACTTAAGGGAACTGGCTCATGAGTAAGCTCTTGCCACACTGCCACGGATTATTCTATCAGGAAAGGTACATTCAGAACATGCCTCCAACATCTGGCAAGGTCTTCAAAGTACCTTTCACCAGCATTTCCAACTAATCCAAGTCATGATCCCAGTCGAGAAGGGAGCACAGATCCTACAGAACCATTTCCATGGTGTGCTGGTATCCCCTTCTCCCTTGGGGAATTGGGCACTGCAAGGAGGTGGGGTAAGGCTGTGGGAGCCTGTGCCTCCTGGTCACTCTGCACACTCTTTGCAGGTCCTGTGCAACATGCCTGGAGGGGCAGCTGGAGCAGGCCAGGGCCCTGGGGCTCTCTCCCTCCCACACAGGAAACCCTCACTAAAGGCTTGGGGAAATCGGCAGTGCCACAGCTGGCACTCCCAACCTCCGTCCCTCCCTTCTGCTTGCCCACCTGCCCATGGAACAGCTCCCACAGCCCAGGGGCACATAGCCAGGCCCTCTCAGGACACACTGGAGCCTTGCTCTCCCCCTCTGCCCTTTTCCCACCATGGGCACCCCGTGCAGCCGCTCCCAGGTTTCGGGACGTGTCTCCCACGGAGGGAGCCCAGCAGGACAGCTCAGTACCCGAGTGCCCTGAGCCTGCTCAGGATAATTAGTCTGGGCTGTGCTGATCTTGTCTGGGCTGTGCCCGCAGTGCCAAGCAGCAGAGAGGGCAGCTCAAGCCTCAGCAGGGCTCAGGCCCAGAGGCACAGCAATTACCTTGTGTGAGTGTGCCTGGCATTGCCTCCCTTCCTGCAGGAAATGCCACCTTCCATAGAGCCTCTCTGTCCATCCCTTGAGAAAGGAAGAGGCACAGCTGGATCAGATGGAATCATTGCACATCCAGGAGGTGGCCTCTTCAGGACGCAATACTTGTCCAAGACATGGGTAAGGATCAGGAAAATCCTGATCCCCCCAGGCCTTTGGGGCTAGCTATGGCCCTCCCTCCTTGATGCAGCGACACCTCAGGATGTTACTGGAGACCGGGAAATTGCAGGGGATCCCTAGTGAGTTTGGGCTGTGTGGCAGCTGATGCCCAATGCCTTCCTGCAGAGGCTGGGGAGAAGCCGCAGCCAGGCCAGGCTGGGAAACAGCCCTGCAGGGCATGGAAGCAGCAGCAGGGTTCCTGCTGCCATGGATCCCTTCCCGCTGTTCCGGGCACGGCGTGTCCAGATGTGCAGCCAGAGCCCTCGGCTGCTGAGCCCCAGAACAAGGCTGAGGGAAATGCTCTCACCATTCCCTTTGAGCAGTTCTGTCACTATTCCTTTCAAGATGTTGTTTGGCTCATGGGGTTTCTTGTGTCCTGGGGCTTTGTTCTTCCCTCTCAGAGGACCTTAACAGAAAGTAGTTCCATTTCCTAGGAATGGATGCCACAGAAGCAGGGCTCAGCCTGTGGGGTCAGCAGGGACAACACTACTCACCCCTGCGATGGGAGCCAGGCCTCTGTGTAGGAATCATCGCAGGGGCAGGAAAAGTCCTCCCTGCAGACACATCTGTAACACAACAGCCACAGTAACTTGTGTAACCTGGTTGCTGTGAAGTTGTCAACAAGTATTACTGTGTAGGACAGTGAGAACATACCTGAAGAAGGCCCCAAAGGCTTCAACACTTTTCTCAACCAATCTAATGGGGAAGCCTTTCGAGCAACCTCATCTAGAACGGAGCACAGATAAGAACACAGGGTGTGTTGGGATCCCCTTCTGCCTTTGGGAACAGGGCACTGCAAGGGGGTCGGGTACGGCCATGGGACCCAGATGTAAATGGGTAAGGTCAAACTGCACAGGGGCCTCGGGAGCTCTGGGCAGGCTCCTGGTCACTCTGCACCCTCTTTCCATGCCCTGTGCAACATCCATGGTGGGGCCTGTGGTTTGGGAAACTGCCCTGCAGGGCATGGAAGCAGCAGCGGGGCAGTGAGGCTGCCATGGATCCCTTCCTGCTGTGCCGGGCTCGGCATGTCCAGATGTGCAGCCAGAGCCCTTGGCTGCTGAGCCCCAGGTGAAGGCTGAGGGAATGCACCCACCTTGTCCTGCCTGCTGCATCTCCTTCAGCGTTTCCCCCATGTGTTCAGATGGCTCATGGGGTTTCTTCTGTCCTGTAGCTTTGTTCTTTCCCCTTGGAGGACCTTAGAGCAACACGGTTCCCTTTCCCATGAATGGATGCCACAAAAGCAGGGCTCAGCCTGTGGGGTCAGCAGGGACACACTACTCACCCCTGCGACGGGAGACTGGCTTCTGTGTAGGAATCATCACAGGGACAGGAAAAGTCCTCTCTGCAGACACATCTGTAACACAGCAGCCACAGAAGCTTCTGCCATCTCTGCTCAGCTGCATGGGCACCACTGAGCCGCAGGAGCAGTGAGGGGATCGTGCAGGGCGAGGGCACACATGTGCATGGCTCTGTCCTGGCACCTGCAGCGATGCCCCCCTGGCCGAGCTTTGGGCTCTGAGCTGGCAGCTCTCCCAGGGGAAAGGCCTTGACCTACCCTCACCATCTCCCAGAGGCTCAGTTGTGGATGTGGTTTGGGAAGCCAGATCACCTTGACCAACAGGTTCAGCTGCAAAGAAAGGCAGGACAGAACATCACCTGTGGCACTGTAGGAGATCCTCAGGCTGCAGGCAAGGCTCAGCCCTGGGGCACAGCCTTGGGCCTGGCCCCTGCCCATTATGCTCTTCTCTGTGGCTGCACAGAGTACACGGAAGGACACAGTGGCATTGCACACGGGAGGAGGATGGACAGCTAAATGCTCCTTCCTCCCACTGACAGCAATCCTGTGGGATCCCTCAGGGCTCCAGAAAGGAGCGGGGCAAGGTTTACAGAATTCTTTAGCCCTGACTTAACATTAAGGACAATGGCCAATGGATGAGCTCTTGCCACATGGACACTGATTATTTGTCCAGTAAAAAGGGAAATTCAGAACTTGCCTCTGGCATTCGCCATGACATTCAAAGTGTCATTCACCTGGACTTCCAAATCTTCCAAGGCGTGATCCAAATCTAGAATGGAGCAAAGACCTGAGCCATTTCCTTTGTGTGCTGGGATCCCCTTCTGCCTTTGGGAACAGGGCACTGCAAGGGGGTCAGGTAAGGCCATGAGAGCCAGGTGTGAATGGGTAAGGTCAAACTGCACATGGGCCTTGGGAGCTCTGGGCAGGCTCCTGGTCACTCTGCACCCTCTTTCCATGCCCTGTGCAACATCCATGGTGGGGCGGCTGAAGCAACCCAGGGCCCTGGGAGCTCTCACTTCCACAGCTGCAAGTGTTACTAAATCCCTGGGGAAAACTGCAGCAGGCAGTGCCACAGCTATCCCCCTGTCCCCCTGTCACCCTCCTGCCCTTTCTCCCTCCCTTTCTACCTACTTCGATCTCTCCAACTGTCTTTCCCCTGGGACAAATCCCCCAGCACACGGGCACATAACCAGGCTCACTCAGGACACACTGGAGCCTTGCTCTCCCCCTCTGCCCTTTCCCCACCATGGGCACCCCGTGCAGCCGCTCCCAGGTTTCGGGACGTGTCTCCCATGGAGGGAGCCCAGCAGGACAGCTCAGTACCTGAGTGCCCTGAGCCTGCTCGGGATAATTCCTCTGGGCTGTGCCTGTCTTGTCTGGGCTGTGCCCTCAGTGTCAAGCAGCAGAGAGGGCAGCTCAAGCCTGAGCAGGGCTCAGGCCCAGAGGCAGAGCAATTACCTCCTGTGGCTGTGCCTGGCATCGCCTCCCTTCCTGCAGAAGAGGCTGTCCATGAGCCACTGCTTCCTCCAGGATATGCTTCCTTCTGCACAGCCTCTCCATCTGCTTCTGGAGAAAAGACAGAGCTGGATCAGATTGGGCTGTTCACCATTGGAGAGGTGGCATCTTCAGGAGGCAATGGCTCTCAAAGACATGGTTAAGATTCAAGAAATCCCTTTCAACTTTTTGGGTAGGCCAGTGTTCTCTTTTCTCCATATGGGTGCCCCTTCTGATTTGCCTGGAGATGGGAAATTGCAGGGCATGTCATCCCTGTGGTGCAGTTTGGGCTGCCTGTCAGCTGATGCCCAATGCCTTCCTGCAGAGGCTGGGGTGAAGCTGCAGCCAGGCCAGGCTGGGAAACTGCCCTGCAGGGCATGGAAGCAGCAGCGGGGCAGTGAGGCTGCCATGGATCCCTTCCTCCTGTGCCGGGCTCGGTATGTCCAGATGTGCAGCCAGAGCCCTTGGCTGCTGAGCCCCAGGTGAAGGCTGAGGGAATGCACCCACCTTGTCCTGCCTGCTGCATCTCCTTCAGCATTTCCCTCATTTTTTCAGATGGCTCATGGGGTTTCTTCTGTCCTGTAGCTTTGTTCTTTCCCCTTGGAGGACCTTAGAGCAACACAGTTCCATTTCCCATGAATGGATGCCACAAAAGCAGGGCTCAGCCTGTGGGGTCAGCAGGGACACACTACTCACCCCTGCGACGGGAGACTGGCTTCTGTGTAGGAATCATCACAGGGACAGGAAAAGTCCTCCCTGCAGACACATCTGTAACACAGCAGCCACAGAAGCTTCTGCCATCTCTGCTCAGCTGCACGGGCACCACTGAGCCGCAGGAGCGGTGAGGGGATCGCGCAAGGCGAGGGCACACACGTGCATGGCTCTGTTCTGGCACCTGCAGCGATGCCCCCCTGGCCGAGCTTTGGGCTCTGAGCTGGCAGCTCTTCCAGGGGAAAGGACTTGACCTACCCTCACCATCTCCCAGAGGCTCAGTTGTGGATGTGGTTTGGGAAGCCAGATCACCTTGACCAACAGGTTCAGCTGCAAAGAAAGGCAGGACAGAACATCACCTGTGGCACTGTAGGAGATCCTCAGGCTGCAGGCAAGGCTCAGCCCTAGGGCACAGCCCTGGGCCTGGCCCCTGCCCATTATGCTCTTCTCTGTGGCTGCACAGAGTACACGGAAGGACACAGTGGCATTGCACACGGGAGGAGGATGGACAGCTAAATGCTCCTTCCTCCCACTGACAGCGATCCTGTGTGATCCCTCGGTGCTCCAGAAAGGAGCGGGGCAAGGTTTACAGAATTCTTTAGCCCTGACTTAACGTTAACAAAAATGGCCGATGGGTGAGCTCTTGCCACATGGACACTGATTATTTTGCCAGTAAAAAGAGAAATTCAGAACTTGCCTCTGGCATTCGCCAAGACATTCAAAGTGTCATTCACCTGGACTTCCAAATCTTCCAAGGCGTGATCCAAATCTAGAATGGAGCAAAGACCTGAGCCATTTCCTTTGTGTGCTGGGATCCCCTTCTGCCTTTGGGAACAGGGCACTGCAAGGGGGTTGGTTAAAGCTACAGGAGCCAGGTGTGAATGGACAAGGCCAAACTGCACAGGGGCCTGGGGATCTCTGGCCTGGCTCCTGGTCACTCTGCACCCTCTTTGCAGGCCCTGTAACACATCCCTGGAGAGGAAACTGGGGCTGCCCAGGGCTCTGGGGGCTCTCTCCCTCCCCCAGAGGAAACCCTCCCTAAAGGCCTGGGGAAAACCATCCCCAGCGCTTCCCGGGGAGCAGGGAGCGCTGTCCCGGGAAAGGGGAGCCAGGCTGCCGGCTCACGTGCTCGCCACGCTGGCAGCGGAGCAGCCTGGGCAGCCCTGGCAGGCAGGGCCATGGCCAGGAGGAGCAGGAGGAAGAGGCGCAGAGCAAGGGCCATGGTGCCTTGCCCTCTGCCAGTCCCGCAGCTCTTGCTGCCACCGCTGTCCTGACACCGCTGTCCCAATGTCAGCACCACTGCTGCCACCGCCGCTGCTGCCGCAACAGTTGTGCTCAAGGACTGAGTGCTCGCTCCTTGTGCTGCTGTGCAACCACCGGGTCTGGCACCTCTGTGACCTCAGAGCCTGCTGTGACCTCAGCCTGCTGTGACCCCTGAGTCTTCTGTGACCTCATGGCCTCAGCTGTACCCCATAGTGTGCCTGCATCTGTACAAATGGACTGCCTTGATGGTTTTTGTGTATCCCAGGTCCATTGCTCAGCAAAACCTTAATTGTCACCTGCTGACATTGTGGGTCAGACTGTGTCCATGGAGATGCTCTTGATGGCTTCCCTCTTTTCCTGGGCTTGCCACTGGAGGAGGTCCAGGCCCAGATGATGCCAGGGAAGGAAATGTGCCCTCAGCCCAGGGACGCTCAGCATGGTCTCTCCCAGCCCTGGGGACCCCGCCGCTGGTCACAGCAGCCCCTGCCTGGCTCCTGCCTGCCCACACCCTGGGCATCCATGGGTGCTCCTGGGCACGGAGCTGAGCCAATGTGGCTGCCAGGTGGGCTTTGCTGCTGCTGTCACCCGGACATTGGGGTGACAGCTCCATCTCTTTATTGCAACAGAAATGCTGGGCCAAGCTCTGCCCACCTTCAGTAGGGGCCAGAGATCAGGGCCAGTGCCTTCAGGGGGAGAGGACCTTGTTTGGGTGGTGGCAGCACCTGCACAGCAACAAGCTGGTAAAGCAACTGTGACAGGGGCATGGGGCATGGGCATGGCGATGGGGAATGTCTGGTACAGGTGTCCCAGACTGAGGCGTTTGGCCGCTCCTGTGAAGCTGCAGACGGACGCCTGTTGAGACAGGAGGTTGCTGAGCTCCCAGTTGCAGCTGGCACACAGAGACCCTCCTGCACAGCAGGAGATTCCCACTGTGCTCAAAGTTTGCCTTTGAAGACTGAGAGGTGAACTTCTCAGAAATCCCAGAAAATATCAGGGAAAAGTTTTTACGTTGGTTGTTGTTGCTCGGTAAGAATGTCCAGTGGGAAAAGAGCCTCTCCAGTACGCTGGGTGCCTTGTGATGACTTAGTTCTTCTTAGAGTAAAGATCACCAATTAAATGCAGTTTTATTTTTTATTCTGCAAGTATTAAAGTGTTCTAGATTTTTCAGAATTCTACAACTACTTGGAAAAATCCTGAACTCCTGTGGGAAAAGGAAAGACAGATATGGGGATTTTTTTCAACAAAAACTGTTTCTGAATATTTTGAACAATTTCTGCTTTGTAAAAATGTAAAATGAAGACAAAATGGGGTCACTTTTTCTCAGGAGCCCCGTGCCCAGCTGCTGTCTGCCCAGTCCTGGCTGTGCCCAGACAAGCAGCTCTGCCAGCGCTGGTGGTAGCACACAGACACCTGAACTGAAGGCCAAAGATGTTGGTGGACTCAGGCCCTTCCCTGGCAGGAGGGCTGCAACTCCTGGCCTGGCTGGACACCAGGGCCAGCACTTTGGGGACAGAGGGTCCTGTTCTGGGTGGTGGAGGCAACAGCATGTCCCCAGCAACAAGCTGGTAATGCAGCTGTGGGGAAGGGACAATGGACACTGGCACGGAGATGCAAGATGACAAGTCCAGTTGATTCTAGAAGTGTAAAAATGTTCAAAGTTATTCTGAATTCTAAAACTACTTATAAAAATCTTTAACTATTATGGAAAAAGGGGGACAAATTTTTGGCAATTTCTTTATTAGGAAAAAAATAATCCCTAACTATTTCTAAAAGTTTCTATCTAATAAAACGACGAACTAAGCAAAAATATGGTGTCTCAGGAGCCCTATGCTTGGCCACTGCCTGCCCACCCATGGCTGTGCCCAGACAAGCAGCTCAGCCTGTGCTGGTGGTAGCTCACGGACACATGAGCTGAAGGCCAAAGACGTTGCTGTACTCAGGCCCTTCCCTGTCTGGAGGGCTGCACCTTTTGGCCTGGCTGTAGAGCAGAGCCAGCCCCAATGGGGACAGAGGGTCCTGTTCTGGGTGGTGGTGGCAACAGCATGACCCCAGCAACAAACTGGTATTGCAGCCATGGCAGGAACAACAGACACTGGCATGGAAATGAGAAATGACAGGTCGAGTTCTCCCTGCCTGAGTTATTTGGCTGTCTTGTGAGGATGCCGAGGCACTCCTGTGAAGAAAGAGGGTGGCTGAGGCCCCAGCTGCCAGTGGCACACAGGGACCCTCCTGCACAGCCAGGCCCAGAGCTGGCAAGGCTCCCCAGCATGGCTGGAGCTGCTGGCACAGCATGGCCCAGCTGCACAGCTGTCCCTCAAGGCCGCAGCGAGCAGGGCACGGCTCTGGGCAGGCTCCCTGGCCAGGAGCGGGCCCCAGAGTGCCTCTGCCTTTCAAGGGCGATCTCGTCCCCGCTCTTGCTCCTCCCCACCGTGCTTTGCCTCTGCCCTGTGCCCCTGGGGGTGCTCTTGGCCAGGCAGCCTCAGTGGGAGCCAGCACTGGCTGCAGCCCCAGAGTGCCCCCCAGGACAAGGCCCAGCAATTAGGAGGCCAATGAAAGCTCATGGTGGGTGAGGTACCACTTGCGCTGAAAACCCCTCTGAATAAATAAGCATGGGTAGCGCCTCTGTCGCTGTTGGAAAAGAGCACCGCATACACACACGCTGGATAATCCCCTCATTTTAAACTCTTTCTGCCTCTCAGTGGCAGGATTTTTTGTTGTTCTTGCTTTTACAGGAGAACCCCGAGGGACATGATAATCATCTGAAAACATGATAACCTTGCTAATACTTTTCTGCATTTTATCACGATTTCATGGACAACCCCCTGGTGAGCAGCTGTGACCCGAAGCCATTGTTCCGCACACCAGTGTCCTTGGAACCTATCCCAAGGGCTGTTACCCGAGCCTGGCAACCCTAGTGCAGCATGACTCCAAGGTTTACTGCCCGAATGAGTGGAGATGGGACCAGAATGAGTTGATCTGAGCCCTGACTGGAATGGTTGGTGAGTCAATTGTGGTAACATGCAGAAAGGTGGAAGGAACCCTCCATGAAAGAGCCACCTCCATCATAATTGCTGGAAATTTTATGTAAGCAGGTGGAAGGAATCATCTGGACATCCCCTCAGCAAAATTATGTCCCACGAGGAAATGGGGGTGTTCCAAAACAGAAAGTCCCCTTACTCTGTGTTGTCACCAGGAACATGTTGTTAGTTATGTTTCCAATACCAAAACCACCAATGTTGCAATTACAAGGGATTGTAATGATGAATCACTTGATTGCTGGTACAGTTTTACTTTGGTCAAACCCACTTATGTGACATGCCGCTGAGATGATGACACAGCTAGTCCATTAGGACTAAGAAGCTTGGTTTACACATTCAAGATAAACACTGTACCAAAACCCACACCGAGTGCTGTAATTACACTCTCTCAGACCCAAAGTGTGAACCTTTTTTCTAACATCACACCCCAATTGGCAGAGGCAACAGGGAACCCCTTCGAGTGGCCCTGGTCTCAAGCCTTCCTACAATCCACCGGATCTATGGGAAATGTCACGGGTCTGAACTTACTAACAGTAGTCACACATGAAGATAAGTTGTACACTAGACAAGAATGGGAGAAACACAAAACCTGGCAGTTTCAAGGAGTAGTAGGTGAACTAATTAGTGTTAGGTGTTGAATGGTTAATGGGTCTGACTACAGCAAAGCAATGTCTATCAGTGCTTCTACAGATTGGGAAAACAAACAGAAGCAAATCTGTACGCATCCAAGTGTACAGGATTGCTGGCACAGCTTCACATTAACCCATACTACAGAGGTAATTTGCCTCTGGTCCAAGGATACTCAAGGCCTTTCTTTCAAATTTGTAATAAATGCTGAAACCACTGTTACCACTGTCACCACTTCACCCGCACCACCGGTCATACTTATCCCAAGAATTTTCAAGGTTGGACCTTATGTAATCAGGAAAACTGGCCAACAACAAATATTGTTCAATCCGGCATGGTCTCTCAAACAGGTCAAATTGCTAATGCAGAACAATGTTTCAGATATTCAGCCAGCCTGTTCTCCATTTCTGCAAACTTCTTTTGAAGGCTGGATCACTTGGCTTCGGAAACGAAGCTCCTTTAAGAGAACACCAAGGGATGTGACCGGTGTTGTGGGTACAGGATTGGAAATTCTGAATAGTATTGATTCTGAAGTACTAATGAACAAATTGGCTTCTACAACTAGAGACCTGACCAAATTACAGCAACCACTGAGGTCATCTCTGTTAGCCTTAGGGACACACCAGTGGCTGCTGTCAAACATTTTGCCAAATTGGGAAAGAGTGAATGTGAATGATCACAAATTGGTAATTGATGCACTTAGTGCTACACAGAACAATGTTTCCTTAGCCCTCAGCTGTATCCAGGCACAATTGTGGATGCAATCAGTCTCTGCTGCAATTATAAGAGAGGGCGAGGAAGGCACCTTCCCCACAGAAATTTGGAAAATAATCTGGGACAGTGCCACTGAATTTGAAAGAGAATTCCAATCCTTGTGGAACCTGGTGAACTTTACCTATGATCCCATTTCAAACACAGCCACTGCTTTTGTCCTAACCACACGCAATGCCTCTGTACATTTGGTCTTCCCTGTTATTGCATTAGGATTAAACCATGACGGAGCTGTTCTCTATCCTACTGAACATAGGGGATGGGCCCGTCAGGTTGATGACAAATGGCAAACTGTTAATCTGGAAACTTGTATTGTCTGAGAACAGCAAGGGTTCATCTGTGAAAGCAATGCAATTTTAGCTCAGGATATCTGTTTAGCCACAGAGCAAAACATCTGTCATTTTGAGATTCATCCACATGAGGCTACTGAGACAGTTCTTATACACATAGGCAATGGCTGTGCATGCTTTAGAACTATATGTGATTCTGTTTTTGTAGAAGATGTTGTGGTAGATACAAAGAATCACTCAAACTTCTGTGCTTGTAACTTTACTAAGATAGTAGGATGTGATTTCTCCTACGAAGCTCCAGTTACCTCTCACTACCTATTGCAATCAAACTACGCACTGATTCACAAGCTGATGCCCACTCCTATCGGAATGAACCTCACCCTCGTGAGACAACTGCTGCTGCATCAGGACCTGGTTGACATCCTTGAGAAAATCAAGGAGAGCAGACAGAAGACTCTGGTGACTGTTCATCACATTGTGAGACAAATACACCGGGTTATGGAGAGGGTAAAGCAGGATGCTGAGCATAGGTGGTGGGATACTTGTTGACAGAAGGAGACCGGGACATCAATTTGATCATCACAGGCCCAATTTTATTGATCAGTACGGCGGGTTAAATACAGTTAATAATGAGCTTCATACATATTGCAAAAGTTGAGCTCAGGATTGGTCAGTTACATATCAGCAACTACGCCTACTTCTGCATTCCTATGGTTCTACTTTTGATACTTTTCACATATTCTCAGGATATATTCAGGAATAATCTCTACTCCCTATCCTCATGTTGCAGCAAGGTCACTGCTGACCTTTCCTTTCAGCTTGCTGACTGCTGACTTTCTTCCTTCAGCTTAACCAGCGGCATTATGTCAGTATGGCCTTTCTCAGCTAACCAACTATTAATAAATCTCTCCACAAATACTCTCTTTGGGTGGTCACCTACTGCCACAGGTATCATGAACAGTGTGTGCCAACCAATTGTTGTTCTTTTGATCCTAGTTACACTTGGCTTTATCTTGTCAGCAGCCCTATTTGTTATGAATTGGAACATGATGAAAAAGCTTAGGAGATTAACGACTGTAATCAATGCACACTGCTTAGCTGATGTACTCTATACAATAGATGTCCCCAAAACACTTGACACAAAACAATTATGAATCAAGCATATGTGCTTAAGAACAATTTCTTAATTATCAAGTATGATTTACAGAAAGTTACATTGATTTTTATAAAATAATTTTTAAAAGACAATGCTTATACTATGATTTGCTTGTTGTTTTGATTATTTGTGATTTGTTTAAATAATTTTTGAAATTTTTAAACAAATGATATTGTTTTATTAATTAACCATTTTTGAAATTGTTATGATTAATCATTTTTTGAAATTGTTACAAAAGAATAACCACGTGTGAAAATTGTTAGGATGATCAATATTAATTATGTTTATGTTTATTGGTTCCCTTTTCCCTCTCTCTTTTCCTTTTCTTTTCTTTCTCTTTCCTTTTATCCCCTCTTTTCTGTCATCCCTACTTTTCCAGGGTTATGCTACCGACTTGCAACAAGTCTCAAAGATTTATCAACGGCACTCCAGAGTTCTGCTGATGAAGATCCCTCAAGATAATCGTGAGTCACGCAGTCGTGTGAGAGTCTATCCAAAAATCCTTCATTTTTACCTCACAATTGTCATGAAGAGAAAAGACCCCCGAAAGGTTAAAAACTGTTGAGCCATTTGGGAAAGAAAGTCTCATGCTTATTCAGTGTGTTCACAGGTGGTGCTTGCAGAACATGCCATGCTGAACTCGAAAGGGGCGTGCTGCCATTTTCTGAACAATGGATCTGGACTTTTTCCCTACATCCTGACCTGGCTGGTCTGAGCTCTGGGGTGGCTTCCCCCTCCAAAAGAAGACCCCTCTTGCCTGCCTTCAACTATCGTGACAGACAAACAGAGATGCTAATCCCCTCATCAAGGAACCAAGACAAGACAAGAAACCCCCCGGCACCCCCCTGGCACCCCCTTCCAGAGACTGGGACTGAACCCCCCCCAGCTCGGGGAGGTGGGGTAAAACTGCCCAGAATAAATGTACCTGCCAGCATTCGGCCATGAAAACAATGGAATAACATCCCCCTCCTCCTGTTCCTATTCTTTTCCCCTCCATGGAAACCTCATTTTGGCCACCCTTCCCCCAGCAAAAAACGGTATATTTTTGGGTGCAATCCGACCGTCCTTTGAGATCTCCCCGAGACATGCACCAGTGAGCTTCGACGGCTGGACCCCTGAAGGACAACGACACGTTTTGGTAGCTATAGCCCCTACCTGACCCTTCTTTCCTCCCTCTTCCCTTGTCTTACCCTTTTCTTCCCTAGATTCCATAAACAAACGCATATTCAACTGTGATTATTATCAATAAAATTGCATTTTGTTGATTTGTTACTGCAAAGCCCCTGTGCCTTGTTGGTTATTTTTGCACCAAAAAATCATCTGTCACCCGTTCATTCGGGCGGACCTCAACACCCCCGAGCCCGGAGCCTCCCCAGGGCCGAGGGCTCCGTGGGGCTTGGCCAGCACTGCCCAGTCCAGCTCGGGAGGTGCTGGTCCCACCCCTGGCTGCCAGACCAGCAGGATGGATGGGAAGAGCTGCCTGCCAGCCCTGCTGCCAAGGCAGAGTGAGAACAAATTCGGATAATAAAAGCTGGAATAAGGAGATGCCTTGGAGAGGGCGCTGGAATAGCGCTTTGCAAAGCTTCAATTGAAAGCCTTGTTTCTATAGCTAATGCAGTCGTAAGGGACATTAGCCTAATTTCTGTCAAGAGAACTTGTCAACACTGCAGTATTTAAGATAGACACTAAAGATGTGTCTTATCTCACAGATAGATCACTGGGAAAGGAAGGAGCTGTGCCACACTTGGTTCACAGGAAAATAAATTGACATTCTCCCTGGGCCTAATTGGTGGATGCTGTTTTATAACACCACATGCACGAGCAGCCTCCCATTTTATCAGTATGCAGCTGAGATTGGTGCCAAATCCACTAGAAAGTGGGGTTAGATACAGGAACCCACAGGGACATGCTTCAAATGGGCACCCAAGGACACAGAGCTGGGCATTTTCCAGCCACAGAGTATCTGAAATATTGGGCCGTGTCCTGAAGGGTTAGGTCCTTCTACTGAAGGTGCTCACCAGCTGAGCCACAGCTAGCGGGGTGGGATTTCAGGGTCAAGGGGAGAAAACTGGGGATAGAAGAAAACTGTCTTGGCTTCCTCAGGACCACCAGCAGGAACTCAGCTGCTTGGTTTTTAGAGACGGTCCATGGTGAGTCAATAGAAAGCAAAGAAAAGAGAGGTTGTACCCTGCAGTTTTAGGAGAGCATGCTCCTGCTCCCATCATACCCCACTTTGGGGAACTAAAACATTCCCAGGAGTCCGAGTATATTAAGGCTGGCATGGGTCCACATGTCCCACGTGCCAGCCTTGGAGCTGGGTTTGAGACACGCCCAAGAGAATGCTGATGCCATGGCACAAAGGCTTGTCCCAGACTTGCAGCTTCTGCAGTGGAAAGTTGAAAATGCCCTTTTATTTGCAGTTGTTACATGGAAATAACAGCCATGTAACCTTGTCCCAGCCTTGGAACAGAAATCAGTTCGCAGAGGAAGCCTGAGGGAGCGCGACCCTGAGCTGCAGGCTCGAGGGCAGGAGGGTGGCTCTGCTCTGCCACGGATTCTGCACTTGCAGAAGAACTAAATCACTACAGCAGCCAGAAATGTCCCTCAGAAAGGAAATCCTCTCAAAGATAAATCAATAACTTAGTGTAATTTTAGCATGCAGCCAGGAGAATTTACATTGCCAGGAAGGCTAAGAGCTCTGCCTTCAGCAGAGCACAGCATCATCAAACAGCCCTGCAGCAGACCCTGCACAGAGCACGGGCTCTGGGTGTTCACTGCCAAGCCACGAGGCTGGGCTCTGCATTTTGGGACCCCACAGACCCAAATAACAGGGACAGCAGCAGGGATGTGGTCCAGCCAAACTCCCTTGGGACAAACCCACCTTTCTCTTTTCTCCTCTGCAGCAGCAAGGCTGCAATCATGGCAGTGCTGGCAAACACTCCAGATCCTCCACTCCAGGGTGAGACACACAAAGCTCAGCTAAACCAGGCTCAGGAGCAGAGGGGGAGTGCTCCAGCCACAGCGTCCACCCCTGGCCAGGGGGTTCCCACCAGCCAAGCCACCCACAAAACAGCACATCAAGGATGTGCTGCAGCCCCTAGTCATTAATGAGACTGCAGTTTATGTAATTATATTAATGCTAAGTACACTCGGAGCAGAAAGTTCAAGGGAACTGATGACACTGTAGAGGACAGTTCAACACTGAGCAGTAACTCCAGCAAAAAGGGGGGAGAAAAAAAAAGTCCCTAATTATTCAGTAGCTCTTCTTCTCAGGGTCAGCATGGCAGAGAAGGTGGCCTGAATTATATTTTCATTTCCAGAACATCAACAGAATTGCTAAGTGAGTTCCAGCGGCAGTGTCAGAGCCTGCCCATTGTTATGGGTGCCAGCCCCGTCCCCTCCCAAGCTCTGCCGTGTCCCTGCCAGCGCTGCCACCACCGAGCCCTGCCACCCCGGGGACACAGGACCAGCTCCTGTGCCAGTGCCTGTCCTGGTCCCCAGCACGGACAGACAAACTGCAACAACCAATTCCTCAGAAGCCAGGTGTAGCCTCCATGTCTGAAGGTGCAGGAACCTGTCCAGGATAAGCCTGAGGAGCAAACAGCCCGGTCCAGCCAGCAGAGGTTTGTGCACAGCCAGCCCTCTCCAGAGTGCCTGTTGGCACAGCCACAGCCCCTGGCAGATGTGGAGCCTGTGCCAGGGCATGCAGAGCTGGCAAGGACTGTGCCCACACACAGAGCTCTTCCCCTGTACACCCACCTGGAGCCATGGACGCATATTGGAGCACCCGCGCTGGCCACAGTCCTGTCACTCCTCACAGGTTCCTTTGGTGCCAACAAGCTCTCACACAGATTGTGCCATCAGTACTGATTTGCTCCAAGAGCCTCAGTCTGCAAATCCAGCTTTACAGCAGTTACCAATGCACACTGGGCTTCTGCATTGCTTCATTGAAACTTGAAACTTTACAGGGGCCTGGAGTGCCGGGACACAGGGAATGGCTTCCACTGCCAGAGGGCAGGGATGGATGGGATATTGGGAATTAGGAATTGTTCCCTGGGAGGGTGGGCAGGCCCTGGCACAGGGTGCCCAGAGCGACTGGGGCTGCCCCTGGATCCCTGGCAGTGCCCAGAGCCAGGCTGGACACTGGGGCTGGAGCAGCCTGGGACAGTGGGAGGTGTCCCTGCCATGGCAGGGGATTGGAATTGGATGAGTTCAAGGCTCCCTTCCAACCCAAACCATTCTGGGATCCAATGACTCTGCACCTCTGAAATGCTGAGATCAGCCTGCAGAGCTGCCCCAAGGGCCAAGGTCAGTGCTGGAAGCTAAAGGTGCATTATGACCACCCCACACAAAGCCAGGACAATGACTTGTTTTGCTCCTAGAACACACAACACAAAGCTGCCTGAAAAGCAAGGGCAGAAGAACTCTGCAAAGACTACAAAAAAGAGGAGATCCCACAAGCCTCATGTGACCCCTGTGTCTGATTGAAAACCAAACCCAAATTAAATGAGGGGTCACAAGTTTGGTGTCTCAGGATTGCACTCAGAGCTCTCCTGGTGCCTTCCAAGCTCAGCAGCAGCATCCAGCAACAGGGAACATGCAGAAGGCAACTCAGTGATGATTAGGAAGACACATATGAAGTTATCCATCACAGAACAACCTGTCTGCACCTACATGTCCTGCAGTACAATCAGAAATCAATAGCAAGATGCAGAAACCCTCAACCACTCAGTAAAATATGAAGAACAATTGTAATACTGATTTTAAAAGCACCTCTGTAAAGACAGTTGAGAAGAAGCCAGAGAAACCAAAGTAAAATGCCTGAATTGAAACCTTTTTTTGTTCCCTCAGAAAGACATTAATAATGAATTTTTAATGCAAGAAGAAAAACTGAAACCCACACCATATTCTCCTGGTAATAACAGCTTTCTGCAAAGCCCAGCTATTAATGTAACAGGGACGTCCATCAATCAAGCACACAGAAAGTACTTTGAGAGCTAAAAAAAAGAGCATGCAAACATCTGTATTTGGCAACTTAAATTTTGCCCTTAAGCATAAGGAACATAATAAATTATCAGGAGGTTGAGCTTGAACTTGTTTTCCTCCATCCTGGACCTAAATGCTGAGGATAAGGATGAAGGTACACAAACATGCTGCTGCTGAGATTTGTCATGACAGAAAGTGGGTGAAAGGAGCACGATTTCATTTGCATTTTCATTTGAAAACACTGGTGCAAGAGGACACCAAGCAGGGGTGTAGCATCTCCCTGTGCGCAGTTCAGTGAGCTCCTGTGAACCCTTTTCCACCTCCAGCATCCTCAGCACATCCAAGACTTCTGGAGTGGTCCCACAGTGGAGTGAAAAATGTGCCAGTGTGCTCCAATGTGCCCATGGCTCCCTCCTCCCCCAGCTCCTTCCCTGCTCCCCGTGGAGCTGTGGTGATTTTGGCAGCTCCTCAGTCCCTCAGTGTTCTCTTCAACCATCACATCACACGTGGGGTCCATCCACACAGCCAAGCACTGCCTGGGGTGTCCCAGCAACCCCAGAAAAGCTGGATTGGCACCAGGGGAACGGCTGCAGAAAGCAGCTGGGGTGTCCCCACACCTCCAGTGTCTCCCCCTTGTAAAACACAGCAGGTCAGAGCAAGTGCTGGAGATAATGAACACAATTTATGGATTCCAGCACAGGAGGCTGCAGGCATGCCTGCAACTAAGTCTTAATAAATTCTGAAGAGTGACACCATAAAATGGCATTATGGAAGGCTATATTTATTGTCTCCCTATGCTTCCGTCTCCAAGGTGCCACACTACACTTAATAACAGTTTTCTCCCCAGCTGCCAGTGTTGCAAACCCTGACAAGCTAATGGTCGGGCCAGCCCTCCCCAAACACACACATCTCACCCAGTACACAGCTTCCATGGCAGGAACAGGCAAAAAGGATTAAACCAGTGCTGCCCAGCTGCTCCCCAGCCTGTCCCCTCCGTGCTGGCTCTGCAGGGCTCCCTGCCACGCAGCAGGACAGGAGTTCTGTCCCTGGAAGTGATGCAGAGGAGGAACAGCTGCTGTGGGGTGGTACCTGCATGCCCAGGGTCGTGCTGGGACAGGAGCATCCCTGCCCTGCCCTGCTGGGAACACCAAGGGCCTGCCAGCAGAGCAGCCCCACCTGAAACTGCTGCCTGCTGTCACAGCAAGCTCCGGGCAAGGCACCAGCACAGCCCTGGGGGGAACCATGGGGAACCAGGGATCCTTATGGAGAACCAGAGGTCCTCATGGAGGACCAGGGAGAACCAGAGATCCTCATGGAGAAGCATGGAGAACCAGAGGACCCCTGGTTCCTGGTGCCAGAAGGGCAGGAAACCTCGCCATTCAGCATTCCCACCTCCCCTACCACTGCAGTGTGCACTTCCATGGTTCCATATTTAGCTTTTGGGCCACGCATACAGTTTTTCTGGAGCATAATCTCCACTGAGTTTCTTGTTCTCCCTGATGGTGTAGTGTTCTAAGCCTGCAAGAAAATCACTTTGAGCTTCAGGCAGTGCCTTGGGTGTGGATGGAGACTTGACAAGTATAAAGATGCTGCTGTTCCATCCCTGCCTGCATTGCCTGCACTGCAGAAGGCACAAAAAAAAAATCATGTGAACCATCTTTAGTTCTCTTCAGAAAACAAAAAGGTAACAAAAATGCCCAAACTCACATCTATCAGTTTATCAAGTACAGCAAGCCGTACAAACAGGAGTGCAGGTGTGTTTGGCACTCACAGTGGATGGAGCTGAGTGTGAACATCTCCTCACCCAGTGTCCCCCCTCTGGCCTCCGTGTCCCTCCTCTCTTGCCAGCTGACAGCAACCAGCTCTCCTCAGCAGCCTGGCTCTGCTCCTCCTCCAGGACAAGTCCTTTCCCCTTCAGAAAGCAAACCAAAGGTTTGGAGAGCATCTGAAGAGATCAGTGTGTGGAAGGATGATGAAACAAGAGTCAAGTGAAAGCCCCTTGGCTTCTCTTCCAGCAAAGGCTCTGCCCTCATGGACCCCCTTCCCTGCAGCCTGTGGCTCCTGGCTTCAGCCCTCTGGACCCACAGCTCCCCAGCAGCTCAGACATTTCCTGCTGCCTCTTTTCAGAGGAGCCCTTTCTGTGCTTGCTCCACTCAGACTGCAGCTATGTTAGTGGGGGCGCAGTCAGCACCACCACCAGGGCTTGCAGCTCTCTGTGAAGCCCCCGTGAGATTTTCTGTCTCAAAAAAGGCACTGCCAGAGAGTCCCTGATAGCTGAGCCTGGAAACACCTCTGGGATCAACCCCTGCTCAAGCAGTGTCCCCTCCAGCCCTAGGGCTGTGCTCAGGTGGGTCTGGGATGTCCCAGGACTCCATCACCTCTCTTGTGGAGATGGCCTGCTCCAGCCACCCTGCAGTAACCATTTTTCTGTGTTTAAGCAGTGTTTTCTGTATGTTTTGCTGCTGGGATGGCAGCACAGCCAGTGGGGCAGCAGCCACTCATCCAGCCTTCCCTCAGACAGTCAATAAATACCTGCACTCCACCTGTAAAACCCATCACCATGTGCACCCCGCTTACAGCTCCAGCTAATCCAGATACAGCCAGGGATAACAATTTTTTTGTGCATTATCTGGTGAAGAACAGACAGATAACTGTAATTAGTAGCACCCTGGTTAGGTGAAATGATAGTGTAATTAATGAAGATCAGGTGGGCTTTGTTTCAGATAAGGAAAGCAGCAGATTCTGTCAATATGTAAATGCAGCTCAAAATCCAGCCTCAGTGATCACTTAGAGGTGCTTTTAGAAACACCACCAGCCTGAGATGCAGAGGTTTCGCTTGGGCTGAATGACACATCCTAAAAATAAACCCTGGTTCGGGGCTAACATGTAAATTGTTGATTAGATCTATTTATTCACACCCCACAGTGATGGGGGAGACTTGCAGCTCCCTGCTCCTCCTCTGGCTTTGCAGGATCACAGGCACATTCCTGTTATTGCTGCTTGCAAGGACTCTGCAACCCTGGGAGCTCTCCAGCAGCAGAACAGCAGCAATTCCAACTGACAGGCTGCATACAATAATTCTGTATTCACATAACATCCTGTTGCAAGTGAATGACCCAAGCAAAACTTCCTGCAGTCTGAAGGATCAGGCAGAAAAATCAGGAGAGAGGAGCCTGAGTCTTTTGAATCAGAAATGTTGTCCCTCATTAGAATTTCCAACACCACCACCCTTACTCCTTCCAAAATGTAAACACATAATAAAAAATTAAACGTTAATCTGGCATGGAAGAGTTCTTTCAATAAATGGGAATTAGCTGTACAAAACATCAGGACAGACCCAAGGAGATTACATTTCCTTCCCCAGCTTTTGCTGGTAAAGCCGGGCTGGAAAAACAGAGCCATATTTAGTTTTTAACTGGGAAGCTTCCTCAGGATGCCAAAGGAAGCAGCTTCAGTAAAGTAGAGCCATTTGTCTCAATGTGCGTTCAAGTAAGAACAAATGCAAAACCAGCTTCTAGACCTCAGGGAGCATCAAATAGCTTTTTAATTTATGTCCCAAATTCCCTGCAGATTCTGAAATGAACAGAGGGCAGGGTTCTGAGAAAATGCCTCACTCAGTCAAGACAGCTGGATGGATATTCTGAGTTTTCCTCAGAGGAGAAGGTGCTTTTGCACCAGAATAGAGCAGGCACAGCACGTGGCTCTGGAAGGATCTGTGGAAAAAGCAGACCTGTTGCTTGTGTGACCCTATAAATAAATGTATGGAAAACTGAATAACTCAGGAAATAAAAAAGAGAAAAAAAAAAAAAGAAACTGGAGCCCCATTTGAGCAAGAGGACAATTTGCAGGCAAGAGCTGTGAAGGAGCAAGTGAAATATTCCTCACAGGAGCCATCTGACTGTGCTGACTACCTGAAAACCCTCTGGCCTTGTCCCTGCCCACCCAGAATCAGCTCTGTGGAAGTTTCAGTAAGTCAGGCCTTAACCCACGGGGGAAACTGCAGGGGGGAAGGGCCTGAGCAAGACCACGGAAAACACTCCCTAATTATGGAAAAAGATAATGCTGCAAAACTGTGGGTAAGGGATGTATATGATGCAGACTGAACAGCAAGGAAAAACCAGGGATTAGCCCCTAGAGCCAAGTTCTTTTGTAACAACTGCCACACACATCCCAAGGCCCAAATCCAGCAGCTCCTGGAGCATATGGCCACATGTATCCTGGGAAAAGGGCTCAGAAATTGTCATCCTGGCCACAGGCTCAGGCACCTGTGCTCCAGCAAACCTTCAGTCAGGGCAGGGTCTGGGTACAGAGCCAGCAATGCCAAAGGGACAAATGTGGAAGGAGGTGGAAAGATGGTGCATCCCCTCAGGGCTGGGGCTGCCTCCTGCACCTCCAGCAAATGACAGCGAACACAGGAGAGTGGGCTGAACACACAGTGTCTGCAAGATATCTATAGGTCAGGGCCGAATTTATGACATTACAGAATAAAGTTGACAAATGTAGGAAAAAAAATCTCTGCAGGAATGCCTGACCCCAGAGCTGCCAGCCTCTCCCAGAGTGTGTGGTCAGTCACATCCTGCAGCAAACACTGCAGTGCCTGCAGTGCCTGTCCCACACAAGATCACACATTTGAAACCTGAGGGAGTCGCTGTGATTATGTTTGATCAAACCTTCATAACTGTTTCAGTAACCCTGGGACCCAAGTCCCATGTTTTGAAAGCATATTCCCCCAGGAATTTTCCCATTTCCCAAGGAAAATGTTGGAGCTTTGGGCCTGCTGTGGCTTGCTGGCTTTGGAAAGAGGAGAGATGCTAGCCAGACTGGAAATTCAAGATAACCAAGGCTGGAGGCACTGCCAAAACATTTCAGAGGAGGGAAAACATTTTTTTTCCAAAGCACTGTTACAAGCTTGAAATAAATGTGCAGACTGTTAGATAAAGACAGAGATAAAAATAGGCCTGTTATTAAATACCTCTTCTTTAATGAGGTTCATCCTTCTAAACAGCCATGCGAAGGTTATTGGAGCTATTGCAGAAAATCCAGCCTACTTGCACATAAAAACCAGAGCAAAGTATTCCTCATCACCCAGCACACATTTGAGCATCTCTCAGCAGCTCACAGGCTCACAGCATCCCCAGCTTGGCAGGGAGGAGATAAAAGCAAGGAGTGAGAGATGTCTTCCCTGGGAAACAGTCTCTCTTCCTTCAAAGCACTTTTCCCCCACCAAACAATGTACATTTAACCACGGGAATGGCTCCCACTGCTGATGTCTGCTGCTATTACAGCACCAGCAGCCTGAGCATCATTAAAGTGAAGTTTGAAATTATTCTGAAAGCTGCAGCTTAACCTCCTCCTGTTGCACTAAAACCACTGCTTGACTCTCAGCACCTCATCCCCTGGTTTATGGCCACTCCTGACCACCTGGAATACCCTGCAGGGCTCAGAACTCCACAAACCACTAGCAGGAGTCATGGCTTGGCTCATGAAAACACAGCACTGCACCCTTGTTTTGGCAGTGCCCACAGCCTAGCCCATGGCTCTGTGTTACAGAAGCTCAGATTTTATTCTGGCTGCTCAGAAGCACAGTTAGTTTTTGGCAGAAGGAGCATCCCTGCAAAAGTCTTTTGTAACCAGTTTGAAACCAGTAACATCATGGCCAGCAAGGGACAGGACTGACCTGACACACCAAAAACCCACCCCAAGCCCACTCTGCTCCTAAACCTGAGCAAGCATTGTAGGGCTCCTTCTCACCACACCAGTGCTGCCAGGACACTGCCACTTCTGCAAATGACAGAAGAGAAGTTTTACCTGCATTTGGGGAGCAAAAGCTGGCTCCCAATTCATGGAATTGGGGGTCCCAATTCTGTACAGAAATGCTGAAACCAAGCTGCAGGACAGGACACACTCGTGCTGTCTCCCTGACTAGAGCTGTCATCCTTCAAACACATCCTCCTGCTGGAGGAGGGGGCTGGGAACCCCTGTCTGCTCACTGTCCCAGCATCTCCTGAGCCCCAGCCCTGTCCTTTCACCAACAGCTGGAGGGAAACACCACTGTCCCTCTTACCCAGACCAGGACCAGGGCATGGAGGGTGTGCTTGGTGAGCCCCATCTGCCTGGCACTGCCCCACACGCCAGGCAGGAGCAGCACCTGGAGCTTCAGCCCTGGCGCTTCTGCCAAGGACTTGGAATTAGGCACAAGTGTTAGGGACACTGTGCCGCCTGTGATGTGAAGATGAGGGGCAAAGGGAAGCTCACAATGGTAGGAAGCTGAGAGAGGAGCCCATGAAGACAGCTGACACTAAAAAGGACAGCCATGAGATACATTTAGGAGATGAAAAGCCTCAGCTCTGCAGAGGGATCTGGCCAGGCTGGAGCCATGGGCCCAGGACAATGGGATGAGGTTCACCAAGGCCAAGGGCCACATCCTGCCCTGGGCTCACAACCACCCCAAATCCCTGGCTGTGCCCTGCCCCTGATCCCCACAACCTGTCCTGGTTCCTTCATCCCTGCATTGCCAGGGACTTTGTGAGACAAGGGAGCTCTGCTCTGGCTATGGAGGGAGGCACAGGTGCCACCACTGGAGTGGAAACCAGAACTTACCATGTTTGTGTCCTTTGGAGGTCCGGAACTGGTGGGACTCAGAGGCACAGGAAGTTTCTCTTCATGGCCAACCGTCCATGGTTGAACAGAATACAATTCAATAACCATCATGCTCTTCCCTGAGCTATGTGCAATGTCCCAGCAGTGTCTGACATGTCCACCATCCACAATGATTTCCATAATAAAATTAATTTTAGAAAAATATGGTTCTGTGATAGATATAAACATAGTGAAGTTCTTGTCTCAGGATGCCCATTCTGGATGGGGGGCCAAACAGCTTGAACAATTCCTGATTTGCAAAGCTTTCAGTGGTGGATGGAGAATGGGGTCAGGCTGCTTTTGGTGTTGAGGAAATGCTGAAACCAGCCTGACTCATTTCATCTTCTCATGCCCTGATCTCCCCTCTTTCCCCTTCCACCAATTGGCTTTTCTCTTCCACCAGCCCTCCAGTGAAGATCCTGGCTCTGTGTTCTCCATCCCCTCCTCGCTGGCACTGCCAGGCTGGCATGAGGAGCCCCTCAGCCTTCCCTGCTCCAGGCTGGACCAGCCCAGCTCCCTCAGCCTCTGCTCACAGCCCAAGGGCTCCAGCCCCACCTTGGAGGCCCTTCCCAGGCCCTGTTCCAGCTGCCAGACATCTTTTCTGCCCTGAGGACCCAAACCAGGCCACAGTGACCTGGATAATCCCTGTCCTTGATGTCCTGGTCACACAGCCCTGGCCCCTTGTCCCCTGTCAGGCTCTGGGGTGGATCCTGTGGAACATCCTTTGGTGGAGGCTGTGGCTCCAGGTGGGCCGGGGGGATCCCGGGGGACAGGGACCCTGCTGGGCATGGACAGCATTGGACTTGTTGGGAGAAACTGTGAGGGGGAGCTGGGGCAGAGTGACCAACCCAGTGACCTCATACAGCCCCCCTCTGACATCACAGCCTTCTCTGTGATGTCACAGCCTGTTCTCTACTGTCACACAGCTGGTCTCTGATGTCACAGCGAACTCTCTGATGTCATAGTCTGCTCTGTGATGTCAGACCTCTGCCCTGTAATATCACAGCTGGTTCTGTGATGTCACAGAGACAGTCTATGATGCCAGAGTTGCTCAGTGACCTCACATCACCCAGTCTGTGATGTCATAGCCCACTCTGTGACCTCATGTTACCAGATGATCAGTTGTCTCCACCAGGTGAGCTGACACTTGGAGCTTGTTCTCCAAAACCCCAGGCCTATGGAAACCACACAATGCCCATTGTGTGAGAAGGGGAACTGAAATTCACCAGCCTCAGTGTCCTGCCAGCTCAGCCAGACCCACTGGAACATTGGGGTCCACGAGCACCAGGGACCACCAGAGAGACCTCAAGGACAGGAGAATGCATGGGTAAAGGGGAGGGGAAATATGTTAATGATTCTGGGGAAATGATTATCATATATGTGTTTAGTCAAGGACAATCAATGAATGTGTATGCAAAATACAGAATATAAAGAGAAACCTTCCAGCACTCAGCATGCACAGGTTTGGGAGGAGCTGTCCCCCATGCATCCAGCCAAAAAAAGAATGCTGCTTCTTAATGCTACATTTGGTTTATGGAGTTTTATTATTTTGCCAAATTTTTGGTAACAATCTCACTGCCAAGGAAAGCTCTGTCTGCTGCTGTTCACAAACAGAGAAGGGCATGGGGCAGATGTGGTGGTCGGAGGGTGCCTGGGGCACAGTGACCATAAAATACTGGAGTTTCCAATATTCTGTGAAAGAAGGAGGGGCAGCAACAAAACTTCATCACTGGAATTATTCAGGGCAGACCTTGGCCTGTTTGGGATGCAGATTTGGAGAGTACTGAATCAGGTACTGATTTTTTAAGGGAAACAGTCCTTAAAAACAAAGGTATCCTGGAAGGGTGGACACATATTGAGAAAGTAATCTTAAGGGGGAAGGAGCAACCTGTCCCTCTGTGCCAAAGTTGAACCAGAGAGGAAAATTACTGTCCTGGCTGATCATGAGCATTTTGTGGGAACTCAGAAAAAACAGGTCAGGCAACTCAGGAAGCGTTTAAGGAAGTTGTTGTGTCATGCAGAAAGAAAAGTAGAAAGATGAAAGCTCAATTAGAGCTTCACCTGGCCACTTCTACAAAAAGTAGTAAAGGAAAGCTTTTATAAACAAACTAATAGCAAAAGGAGGAATAAGGATAACCACTACTCAATACTGGATGCAAAGGGGAATACAGTAACTAAAGAGAAGGAAAAGGCTGAGCTGCTTAACACCTTGTGTATCTCAATTTTCAATAACAAGTGAAATTTTCCTCAGGACAAGTGTTCTCCTGAGCTGGCGGATGGGCACAGGGAGCAGAACAGCCCCCCTGTAATCCAGGAGGAAGCAGTTAGAGACCTGCTTAGCCACTCAGATGCTCACAGGTGTCTCTGGGAGCAGATGGGATCCATCCTGGGGGGATGAGGGAGCTGTGGATGAGCTCCCCAAGCCGCTCTCCATCATTTACCATCAGTGCTGGCTCAGCAGGGAGCTCCCAGAGGACTGGAGGTGCCAAGGTGAGCCCATCCCCAAGAAGGGCTGGAAGGAGGAGCTGGGCAACTCCAGGCCTGTCAGCCTGACCTGGGTGCCCAGCAAGGTCATGGAACAGATCACCCTGAGTGCCATCACAGGGCACCCACAGGATGGCCGAGGGGTCAGAGCCAGCCAGCATGGATTTCAATGTCTGCACTGATGATCTTCATGAGGGGACTGAGTCCAGCATCAGCAAATTTGCAGTGACACCAAACTGGGTGTGAGTGTAGATCGGCTGGAGGGTAGGAGGGCTCTGCAGAGGGACCTGGACAGGCTGGATCCAGGGCCCAAATCCAACAAGGTGAGGTTGAACAACACCAAGTGCCGGGTCCTGCACTTTGCCCACAATAACCCCTGCAGTGCTACAGGCTGGGGACAGAGGGGCTGGAGAGCAGCCAGGCAGAAAGGGACCTGCAGGGACTGATGGACAGCAGGCTGGACATGAGCCAGCAGTGTGCCCAGGTGGGCAAGAAGGCCAATGGCTCCTAGCCCGGATCAGGAATGGTGTGGCCAGCAGGAGCAGGGCAGTGATTCTTGCCCTGCTCTCGGCACTGCTGAGGCCACACTTCGAGTGCTGTGTCCAGTTCTGGGCCCCCCAATTTAGGAAGGACATGGAGGGGTTGGAGTGTGTCCAGAGAAGGGCAACAAGGCTGGGGAGGCGTCTGGAACAAAGGAGCTGTGAGGAGTGGCTGAGGGAGCTGAGGTTGTTTATCCTGGAGAAGAGGAGGCTCAGAGAGACAAGGCAGTGTAAGGGCACAGGTTGGGCTTGATGATCTCCAGTGTCTTTTCCAACCTTGCTGATTCTGGGATTCTCTAGAACCACCCTTGCAGCAGTTGCAGGAGGAGCCCTGGGCCTCCTCTTCAGAAGCTCCAGCAGCCCAGGTCCCTCAGCTTCTCCTGCCAGCCCCAAAGCCCATCCTGTCAGTCCTGCAGAGCCTCTGCAGCTCCTCCTCACTGCCCAGAACAGGGAGCCTGAGAGCCAGACACAGCAGCCCAGATGTGCCCCCCTGGCCTGGGGTGCCTCTGGCAAGGGAGCAGCACCAGGCACTGCAGGAACCTGCAGACAATTCCTGCAGCACTTGTAGGATGATCCTGCTCCCCAGTGGACATTCCCATGGTGCCAAGTCAGGAACTGCAATGGGGAGTGGGGCCAGAGAGGAAAGAGCAAACAGAGATGGGCTGTTTGCAGGGCAGTGAACCGAGGTGGGCAATGGGAAGAAATTTGCAGCAGGAAGTGTAAAGAAAGCAAAGGTGAAGCCCAGAAAATGCTGAGGGCAATTTGGGGATGGCTGCCAGGCAGCCCTGGCTCTGAGCAGCAGTGTCTGCAGTGGGACAGGAAACTCCCAGCTGATGGGAACAAACTTTCTGGCTGACTGCAGAGCCCAGGACAAAGCTGAGTGGTTTCTCTGGTGTCCCCCAGCCCTTGCTGGCCCCAGGGGCGGATGGCATTTGTGCTCCCTCAGGTTCATGTCCCCACACCAACAGCATGGGGGTGCTGCCCCTGCTCTGTTCAATGCAAACAGGGGCTGCTGAGCCAGTGCTGCCGTGTCTGTGCCTGCAAGGATGGGGCACCTGTGTGAGCTGGGGGAGAGGCCAGGGCTGCAGAGGGGGGATGTTGTTGGCAGCTCCATGAGGATGCTCTGGGACGCTGCCCTGGGCTGTGCAGCGCACTGGGGATGGATCAGCCCCTGCTCTGCTGCCTTTTCCCATCTGTCCCAGGGCCCTTGCAGAGCCCCAGCCATGCTGTTTGCCCCCAGCCTGCCCACAGCCAGCCTGGGGCTGCTCACAGGGCTTTTCTGTGCTGAGCATTGGCCTGGGCATGTTCCTGAGAGAGCCTGGGCAAGGAGCCTGGAGCCCCCAGGGCCTGACCTGAGGGGTCAGTGCTGCCCCAGCAGTGCCCACGGGCTGTCCCTGCTGCAGCCCCGGCACTGCCACCCCCAGGGCTGTGCCCGGCCCCGAGAGCACTCAGGCCCTGCAGCAACAGCAGGGCCACCAGGGCAGCGGGGCAGGGCCATGGCAGCAGCACTGGCAACACCAAGTGCTGCTGCTGCTGCTGTGCCAGCACTGATCTGCCCCCAGCTCTGCACACAGACATTGCTGCTGCAGCTCCAGAGAAGGCAACAAAAGGGTATTTTTGCAGAAAACTTTGCTGGGAATACCTTTAGTTCCTTTAAACCCACCAAGGGAATAGCTCCTCATTGACACAGTCTGTGGCCACAGGGAAGGTGGAGAGAAACAAAATGAGAAATAGCACAAAAAGTGACATTTCTCTGTGGACAATATGAAAAAAATAAAACAACAGTAAAAAAACCTCCAAAATTACTCCAACAAGGAGTATCAAATATGGCTTTTATTACAAGTGGGTTGCACAAATTGGCCAGCAGTTTAATGTTTGTGAAACCACCCAGTCATCAGTCTCCACACTGCAGCCTTGAGCTCCTGGTTCCTCAGGCTGTAGATGAGGGTGTTCAGGGCTGGAGGAACCACCGAGTACAGAACTGACAGGGCCAGATCCAGGGATGAGGAGGAGATGGAGGGGGGCTTCAGGTAAGCACATACTGCAGTGCTGATGAACAGAGAGATGACGGCCAGGTGAGGGAGGCACGTGGAGAAGACTTTGTGGCGTCCCTGCTGAGAGGGGATCCTCAGCACAGCCCTGATGATCTGCACATAGGAGAAAACCATGAACACAAAACAACCAAAACCTAAACTACCAGTAACTACAAGAAGCCCAAATTCCCTGAGGTTAGAATTTGAGCAGGAGAGCTTGAGGATCTGTGGGATTTCACAGAAGAAGTGGCCCAAGGCATTGCCATGGCACAGGGGCAGAGAAAATGTATTGGCTGTGTGCATGACAGCAGTGAGAAAGGCACTGGCCCAGGCAGCTGCTGCCATATGGGCACAAGCTCTGCTGCCCAGGAGGGTCCCGTAGTGCAGGGGTTTGCAGATGGACACGTAGCGGTCGTAGCACATGATGGTCAGCAGATAAAACTGATGCAAGGAAGAAGATGAGAATAAATAACTGTGCATCACATCCAGTGTAGGAGATGTCCCTGGTGTCCCAGAGGGAATTGTGCATGGCTTTGGGGACAGTGGTGCAGATGGTCCCCAGGTCAGAGAGGGCCAGGTTGAGCAGGAAGAAGAACATGGGCGTGTGCAGGTGGTGGCCGCAGGCTACGGCGCTGATGATGAGGCCGTTGCCCAGGAGGGCAGCCAGGGAGATGCCCAGCAAGAGGCAGAAGTGCAGGAGCTGCAGCTGCCGTGTGTCTGCCAATGCCAGCAGGAGGAAGTGGCTGATGGAGCTGCTGTTGGACATTTGCTGGGGCTGCACATGGAGAACTGTAAGAACGTAATAATGGAATAGTTGGGTTTGAAGAGGACTTTTAATTTTCCAGCACAGCCTGGGGGCACTTTCCCCCACTGCCTACCCAGGGCTCTGCTGCCTGGAGCTGTCCCTGCCAGCAGCTGCTTCCCTGTGCCCAGGGCTGGGCCCTGCCAGTGCTGCCAGAGCCCAGCCCAGCCCAGGGCGCTTATCTCTGCCCTGCAGACACCTTTCAGCTCTGCTTCTGTAGGCTCTGATGGAAAAACCAGAGAAACACTGAGGAGGCTGGAAAAGCGACACTGATACTGCCTCTAAGGGGCCCTGTGCTGATTTCTATCACTGCCCCTTTTGTTCAGATCAGAGAGAAAATTTTAAAATTTTTCTTGACCTTAACTGAGAGATGAAAATCTACATGCAATTTTCCATCCAGGCAACCCAGAACAGTAGATTAAAAAGCAGGATTTTCCCTTATATGCAGCCCCTGCCTGCCTGTGCTCCCTGTATAGTCTACTTGGAAGTGTTCTGCAGTTAAATGCCATGCTGGGAGCAGTCCTGAACAACGCAGAATCCTCTCCAAACAAGCAGAACACTTCCAAGCCTTACCAGCTGTCTCCTCCCACCCGGATCTCGTCTCCCAGTGCTGGGAGCAGCTGCCAGAGCTGGCTGAGAGCTGTCCCTGGCAGGCAGCAGAGTCCCTGCCCCAGCACAGCGCCCTGGGCTGCAGGACCCTGCTCTGCTGGACAGCCCTGGGCTCCCCTGGCTGCTCTGCACAAGAGACAATCAGAGAATGTACTCACAGGGTCCGTAGGCATTGGGATGTTCCAGCTGTAGGAGATCACTGCAGGAGCTGCAGCTGCATTGTCCTGCAGCCAGAGGTTCCTGTGCCAAGGGCTGGCAGTGATTCTGCCCCAGGCACTTCTCAGCACCTTCCCAGCCCTGACTGATTGAAGCTCTCTGTGCCTCTGTGCTGTGCCCAGGGTGGCTGCAGGCAGTGCCTCAGCCCTGCTGGGCTGGCAGAAGAGCTGCTCATCAAGAGAAATGTGCTTTTGAAGCTCTTCTTGGTTACCAGGAGCTGCCTCTGTGCCAGGAGCCCAGCCCAGCTCAGCATCACAGACACAGCACAAGGACATTAATGAGCCTCTCGGGGCTTTCTGCTCAGGCCCTGAAGACCAGTCCCTGAGAGGGAGCTGAAGAAACCTCTCCGGAACTTCAAGTCAGAATCCAACTCCAAAGTTTCTTGGACATTTAATGGGTCCCACTGAGGGACATCACTGAGAGAGTGTCCCCAGGCCCCAGGCAGAGCTGAGAACTGCAGGCAGTGATGACAGGTGGGGACAAGGAGAAGCCAAGTCTTTGTGCCCTGGGGCACAGCAGGGTCTGTGCCAACAAGGGCTGTGAGGAGACACCTTGTCCTGAGGCCCTGGGGCCTCCTGGCACAGCCCCAGCCAGGCTGGGCACTGTCAGCCCCTTGTCCTGCTCTCAGCATCCCCCCCTAGCCCACATCCCAGTGGCCTCAAGGATCTGCTGGAAGGAGTCCCTGGGGAGCCCTGGTCAGGAATGGCCCTGGGGGCTCCTGAATGCTCCCTGCAGGGACTGCAGGTTTTTCAAAGGACTTTGGGTTTGGCTTTTACCTTGGAGTCACTGAGAGATTTGTGCAATCATGGCCTCGAATTATCTGCTGTAATTAGTCCCTGGAGAGGCTTTGTCAGTAACAACACTCAGTGGGGCTCATTGCTACTTCAAGGTACTTCAGTTTTTTTGGGTACCAGTAACAACACTCAGTGGGGCTCATTGCTACTTCAAGGCACTTCAGTTTTTTTTGGGTACTTGGTGTTTCCCTTTTGATACATACTCTGTGAGAGGTTTGTGCAATCATGGCCCAATTATCTGCTTTTATGAGCCCCTGGAGAGCTTTGTACTGACACTCAGTGGGGCTCATTAATGCCTTTAGATGATCAAGGTTTTTAAGGTACTTTATGGATTTAAGAATACTTTTAGGTACCTTTAAGGTGTTTCCTTCCCACACTGAGTCTCTGAGAGGTTTTTGTGCCATCCTGGCCTCCAGTTCTCTCCTCCAAGGAGTCCATGAGGATCCTGTGTTGGGTATCTTCCCCCTTTCTATTTTACAACAAAGATAGAACTGAAAGAATTTTGTAAGACTTTCTAGGATCATTGAAACAAACATGGGACAACTAACAATACAACAACAATCACAAAGAGAATTAATAGTCCTGTTTTAGCTTGACATCATCCAACCCGTTAATCTCTAGGATTGGAAGTGTTTATTGAACCAGTCTTTGTTTTCCATGTGAAGCTTCTTGAAGCTTTCTTCCCTCAGGACCTGAGTGCTCTTGTGGATTTACTCGCTGTGGTTGGAGAGGTTCATGCAACACATGCCCTCAGAGTCTACACACCCATGCCCACGTACCCAGAGTAAAAACTCTATCACATTTCTACAAGGTGGCATGTCCGATGGTTTTTATGTCTCAGAGCAGGCTCTCCCTCAATGAGAGAGAGGTAGCATTGGTTTGCTTATTTAACAGTGTTTTGCGGAGAAAAGAAGAAACCTCACAACTTTATAAAAGTTGTAAAGCCCGGTATGCTTTTATTACGATGCGCGCCAGACGCAAGCCTTCCCAAAAAAGCATGTGTACCCCTGAAGACCTCAGGTCTCCTTTTATCCCCCTTCCAAATGCATATGCATACAGTTTCACAATAGGTTCATACATATTCATTCCGTGTGACATTTAGCACCAGTTCTTCTTTATTAAAGGAATTTCTAGGTCGGGGGCAAATTGACCTTGTGGTCATTTCTGTTTTTCTTTCTCTGTCTCCTTGTTGTCTCTGGAATGCGGCTTTTCCTTCAGCTTTGGCCTCACAGACTTTTCACCTCTCTTAGACACTTCACCTAATTTGGAATGGATCTCTAATCTGTCTCATTCCCCCCTTTCCTAGGAAATAAGTAAATTCTTTTACTTAATAAAAACCTTCACGACAATAAGTGTCTTTTAATGCTTCACCATGTACGTTTGACAAAGAGGTTAGTACAGCTATTCGTTGTAGCATTCTACAGTTCCAAATTAACAATATAATAGATAATCTTAAGCTTATCTCAACTAATATTAGTAAAACTACAATGGGGTGGCACAACTTATTAAAGATTCCATTTGCAGTTGGTGACCACTCAAAGATCACATCTCACCAGTGATGATCCATATTTTGTTTTATTCTTTGTAGAACCCTGGTTATCTCCTTTGTATCATGTTGGACAGTAATTAAGGTTTTCTTTCCACTTTCTTGGATTTCCTTCAAGATCTCCAATAGGTCTTGGTGCTTAATTACATTGTTTTACTAGGGGTAGGTGGTAGTCTGTGATACATCATGCAGTTAGCTTTAATCAGCTGGTGGGATGTCACTGGGGCCAAGTACGAAAAATCACACCCGATAATCTTAACAAAATTACAAATACAGAGATTAGAATGATTTCTACTAGACAGAATAACATCATTGCTATCAATTTGTACAGCAGCACAGGCAGTCTTCAGACGCACGCACCCTTTTCCAGTATATACGAGCACAGTTTTCTGGTCAGTGACTGGATGAATTTCAAAGTGACAAATACTTTGTTCAGTGTCCAAACACACATCTTGAGCATTAATAGTATTGCTTTCACAAATGAATCCCATCTGTTCTCTAGTAATGCAGGATTCTAAGTTTACTGTCTGCCATTTTCCATTCATCTTTCGTGCCCACACTCTATGTTCTGAAGGATAGAGTATTGTTTTTTCATGGTTTAATCCTAGGGCAATGATGGGATGGATAACATAAACAGTGGCATTACGTATGGTAAGCACAAAGGCAGTTGCCACATTAGAAACAGGATCATAGGTGAAATTCACCATAGTCCACCAGGATTGAAACTTCCTTTCAAAATCTGTTGCATTATCCCACACAATCTTCCGAATTTCAGCTGGAAAATTACTTTCACTTCCTTCTCGTATGATCAGAGCTGCTGTTGTCTGCACCTATAGCTGTGCTTGTATACAACTGAAAGCTAAAGACACATTATCTTGAACTGTACTAAGTGCTTCTACAATTAGCTTGTGGTCTTGGTCCCCGGCTGTTTCTCACTTTAACAGTACTTTTGAAATCTGCCACTGGCTAGTTCCTAATGCCAATCGAGATGACTGTAAGGGTTGCTTCAATTTTGTTAGGCTACCTGCTGCAGTGGCCAGTTTATTCATCAGTATTTCTGAATCAATTCCATTTAAAACTCCTGATCTTGTCCCTAATATGCCAGTTAGATCTTTTCTTGTTCTGCTCTTGAGGTATGCCTGTTTTTGTAACCATGTTGTCCAGCCCTCAAAGGAAGTTTTTAGGAAGGAGGAGCAGGCTGGTTGGATTTTTGAGATGTTCATTTGCATTATCAATTCCACACGTTTGAGAGACCATTCTGGATTGAATAATAGTTGTTGCTCACCCACATTCCTTACTATGTAGGGGCCTATCCCATACACCTCAGGTTTAAGTTTGGGTTGAGTCTGAACTATTTGAGTCTTGGTGTGGGCTGTAAAGGGTCCTGCTGTGGTAAAAGGTGTAGTGTCTACTTTGAATTTAAATGAAAGCCCAATATCATCTTGTGCCCAAAGGCAAGTTATTTCTACAGGCTGTATTAAGGTGAAATTACACCAGCAGTCTGATTCATTTAGGCTATCACAGATTTCTTGGTGTTCATATACGCCAGGAGAGGTTGAGACACTAATTTCATTTGGTCTCTCATAAGCCGTCTCATTTATCATCCAGCACCCTACCTTGATTTCTTCTCCTCTGGTCCCTTGAAGTGTCCACAGATTCTGTTCTTGCCATTCCTGCTCTTCCTATACTCGATCTCCATGAATTCCTGCAGTGGATAGGTTTAAATCCTTTATCTCAGAAGGTTTTCCCATGGATCCAGTATACTGATTAAACGCCTGGGACCAAGGCCATTCAGCATTGCTCTGAATAGAGGTACTTTCAAGTTGTAAAACTTCAGTTATGATTACACACAAAACAATTCTACAAATTAAAGTATTAACTACTCCCAACCGCAATATACTCATTTTGCCCGAGTAAGTTTTAATCTTAGTTCATTGTCTCCTGGCGTCACTCCTCAAGGGGTTTCTGGGCCTTCTTCACCTGAGAGTGATGAATCTAGGCATTCTGCTCCTTGATTTTGATTGCAGTGAAGGTGGTGAGAAGCACTTGGAACAGTCCCTCCCACTGTGGTTCCAAGGTCTTTTCTGTAAGAGATTTAACATATACATAATCTCCACGTTGTATGTTATGTACTGGCCCATCTAATTCCTGGCTCCGAGTTCCAGCCACATGTTTCTCAATTTCCTTGAGCTGTTGGTTTAAGGCCACCATGTAGGTGGCTAGTGTTACCTCTCCAATATGGGTGGCCACTCCCTTTTGTATTCCATATGGTCTTCCATAGAGTATTTCAAAAGGGCTCAACTTTTCTTTAACTCGAGGTTTCGTTCGAATTCGCAATAGTGCTAGTGGAAGAGCTTGGGGCCAGGGTAGGTTAGCTTCCTGCCCCGGTCTTATGATTTGCTGTTTAATCAAATGATTCATTTTCTCCACCTGGCTGCTTGATTGGGGGCTGTATGGGGTGTGAAGTTCCCAGTCTATTCCCAGGTGGCTACTAATCTGTTGCACTATCTTGTAAATGAAATGTGATCCTCTATCTGAGGATATTGTGGCTGGAACTCCGAAGCGCGGTATTATTTCTTGTAATAATACTCTGGTCACTTCTC
This sequence comes from Ammospiza nelsoni, assembly GCF_027579445.1. Taxonomy (NCBI): domain Eukaryota; kingdom Metazoa; phylum Chordata; class Aves; order Passeriformes; family Passerellidae; genus Ammospiza; species Ammospiza nelsoni. The sequence continues at coordinate 2,015,079 of NW_026683188.1, read as the reverse complement.
TAGCTTTGACAGTTCTGGTGGGGAACGCTTCTGGCCACCCTGAAAATGTATCTGTCAATACCAGCAAATATCGATACCCCCCTTTCCTTGGGAGTTCTGAAAAGTCAATTTGCCACTGTTGTCCAGGCCCATGGCCTCTCCCAGTCTGACCGAGTTTCGGTCTGGGGGTATTTTTGGGGTTAGTCTGGAGGCAAAGATCACACTGTCGGGTCACCTGAGTAATAGTGGCATATAAATTCCTAGCAACAATTCTTTCAATCAGGTATGTGTATAGGGCATTTATTCCCCAGTGCGTTTTCTGGTGTTCTTCCCTTACTAGTGACCACAATAGATGGGAAGGGATTACCAGTTTCTTTTCAATGGTAGCCCACCCTTCTTGGTTATACGTCCCTTTTTGATCTTCAATTAATTTCCTATCTCTCTTGTTGTATTCTGGCTTCCCTTCAAGGGAGATTTGTCCATCTGGAATAAGGACTCCTTCAGTAGCTACCTCACCTTTTGCTGCTTCTTTTGCCTCTCTATCCGCCAGCTCATTTCCTTCTTCCAATTCTGAGCTCACTTTTTGGTGTGCCTTAATGTGTATAATTGCTACCTTTTCAGGCAGCTGAACTGCTTCCAGCAGCTGGATTATCTCTTGTGCATGTTTGATGTTCTTTCCCTGTGAGGTAAGCAGTCCCCTCTCCTTCCAGATGGCCCCATGTGCATGTACAACTCCGAATGCATACCTTGAGTCTGTGTAGATGTTTATTCTCCTCCCTTTTGTCCTTTCCAAGGCACGGGTCAGGGCAATTATCTCAGCCTTCTGCGCAGAGGTCCCTGTTGGTAAGGGTCCAGACTCTATTACCTCTCTGCAGGTGGTCACTACATACCCACCATGTCGCTTCCCATTGGCAACATAGCTGCTCCCGTCAGTGAACCAGGGCTCTGCATCATCCAGAGGGGTATCCTTTAAGTCTGGGCGGCTGGAGTAGGTAGCTTCAATGGTCTCCAGGCAGTCATGGTGTACTGCTTCTCCTTGATTTCCGCTGAGAAAGGAAGCTGGGTTGACAATATTAGTCACCACGATCTCTACATCATCTTGCTCTACCATGATGGCCTGGTATTTCAGAAATCTCTGTGGTGAAAGCCAGTGGCCACCCTTTATTTCCAGTACTGCATATGCTAGTGTGGGACACTAGCACAGTCAATTTTTGTCCCAGGGTAAACTTGCGTGCCTCTTGAATGTTCAGCACAACTGCTGCTACAGCTCTGAGGCAACCTGGCCATCCTTTGGCTGTTGCATCTAGCTGCTTAGAGAGGTAAGCAACTGCCCTCCAGTATGGACCCAAGTCCTGAGCCAGTATTCCCAGGGCAATTCCCTGTTTCTCATGGGAAAATAGGAAGAATGGTTTACTCACATCTGGAAGTCCCAAAGCTGGAGTTGACATGAGAGCATCCTTTAGCTGGTGAAAGGCCCGTGTTGCTTCTTTTGTCCACTGGAGATCTCTGCTTCCATTGGCAATAAGAGCATAGAGGGGTCTGACAAGCAGTCCATAATTATAAACCCACAGCCGGTACCATCCTGCCATGCCTAAGAAGGTTCGGAGCTCTTTTATTGTCTGGGGTTTTGGGGTTTGGCATATGGCTTCCTTGCGAGCCTGCCCTAAAGTCCATTGCCCAGCACTCACCTCGTACCCCAGGTAGATAACTTTCTGTTTCACTACCTGTGCCTTTTTCTTTGATACTCTGTATCCTTGGAGTCCTAGGAAATTCAAAAGGCTTACCGTCCAGGCCGCACATGCCTCCCTCGTCTGAGTGGCCACTAGAAGGTCGTCCACATACTGCAAAAGCCTCCCTCCTTCCTGTGGAGCTTCCCAGGACTCCAGATCCTTTGCAAGTCGCTCCCTGAACAAAGTAGGGGAATTTTTCCAGCCTTGGGGTAGTCTGGTCCATGTGAGCTGGGTTTTGCGCCCACTTTTAGGGCTTTCCCATTCAAATGCAAAGATTTTTTGGTTGGCTTCATGGATGGGGAGGCAAAAGAAGGCATCCTTTAGATCTAAAATAGTAAACCAGGTTAGCTCAGGTGTTAGGCAAGTTAATAAAGTGTATGGATTGGCTACCACCGGATACAGATCTTCTGTTATTTTATTGACAGCCCTCAAATCCTGTACTATCCGGTATGACCCATCAGATTTCCGAACAGGTAAAATGGGAGTATTGAAATCAGATTGGCATTCTTTCAGTAATCCTAACCGCAGAAAATTTTCAATTATTGGGCTGATTCCTTCCCTATCCTCTTTCTTTAGGGGGTACTGTTTGATTCTCACTGGTTGCGTTCCCTCCTTGAGTTTGATTACTATGGGGGAGGCATTTTTCGCCCTCCCTGGTGTGGGATCTCAGCACCTCAGGATGGAGGCGCAGAGAGGCCGAGACCACCCTTGGGGGGCTCGGGAGTCCTGGAATGTTGCCAGAAGTGTCTGGTGGCAGGATTTTGATCCTACACAGGAAATGACACCTGTATGAGGACTGGGAGGATTCCACCGGGTGAATGGTGAAGGGATAAGTTAGTTAAAGTGTAAAACACAGGGTTTAGGATTTTGGTACAGGGGGGTCTAAAGAAGTAAGATGGAGGAATTGGGGTGTGTCCTGTCCTTCTTCTTCTTCTTCTTGGCCTCCATCTTCTGTGGTGATGGTGGCACTTTGGGATTGGTTATTACTAGAAGTGCACCGGTTAATAAGGGTAGAAGGTATTGGGGAGAAATGATAAATATTGTACACGTAACTTCGGGTATAAAGATAAGTGACCGCCCAGGGGCTTCGGGAGTGTGCCCATGGCTGACTTGCTGTGCAGACCTCTGTCGGGCTGAAAGAAAATCTTTTAGATAAACAATTAATAAACACCAAGACCGAGACAAGATCAGAAGTCTCTCCTCGTCCTTTGAAGCGTCGGCTCTTCAAGGCCATCCCTGGGCCTTTCCAGAACACCTAAACAGCCTAAACAGCACAGAAAACTTACAAGCCTAAACAGCCGAGAAACCGAGCAAGTGGCAATCCCTGAGCTATCTCCGGACATAAATCAGCAAAGAGAAGAGAAACATGAAATTTTCACCCTGGCACACCAGAGGCCCACACCCCAGGAAATACCTGACCTAGTATTTCTTCATCAATTTCTTCCTTAATGCCAATAGCTGTCAGAGTTAAACTTAATACCTCTATGTACTTTTGATCATTCACCTCCAGAGTAATTTCCCCATTTTTGAATGTAATGGTTGCTTGTAATTGTTCCAATAAATCTCTCCCTAGAAGTGCCCTTGGTGAATTAGGCATGTACAAGAATTTATGAATACCCCATTGTTTTCCCAATTTATACCTCAAAGGTTTACAAAAATATGCCCTTTCAGACTGGCCAGTTGCCCCCTGCACTACAACATAATCATTTTCCACAGGTACTAAAGCTTTATTTAAGACTGAATATGTAGCTCCTGTGTCAACCAAGAATTCCACCCTTTTCCCTTCTTCCCCCAGCCTCATTGTTATAACCAGCGGATCCGCTGGGGTAGAATCCCCCGGTCCTCCTCAGTTGTTTTGTACGTGTGCAGCCATCTGTTGGTCACTCCTTCTTCGTTCTGGGCATTGGCCTCTCCAGTGACCAATTCTTTTGCAGATTGCACACTGGTTCCTGCCTAGCTGAGGTGGTCCTTGTCTCGGCAGTCACTGGTTGTATTTCCTCTGCCTTTCCTCCTGTACCACTGCCATCAACCTTTTCATTCCTTGTTTATATCCTTCCTCTTGGTTACTAAATACTCTCCAGGCTTCCTCTAACAAAGCTTCAAGATTCCTCCCATCTGATCCCCGAATTTTCTGAAGTTTACGCCTGATATCTCCAGCAGACTGCCCCAAAAACTAGTTGATTTGTCCCTATCTCAGACTCTGGATCTAATTATGTATGACGATGCATAGTATCCCTTAAACACTCTAGAAATTCAGATGGAGTCTCAGAAGGCCCCTGCTTAAGGGAATATAAGGCAGACCAGTTTATGGTTTTTGGAATAGCTCTTTCTACCCCTGTTGCTATCCACTCTTGATACTCTGCTAATTTCTTTACCTCTGCCGACACATTAGGATCCCATTCTGGGTCTTGGAGGGGGAAATGTTCTTTTACATCCAGCTGTGTGGCCTTACAGTAATCCTCTGCCAAATGCCCTGCTGTCTTTAAGATCAGCTGTTTCTCTGTTTCAGTGAAAGCATCTAGTAGTAGCTGGATGTCAGCCCAGTCTGGATTGTATTGTTTGATAATATATTGTAGGCATTTGGCAGTGAGTATCGGGTCAACACGATAATTCTTCTCAATCCTTTCCCATGCTTCTAAATCAAGGGTGGTAAATGGCACTTTGATCATTAATTTGGCCCCTTCTGGTCCCACTGCCTGTCGCAGAGGGGCCTGTAGCACTACTTGCCTCCTTGTTCTAGATGCAACTGGACTCCCACGGGTGGGGTGGGTTCTAGTAGATGTGCCTTCCCCACCTGAGTCCTCCTCCTTTTTGGGGAAGTTCCCTTCCTCCTCATCCTCAGTTTCAGCCTCAACCTCCCTAACCTCCCCCCTCGGGGAGGAGCTGGAGGAGCTTTCACCCACTCAAATGTGTCCCGTTCTTGCTCCTCAGAACGATAGACCTTATCTGATCTCATACACCGTTGTCCTATACTGCATGCTGAACAACAGCGTTTGATTTGCCCTCTCTTTGCCTTGTTATCTTTTTCAAGGGCCAAGACTAGTGAGTCTGAGGGTGATTTAATCCCACAGTCCTTTTGCCACTCTTGGTGATTTCTTAAAACAAAAAACATATCAGCATACGAGACATCATCCCATTTACCTTCCCGTCTTAAAAACAACATTAACTGCAGTAAAGTATTATAGTCTAGGGTTCCAGTGGATGGCCACCTTGCTCCGTCCTCTAACCTGTACAAGGGCCACCAGCGTGTGCAATACTGGATTAGATCCTTTTTATTCTCAGAGCCCCCCCAGCTAGTGACTTCCTTCCAGTGGGCCAAGATGCACCCTAAGGGGCTGGCCTGTGGAACTTCCTTGCTCTGGTTAGTTCCCATTATTTCCTTCTTGCCCTATCTCGCTTCCACCCAAACCTCTTTTCACAGGACTTCACAGTAGCTTCCCAATCCTCCTCCCACACACTCCAAGTGGCAGGTATCAGATGTGATTTCCCACACACAAGTTTTAAGATCTTAGACTCTGAATCAGCTTGGTCAGAAACCTCTAATCTACACTTGGGGCACGTGCCCCATCGCTTGTTAGAACAGCAATACCAGCGTTTCCCACAAACTATGCACTGTAATAATACCCATGCAGCATGCCAGCCTCTTGATGCACCAAAGGCTACTCGAAATTTCCCGCAAAGGCAAGCTATTCCATTTATTACAGGGAGCTCTAAATCCTCTACGGCAAGCTGTTCCCAGTCCAGACTTACAAGAGTGCCAGCTGAAGTCCGGTAGAGCCCCTCTAAATGAACTCGCTCGTCTCCCCTATCTATCCAATAATCCACCGGATTCACAAACTCCCAAGGGTCGAGTCCACACCACTGAGGCAGAGGAACCCCTCGGGTTCGTCTAGCCACGGTGAAAGCATGCACAACCTACACCACAATTTACCACCTTTACTCAATATACATCCTCACCCACGCTTTTCCACTGTTTATTTTATCTGTCGGGTGCTCCCCACCCCCACAGCCTACCCCGGCCGGTGCTTACTCAGCTTCTCCAGCGGCGGGTAGGAACTCCCCCCCCGCCCCACAATAGAGCGCTATGGATCTACTCTCTTTTATATACCATACGCTTTATACACTTGCACGATTACAAACACAGCGCGCTGATCACACAATGCAACATACAGCAACACAGTATCCGGACACACTCACACACACAAACAAAGAAAACACACGCGGGTTCAGCTCTGCCCTATCAGAACACTGAACCCCAATACACGCATACACGGGTTCACCCAGCTCACCCCCAGAGCCACTAGCGGTTCTGCTCTATCAGAATGATGAACCCCGTCTCTAATACAGCTGCTCTATCAGCTGAACCCAGATGTCTCTGGGTGTTTTACTCCCTTGCTCTCCTTTCCCCCACTCCAGGGGCCCCTCAGTACATACCGTATCTTCCTCTGCAGGCCAGCAGGTCCTTGTCTGTCCCAGCAGGAGGCAAGTCGAGACGAGTGGAGCCTCCTCCAGGAAAATCCTGGGGCGCGCCTAGGAGTCCATTGGTTCCCCCCCTGCCCCTGCGGGGACAGAGACGGAGACGGAAGGTATCTCTCTCTCCTGGCTGGCTCACCAAGAATGTTTTGCGGAGAAAAGAAGAAACCTCACAACTTTATAAAAGTTGTAAAGCCCGGTATGCTTTTATTACGACACGCGCCGGACGCAAGCCTTCCCAAAAGGCATGCATACCCCTGAAGACCTCAGGTCTCCTTTTATCCCCCTTCCAAATGCATATGCATACAGTTTCAAAATAAGTTCATACAGATTCATTCCGCGTGACATTTATCGCCAGTTCTTCTTTATCAAAAGAATTCTTAGGTCGGGGGCAAATTGGCCTTGTGGTCATTTCTGTTTTTCTTTCTCTGTCTCCTTGTTGTCTCTGGAATGCGGCTTTTCCTTCAGCTTTGGCCTCACAGACTTTTCACCTCTCCTAGACACTTCACCTAATTCAGAATGGATGTCTACTTTGTCTCATTCAGTTGCCCTGAACATTCTCGTAGTCATTGCCAGGCACTCCCAGTTACCTCAGTGGGGTTCAGCTGCCCCCAGTTTTATGCCAGTCACTGCCAGGACATCCCAGTTGTCACTAGCATGCATCCTGTCATTCCTAGTTGCTCCCAGTATGTGCGCAGTTGTCTCCCAGCACGGGCCTGGTAGCTCCCAGTAACACCCAGTCAGGGTCTACTGACACTCACTATAATCCCAGTATGATCCCAGTCACTCCCAGTATGATCCCAGTGACCCCCAGTGTGATCCCAGTTGCTCCCTGTCAATGCCAGCAGGACCCCAGTAGCCTCCAGTATGATCCCTGTGACTCCCAGCCTCTTCCTGTTACCTCCAGCATGCTCCCAGTCACTGCCACTTCCTCCCAGTTGCTTTCAGCATGATTCCAGTTGCTCACAGCCACTCCCAGTGAATCCCAGTATGATTCCAGTCACCCTCAGTGTGATCCCAGTCAATGCCAGCATGGACTCAGCTGCTCCCACTGTGATCGCAGTATGATCCCAGTTGCTGCCAGAATTGTTCCAGTTGTTCCCAGTTCCTGCCAGTATGATCCCAGTTGTCCCTAGAATAGCCCCAGTCCCTCTCAGCATGGTCCCACTCACTCCCAGTTGCTGCCTGTGTGGTCCCAGTCCCCCCAGTATAGTCACGGACACTCCCAGTATGTCCCAGTGTGCCCAGAAAGGTTCTGGTTCCCTCAGAATGGTCCTAGTCTTTCCCGGTGATTTCCAGTTGCCTCCAGCATGATTCCAGTAATCCCTCTTCCACCCAGTGTGATTCCAGTTGCCTCCAGTATCGTCCCAGTCACTCCTACTCACTCCCATTAGCCTCCAGCATGCTCCCAGTTGTTTCCAGTCACCCCAGTAAGGTCAAAGGCATTCCCAGTATATCCCACTTGCCCTCAGCATGTCCCAGTCCTCAGCCCTTCCCAATCACTCCCAGTGGTCCCAGTAAGGTTCCAGTTACCCCAGTACAGCCCAGTCCCTCCCAGGGACGCCACTCCTGGGATCCCCCAGCCCTCTCTGCATTTCCCCCTCCCGGATCTCCCGAGAGGAGCCCCAAGGGCTGGCAGCGGCCAGGCAGGGTCCCTAGCAAGGCCCAGTTGGGATGTGCAGCCCCCAGTTTGGCCAGTTTGCCTCTCCTTTGGCCTGGGCCAGGTTCTCCCCACCTGCAGCAGCTGGGAGCAGCCGAGAGCCCCGCGCTGCCCATCCCGACCTGTCCTGGCTCCATCCCTGCTCCTGCCGCGGGCTGCGAGGGCTGCGGGAATGGGGCACCGAGGGTGTGGCTGCTGCTGGGGGAGGAGAAGGAGGAGGGAAGGCCAGGGATGAAGGAGGAGGAGGAGGAGGTGGGGTTAGGAGGGAGGAGGAGGAGAAGGGATGGAAGGGGAGGGATGGAAGAGGAGAAGGAGGTGGAGAAAACACAGAGGAGCGGGAGGGGAGATGGAAGAGGAGAAGGAGGTGGAGAAAACACAGAGGAGCAGGAGGGGGGATGGAAGAGGAGGAGCGGGAGGAAGAGGAGGGACAAAGGCGGATGAAGGCTGAGCTGAGGCAACCACGCGGTCGCTCCGAACCCGGCCTGAATTCGCAGCCCCCACCTGTTGGATCATCGCCCCCCCCCATTCACGCAGGAGAGGAAGGGGGGGAGCTCAGCCTAGATATCCAGGGGGGTCCCTGGGTTGGGTTTTTGGGGGGATGTTTGGAGAATGAAGCAGTCCAAGGCTGAGCGGAAAAGGCCTCTCAGGAGGACATCGGGGGGTGGCAGTGGCGGCTGCCTGCACAGGCAGCCTGGAGGAGCAGAGCCCTGTGTCCCCCAGGAGCCCAAAGTGGGGAGCCCAGAGAGGGGGAGCGCCGCCATTGGCGGGAGCCTTAAGAGCCTGGAGAGGGGCAGGGGTGACTTCTTGGAGCCGCTGCAGCCCAGAGCAGAGAATGAGGGGAGAAGGGAGCCCGGGAGCCCAAACAGCCCCAGCATCCCGAAATGGGGAGAGCCAAGAGGGGGGAGCTTTTGGGATTGCTGGGACTGCCAGCAGCCTGGGCTGGGCGGGCACTGAGGAGAAGGGGGACCCCCCAATCCCAGTGTGACCCCAGCAGCTGGGACAGGGGGGTACCTCTGAACACCAAAGGGTAGGGACCAGGGACGGGGAACTCCTGGGAGGCTTTTTCAGGGCTGAATCCTGGTGTTTGGGAGGTTTTATGCAGCCCACCTCTCCGGTGACTTGTAGAGATGGACTCGGGCAGAGGCACCTTCAAACTCATTGTGTCTTGGGGAAGAAGAAACAGGAAAGCCTTATAAATATGATTGTCTGGCAAAAGATTTTGAGAATATAGAAACTATAAGCAAGATTGAGATGAAAGCAAGCTTTTAGATACCTTAGTTACTGAACAACTGGAAAACAATGGTGTGGCCTAACTGAAGGTAATCCCCTTTTGATGATACAATTCCCTCTGCTTGCAGACAGGTCCAGGGGTCAGAGCAGACCCTACTAGCTCAGCAGAAGGTGTCCAAAGAGTAGTTTTTAGGGTTTAAATTGTAACACGGTATGGTGATGTCATGATTTTTATAGGCTGTATGTAAATGCTCTAGGATTTGTATCTTGTACTAGATTGGTTAGTGAGAAATAGAATATTCAACTCAGAAGAAGATTTATTGTATTGCAACAGGAACCTCACTCTCTTACGCTCTTCCCCTCTTACTCTCTTACCCTCTTGTCCTCTCTACCCCTCTCTTCTCTTGGTCCTGTTCTGAGCTGTGGCTGGCAGCTCCAAGCAGAGCCCTGAACCCAGGCCCTTTGCAATAAACCTCAAGTTCTAGTTCCACGACCTGTCTTCAGAGATCTCTCATCTCCGTCCGTCCTGACTGTCCTACCCCCCGACGCTCCTACAAACGTGCTCATCCCTTGTTTTCCCCAATCCACAATTTCCCATTGTGAGGAAGGCTGTGAGGAAGAGGAAGATGTCACAGGACACTGAGGCATATGAGGAGGAAGTCAGTGCCCCTTTCCCCTCTCTCAGCCCAGCAAGGCCCCGGCTACAGCACAGCCCTGGGGGAATCTCTTTGCCCTTGCCTGTGGCACGGAGGCAAATCCCATCCTGTCCTTGTCCTTCCTCCCCCAGAGCAGGAGCTGAGCATGGAGAGCAGGGAGGACAAATGCCCACGGCAGAACCTGGTGGAAGAGGCCGTTTTGAGCGGCTCCACAGCGCAGGAAGACAAGGGGAGGAAAAGGCCCGGAGATGCCACATGAGGAGGGGCTGCAAACGCAGCTGGCGGGGATCTGAGGGGGAAAGAGCCAGCCTGGGGGCCGGGAAGGCAGCCGGAGATGGAGCCAGAGCTCGGAGCTGGTGCTCCATGAGCAGCTCCATGATGGGGAGAAGCCCCACATGTGCATGGAGTGTGGGAAGAGCTTCAGCCTGAGGTCCAACCTGATCAGGCACCAGAGGACCCAAACTGGGGAGAGGCCCTACGAGTGTGGGGAGTGTGGGAAGAGCTTCAGCCTGAGCTCTCACCTGATCCACCACCAAAAGCTCCACACTGGGGAGAGGCCCTAGGAGTGTTCCAAGTGTGGGAAGGGGTTTCGGATCAAGTCAGATCTCCAGCACTATCGGATTCACAGAGAGGAGAGGCCCTTCCAATGTCCCAACTGCGGGAAGGGATTCAAGTACAACTCTGCCCTCGTCACCCACCGGCGCATCCACACAGGGGAGAGGCCCTACAAGTGTCCCCAGTGTGGGAAGAGCTTCTCCAGCAGCTCTAACTTGACCGAACACCAACGGAGGCACCGGTAAGGGAAGGCCTGCAAGTGCCCCGAGTGTGGGAAGAGCTTCATGCGCTGCTCCAGCTCCATCCCCCACTGGAGGAGGCACTTTGGGCACAGCCCTGGACACTCACATTCCCTGTGATCCATGTTGGGAACACACCTGGCTCCTTCTCCTTTTGGTTTGGCTTTAATTTTTTTCTCTTCTCCATGTCTTTGCACTGCAAAATCCAAGAGGGATCAATCTGTCACCTCCAAACCACTCAAATCCCGCTGAAAATAACTGAATTTTAACCCAATAGGGCTCAATCCCACCTCAAATTGCTTGTTCCCGCCTCACAAAAACTCGCTCCCTTCCAATGCCAAAGTCCCATGCCAAACTCGCTCCCTTCCACAGCCACCAGGGTGAGTTGGGGTTGGGAGGTGGTTGGTAGAAGTGGGATCCCAATGTGGAGCAGTGGGATGGGGATTGTGTGAGGTGGCTGGGTGGGATGTATTTGACAGCAAATAAAACTTTCATAGTTACTGATTTCTGTTCTGTTCATTTTCAGGCAGTTCTGTTTGCAGAGTGCTGCCTTCTCAGCTGATTCAATTCCTATAAAAATCTTATTTTTTAAATAATCTAACCAAAACAATCAAAAAACCAATATCCAAATAAAACCACGCATCCGAAATTAGAATTTTGAAATAAAAATTTAATTTTTTAGAGTACTTAAGGATGTTAATAAAGTTTAATTGTTTGGTTCAAATGTGTGAGAAATTATAGTGTTGTTTGGTTTTGTGTTTAGTATATTTTTAATATGAATTTTTTTACTAAGGTGTGTTAGATTGTATGTTAGTGTTTTAGATATTTTTTATCTAAAGTATATTAGTTATGGAGTTAAAACTTTCAAAAGGTATTTCTTGGTATATAATTTGTTTATTTGTATTTATTGGTAATATTATAGTAATAGTTGTTCATTTGGGTTGAATCGTTGTAATATTGCAAAGAAGACTTGAGATTTTTTAATTGCATTTTTATTATAATTTATTTAATTTCAATTTTAATTTTTTTTATGTTGTAGTGCATTTTGTTAGTTTGTTTGATTGCTCCCCCATTTTCTGTATTATCCCCCTATTTTATATAATGGTTCTGCCCTCACCAGCTTTCCCGCCTTAGCCCTGCCACTCATTTTGTTACTATAGTTACTCCCACCATTGGTTTTGTCAATCCCCTAAATTATGTAATTCCCCCTCCCCCTCATTCCCTTATGTGTATATTTGCTCTCCTCCCTGGGCCCAATCACCCCCCACTCCTCCCAGGTTACCAGAATCTTCTCCTCTGTGGGGGTTATGATTGGCTGTGGTCCCGGGGCCCCTCTCTTACTTTATTATGATTGGGTTTTCCCTAATGCCCGTTATGTCGTGTTCACTCCCTAGTTCTCCCTTATTGGTTCATTTTAAACATCTCCCTTATACACCTCCTCCCTTTATAACCTTGTTTCACCCCCAATTCTTGGTCACTCCCTGGTTGACATCTTGGGTTTCTCCAATAAATCTGACTTCGTCCCCATCAAGTGTCCAGCTCCTTATTCCCGTCGTGGTGGCAGCGAGACCAGTCCGCGGCGAGCACAGCCCGAGGCCATCCAACTCCAAGAGGTGCTCACATTGGATTGCAGCTGGGTGTTGGCCGCCCTCTGCTAGCCGGACATCTGACCCTTAAGGCCGGACACCTCGTCACATTTTGTTTATAATTTTATTGCATTTTTTGAGAGGATAGGAAGGAAGTTCAAGGGCAGGAACATTTTTTCCTGGCTGGGAACTGGAATTCCAGACCCTGGTTGTGTGCGCAGGTCCACACAGTCACGGGTCAAATATGGACTGGGATCAAATATGGATTGGGATCCTTTGCATTGGAGCTGCAGAGACTGGGACCATATGGATCAGGATCACACAGACTGGGATCAACTGGACTGGGATCAAATATGGACTGAGACCATATGGAATGGGACCATACAGATCAGGACAATACAGACTGGGATAAACTGGGTTGAGATTATATGGAATGGGATTGCACAGACTAGGATTGCACAGACTGGGAAAAAGCTTTGGCTACTTTTGGCTGCCATCAACGTCTGAAGGTGGCCACATTAGGTTGGTCTGATCCTTTTTGGGGGTCTCATCCCCCTCTTTTCCCCACTCTCTCGTCCCTTTCCCATCATTCCCCCAATCTCCTCCCCCGTGCTTGGTTTTGGGGGTTCCAGGCCCCTCCTGCTCCCTTTGAGGGTCCCAACCCCCCTTTGGTTTAATTTGGGGCCCCGCACCCTTCTCCCCCAGCCCCCCGCTCCCCCTGCGGCCGGGGGGGCTCCGAGCACCCCCAGTGCCACCAGTGCGGCCCCGGCTGCCCCCGCACGCCCCATCCCCATCCCCGGGGTCACCTTCCCCCCCGCAAATTCCGCTCCTGGCAACTGATGAGTCAGCAGCAACAAACACTCTGATTGGCTGGAAATGGCCCCTGGAGCAGCGGGACAGGAACCTCTGCAGCCTTAGCTGCCCTTGTTCCTCTCTGCCCATGCCCGGAACACAGCACGGAGGAGAATGGCAGCAGGGCCCTGCGTGTCCCCGGGCTCAGGATTTGCGTCGCTTCAGCTCCACGGAGATGCAGGTCAAGTGAAAAACCCAAACTGTTTATAAAGGGAAAGCGAAGGTAAGGGGTGAGCTGGGAGGCAGGAAAGGGGATGGGCAGGGCCTGACGGCTGCAGGGAGGGAGCTGCCAACAGGGGGATGGCAGGAGCTGCTGGAGCTTCCCACAGGCTCAGCTGTGAGCAGCCAGAGCTGTGCCTGGAGCTCCAGCTGGTCCATCCTGCTCTGCAGGTGCTCCCATCTTCAATGGGCACTGGAAATTGCCGATGGACGCTGGTACATCTGATCCAGCAGACGAACAAAGTCCTGCACATCTTCTTTCAAAGGTCATCTGAAGCACTTTGCTCATGCACGATGGGTTCTCATCTTCCTTCAGTGCTTGAAGAGCTGGAAGAGAGAGGAACAGAGCCAAGGTCAGAGGCCAGATTGAGGGAATCCAAGGAAAGCCTCCTGCCGGGACCATCCCAGCTGGCTCTTGCCATGCCCAGGAGGGAGCGGGAGACAAGGGCCTCGGCTGGAAGGTGCTGGCCACGGATTGCCCACATGTCCCTGGCAGCTCTCCGGGCTGTGCCCTGGCCACCCCTGGTCCGCACAGGGAGCAGAGCCCTCTGCAGCCAGGGCATGGATTGTAGCTGCGGGGCCGGGATGTGCAGCTGCCCCCAGCGGTACTCGCTGTCATGTGGCTGCCCTGACTCACCCTCAGTGAGGACCTGGAGCTCCTCCTTCTGCCCCATCATGAGCACTCCGGCCACCCCTGCCAAGACAGAGCTTGTGGGTGGCGGCGCCAGGCAGCACAGCTGCCTGACATGGGCGCTGCCAGCCCTGCGGCCGCACACCCTCCTGGTGGGCAGGGCTCCTGCCGGGCCCCTGCCGCACACTGCCGCCCCAGGGCATGGCTCCGGGAGGGTGGTGGCAGCGCCCAGGGCAGGCGGGGCTGCAGCGGCCCGGGCACGGCTCTCACTGTAGCCGGGGCAGCAGCCGGGCCGGGGGCACGGAGGGGCGCAGGGCTGCTGGCCCACCCATGGACCTGATGGCCGCCTCTCGCAGGGGCCTCTGTGGGCTCTGCAGGTGCGGCAGGGCCCAGCGCAGGTGCTCGGCCACTCGGCTCTCGTCTTGCAGCAGCTGCGGGGAGCACCAACAGGCAAGGCTCGGCGCGGGCTCTGCCCCTCAGCTGGGCGCTCCCTGCGCGCAGCACCAGCTGAGCTGGCCTGCACGGGCCAGGGCAGGGAGCAGCGGGGGGGGGCGCAGGCTGGCGGGCCCAGCTGTGGCGCTGGGCAGGGGCACAGCTGCCAGGCCCCCACACTGAGCTCCAGGGGCAGGGTTCAGGCTCCTGGGCTGTCCTTACCAGGCTCTCAGCGAACTTCATCCGTCGCTCCTCCGTCAGCTGTTCCTCGAGGTCCCTACTCCTCAGGAAGCGTGCCGCACAAAGCAGTGCTTGGAAAGAGGCCTGGAGAGCAGCAGAGAGCCGCAGGTGGCACCAGAGCCCAGGGCACGGGACCTGTGTCCCTGTGCCATGGCCAGGGGAGGCTGGAGCCTGCGAGGTGCCGGGGCAGGAAGTGGCCGAGCCCCCTGCCAGGGATGGGGCAGCGTCCATGATGCCGAATTTTGCCCCAAAAGGTGAGAATAACTGCCTAAGAGACTCAGCTTAAGTCTAATAAGCAGGAGGTATTTTATTGCAACGCGTCGGGGAAATCACAAAGTGGATTTCCGAGTTTCCCGTAACAAAAGCAAGCTTTTATACAGTTTTGGATATAAGATTGCATCAGATCATATACATAATCATATCTTTGCATGAATGTTCATATGGGGCGTGGCGTAGGCGGAGCATGGGCGGGGACACTTCTTTTGAGGATCTTCTTGGTGGTCATTCCGGTTGCCTTCATCATGGGCTGGGGTCTCCTGATGAGTCTTCCTCTTTAAACTTTTGAACTTCTTTCCTAATTTGGTCAATTCCCGGTGTACTTGGCTTGGTCTCTATGGCTTGGCAAAGTTCTTAGGGTCAGTTTGACATTGTTGGCTCTGATCATGCTTAGCCCATCACTTCTCCTATCCCTATCTCTGTCCTGTCATTGTGTTTCATGTTTTAGCTAATTAATTGCTCTATGTGTTTCCTAATACAATGCCTTTTTCAAATGCCTCACATTCTATGTTTTAACTCATTATTTCTTGAGGGCTATCTGTTTTGGGGCTTCATTCCCCCCATTTCTTATAACTTACGAATTCTTTCGTTAAATTCTGATCCTATAGGGCGTTGACACGCTTGTACCATAGCCCAAGTTCTAAACTCTTTAGCCATTTATCGATTCTTAGCTCTTCTTCTTCTTTTTACAAAATGATCAGAAGGACTCATGCAACACATTCCCACGGAAGGACTCATGCAACACATTCCCATGCAACACATTTTTCGAACTCTTCACAATCATGGCCTTGCGCTAAAGCAAAAGTCTATAGCTGCTTAACACTTTGTACACTTGTAATTAATATGTCTAAAACTTCTGTTGTTTTATTTAGCCCATCTTTGGCCCAACATCTCAATTGTTAAGCTCACTAGTAATAATACAACAGCAGCAATGAAATGCATCTCGTGTAGCTTTCACTTCTTTTTTCCCTTCTTTTTTTTGAGTTTTGCTGTTCCCCACTTTCCTACCCTCAATCTCTGAAGGTTCTCGATGCACTGATCCAATGCTTGGTCAGGATCTCCCTCAAAGGGCCCTACCACAGATGTTTGGGTCAGTGGGACTTGTTGTCTACACCGGGCAGCCACAATGTGAGAATTTCTCCTTATTTCTAGTCCCTTTAGTTCGTGATTCAAATGCCACCTCACAAAAGCAGTAATTACTTGTTCTGCACTCTCATACAAATTAAGTCCCTCTCTTCCTGGTAAACCTGTAAATTTACTTAACGCTCTAATCCAGCTATGTTCTCTTGCCCATTGGCCACGACACCCCCAACACCAAATTTGCCACACAAGTGCTTGATCATACCAGTAAGTATATCCGCACCCAGCTCACTTTAGAGCAACCCAAGCACAGCAAAACAAATTACTACAAGCACAACAGGCTGTACTATTCAGTGGTTTGGATTCATCAAATTGCGTGGTAATAACCCAGTTTATCCAATCTTGTGGTGGGTTCGTCAGGGCTCTGGCAGCTGGTTCACTATATTGCGTGAGACACTAGAGGTCCTGCTGTACATTAAAGAAAAGCTTTCTTAGCAGTTGTCGTCCTTCATCTCCAGCTGTTATTCTATCCCACCACTCGACATCCCAGATACGTAAGGCTTCACCCATTTAGCAGGTATCCAGAGAGTCCCTCGAGAACTCAATGATCAAAGTTGTAAAGGTTTGAGATGGAGTCAGAATTATGATGTCTGCTCTTTTTGTTTGTTCCCCGGAGCTTTCTTGACCCGTGAGAGTGGATTTACGTGGGTCACTCCTTGATCCGAACTGCGGTGAAGGTAGTCAGCAGCACTTGGAAAGGTCCCTCCTACTTTTCTTGTAGGGGTTTTCCTAAAAGATTCTTAACATACACCCAATCACCGGGATTAAACGGATGCAATTTGCAATCAGGTTGTTTAGGTTGGTGCTCTATCATCACAGTAGCGTTTTTATCAAACTGTTTTCCCACTGTAAATACATCATCATAAATGTATTGACTACCGACTTGGTTTCTGGCGTCCCCATTTACAACTTGCATAACATAAGGTCTACCATACAAAATTTCAAATGGCCTTAACTTTTCTTTTGATCTTAGTTTGACTCTCAGCCTCAGCAAAGCAATAGGCAAAGCTTGATACCACTGCAAATTAGTCTCCTGGCATATTTTGGCAATCTGCTGTTTGATAAGATGATTCATCTTTTCCACTTGCCCACTGGCCTGTGGACGGTAAGGCGTGTGTAATTGCCATTTGATTTGTAATGCTTTACTTATTGCTCTCACTACTTTTGCACAAAAATGTGTACCCCTATCCGAAGAAATGCTCTTCGGTACCCCAAACTGTGGAATAATTTCATTCAGCAGTATTTTAGTTACCTCTCTTTCCTTATTTGTCCTACAAGGGAATGCTTCAGGCCACCCAGAAAATGTGTCAGTTAACACCAACAAATACCGAAACCCCCCTTTTCTTGGGAGTTCAGAAAAATCAATTTGCCATACTTCACCTGAGAATTTACCTCGATTTATGGCTCCTTGGTTTACCTTGGTTCCCGTATTCGGGTTGTTTTTCAGACACCGCTTGCACTGGGACGTAACGTGTTTTACAGTAGTAAATAATTTCGGTCCTGCTACCCTGGTCCGCAAATATTGGTAAAGCGGATCTAGACCCCAATGGGCCTTCTCATGTTCTGCTTTTACAAACTGCCACATCACGTTTCCTGGTACTACTAACTGTCCTGTTTCCAATTGGCCCCAACCATTTTCTAATATTTTGCCCTTATTTCTTTGAATCCACCTATGATCTGATTCCTGGTGATCTGGCTGGATATCGGTATCTAGCTCTCCTGGTATTAGGGCCACTATTTCCACTTCCCTAGTTCTTGTGGCAGCCAATTTAGCTTCTGTATCTGCCTTTCTATTTTCTATTTCTGGAATAGAGTTACCTTTCAGATGTCCCTTACAATGCATTATGGCCACTTGTGCTGGGAGTTGGACCGCCTCTAGCAATCGCTGAACCTCCTCTGCGTGTTTGACTGTTTTTCCTTGTGTAGTCAACAGTCCTCTTTCTTTCCAGATGGTCCCATGAGCATGTACAACGGAAAAGACATATTTGGAGTCTGTCTATATATTAATTTGCATGTTTTCCGCCAATTCCAGGGCTCGGGTCAGAGCTATCAGCTCTGCCTTATGAGCTGAAGTCCCTGCAGGCAAAGGGTTTGATTCAATTACCCTTTCTGTAGTAGTGACTGCATAGCCAGCCATTCTTACTCCTCGCTTCACGAAACTGCTGCCATCCGAGAACCAGTTGTCCGCATCTTCGAGCGGCTCTTCTTTGAGATCTGGGCGACTGGAGTAGACGGCCTCAATTGTTTCTAGGCAGTCATGTTTGATGGGTTCTGCTGGGGCTCTTCCTTCCAGAAATGAAGCTGGGTTCACAATGTTAGTTACCTGAATGGTTACGTCATCTGATTCAGCCAGGATGGCCTGGTATTTTAGGAATCTGGAAGGCAACAACCAATGGTTGCCTTTCTGTTCCAGCACAGCCGACAAAGTGTGAGATACTAACACAGTCACCTTTTGGCCCAACGTGAGCTTCCTGGCCTCCTCTATGTTAGTTATTACTGCGGCCACTGCCCTCAGACAGCCTGGCCATCCTTTACTTACTTCATCCAATCGCTTGGAGAAGTAGGCCACAGCTCTCTTGGGTGTCCCAGCTGCTGTGCTAGGACTCCTAGGGCCATCCCTTATCGTTCATGGGAGAACAGCCAGAATGGTTTTAATACATCTGGGAGACCTAAAGCCGATGCTTTCATTAGCTCTAGTTTTAACTTCATACAGTGGTTTAGCGAGTATTTCGTACTGGTGGATCCATAGCCGACACCAACCTGTCATTCTCAGAGAGGCACGCTGATCTCTCACCGTCTCTGGTTTAGGCATCTGGCAGATAGCCTCTTTTCTAGCTGCTCTCAGGGATCGCTGTCCTCTGGAGACTTCGTATCCCAGGTACACCACTTCTTTTTGCACCAGCTGTGCTTTCTGTTGAGAGACTCGATATCCACTTAAACCCAGGAAATTTAACAAGGAAATAGTCCATTCAATGCATTCTTCCTCTGTCACCGTTGTTATTAGGAGGTCGTCTACGTACTGCAGAAGGGTGCCATCTCCCAGCGGCCTTTTTCACTGTTCTAAAGCAAAAATCTTTTGACTCTCGGGAGCTAAGGGAAGGCAGAAGAATGCGTCTTTTAAATTTAATACTGTGAACCAGGCCAAGTCGTCCTTCAGTCTAGTTAAAAGCATGTATGGATTAGCAACTACCGGATGTAATGTCTTGGTTATTTTGTTTACTGCTCTCAGATCTTGAACTAGTCTGTAAGCTCTATTAGGTTTCTTTACCGGCAGGATTGGTGTATTAAAATCCGATTCGCATTCTATCAATAACCCCAGTTTCAAAAAAAACTTTTGATTATGGGCTCAATCTCCTTCCTTTCTTCTATCCTCAGAGGGTATTGTTTTCTTACTACCGGTCTTGCCCCAATCGGTGCTACTTGTTTTGATTTCAGGGGGAATTGTGGAAGGGGCTAGCAGCGGGCCTGTTAGCTAAAGGAGCGAGAAGTAAGAAGAAGCTGATAAGGAGCTTTCTCCAAGGCCTTGACAGCTTTCCCAAAAGCTTTGGCAGTTCTTTCGGAAGTTTTGGCAGCTTTCCCAGAAGCTCTGGTAGCATGCCAGGTAACTCCCATGGCATCTGAACTTTTTTCACCAAGTTCTCCATCAGAGCCCCCTCCTATCTCAGCCCCCCCCGTCAGGTATCAGCCCCGACTCTTCGTCTGCATCTTGCCCCGTTTCTCTCTATTTTCCATTTCTTTAAAACCTCAAAGAATGAGTTTTAGGTTCCTGCTAAATCAACAGCTATTTTATCTCCCGCTCGAGCAATAGCCCAGACTAATGGGTGAGTCTCGCTCAGGATTCGCCTGAAATTGTGATTCTCAGGTTAAGGTTCCACACAGCTGATGAATTTGGTAAATATAAGAACTAATGAATTCTCATTTGTTTCCCAATATTGTATTTAATGAGTTTTAAAAAGTAAGGCTTTTCTGGTTGGCCTGTTGCTCCCACAAATTGTACCAATTCCTGATTTAAAACCGAAAAAGTTGCTCCCGTATTAATCAAAAGTACTGTTTGAACTGTGCTTTAACCCACTGAGTTAATTGATCTACTATAATTAACAGATATTTCCACCGACCTACTTTAAGCAAGTCTACAGAATTAACCTGGATCTTTTGAAATAGCCGCTAGGCTGTTTTGCATCCTCCAGAGGGAGGGCTTTTAAACACCTTCTTATTTACCTTTTAACAGGTGAGACACCCCTGGGTAATTTGCCTTTTAATTTCAGATATCCCCATACACCAAAAAATTTTAAAAGGTGATCACAAAAGGCTCTTGTTATCCCAGTATGTCCGTCTATACAAGTTATCTAAGATCTAATGTGCCACTGGTTTTGGCATCATAATTCTATCATCAAGAAAAACTCACTTTTCCTCCTTAAATGTTGCTCCTAATTTCCTTATAGCTACCAATTTTACTAGCAGGAGGGAAAGAGTCTCCTGCTGGATTTCTATTTTTATTTTTGTAAGGTCATGATTTTAGTATCTCCTTTTCTTGAGGTCGCTCTTCTGCTTTTTTTTATCAGCCAAATTATTTTTCTGACTCTATTATCCTTAAGTCCCCTTTCCTTCCAAACCTCTTTAAAAGTATGTACTACACTAAAAGCATATTTGGAGTCTGAATAAATAGTCCCTTCTTGCCTTTTTAAAATCCACAGGCTTGCGCCGACCAGGAGGGACTAAAGGGACCAGACTCCTTCACTCTAAACCTTTTTCTACCTCACCTGGATGCCAACCCATGTCATTAATTTCTAGATTGTCTTCTTCAGGTAAAGAATGAATTTCAAGTTTTCCTTCACAGGGTTTTATCTGTAAATTTAGGGCTATTATTAGATCTCTGCCTAACATATTTTCCTCGGCCTCTGGTATCAACAATAAATCATTTACTCCAAATTTGTCATTCGTTTCAACTTTTACTCCTTTTATTACAGGAACAGGGAAAGCTTCTCCTGTAATTCCGATTACTGAAACTTGTTCACAACTGATCTCACATCCCTGGGGTAATTTCGTCACTGTTGACCGAGAAACTCCTGTATTTACTAAAAATACAAATTCTTCACTCTGAGGACCTACTCTTAGTTTTATTATCAAGGGCTCTTCTAGGTGTAATTCGATCCTCTTCGTTAAACAAAAATCTTGCCCTTTCTGATTCTCCTGAGAAGTTTTCTCATCTTGCTGTTTCTTCTGTTTCTTTCTGCAATTTTTTTGCAGGTGCCCCTTTTTATGATAATAAAAACAGGTAGGTCCTGCACCCTGCAAAGTGGGGCAAGAATTTTTAAAGTGGTTTTTTTTTTTTTTTTTTTCCCCGCTGGAAAAATGCACAGGTCTTGTGTTCCTAAGAATAGATCCTGGCATCCACTGTTTGTCTTTCCCTGCAAATTTTCTGTATTCAAAACTGTCTGCAATTCTTGAACTGCTGCCACCAAAATTCTGGCATCTGCTTTCTGCTTTTTCTCATTTCTACTACATGCATCACAGCAACGTTCTTTAGGCTTCGAACCTTTCTTATCCTTTTCCAGGGCGAGTACCAGGGGGTCCTGAGGTGCTACGTTTAGTGTTATAATTAGTTGTTCCCTCCGGTGGCCACTTCTCATTATCATCTAACTTATACAACGGCCACCACTGTGTACAATATTTAAGGAGTGTCTTTTTACTTATGTTTCCCCCTGGAATCCCTCCCAAGTCCTTCCAGTGCTTTAAGATACATCCTAAGGGGGTTTTCATATTTACGTTCTTACTCTGTTGACCTCCCATAGTTATTCCCTGTGTCAGTTTAACACTTCACACACAATTTTCAGTCGCTTTGTCCTGGCTTCTCGCGTTGCAGCGATGCTGCGTCTAATTCACTCTCAGCCATACCCACACACCTTTATAAAATAGTTCCTACCTTATGGTCTATATCAGAACAGACTGTTTTACCAGGTTTGGTCACGAGAAATCACTTACAGACCATGAGACACCGGTTTGCCAGATTCATACAATCGCAACCGTAGACAGTATAACAATTGCAGGGGGTGACAATTTTCTTCCGGATGTCTATCAACTGATTCTCTTCTAGAAGATTACAGAGAGAGTAACAAGGCGTTTCCTGTAAAATTTTGCAACAGACACATAGAACAGACACAAGAAGATCACCGGCTGACAGACCTCTTGGAGAGCAGTCTCAGTTCTTAACCCTTAACTAGTATTAAAACATTAAACACAATGCTAAAACAGTTTCCCAAGCAATAAAAACAAACCAAAGATACCAAGATAAACAAATACTCCTTCCAGCAGGATTTTAACCTGCGTTTTCTCTTTTTTTTTTTTTTTTTTTTTTTTTTTTTTTTTTTTTTAACCCTGTGTTTCTATTACCAGGATTCTAACCCAGTGTGGCAGGACTTTAACCTGTGTGGGATTCTTTACTGGGGCGTCCCCCAGCTTTCCCTTCGGGCGGTCACGTCTGACCCCCGTTTCCCAACAAAGCGCTTTATCCCAAAACCAATAAACAATTAAAATACCTCTTAATTGGAGCAGGAGATGCAGGGAACCCTTCGTCCACCGAAAAGCGCTGGTCCGGGGGGGGGAGTCTCTTCTGACAAAAATTCGTCAGGGGCGCCCAGAGAGTCCCGACCCCGGACTTGGCTCGGGAGGACCCCTTAAGGACTGGATCTCCTGTCTGGTCCCATCTGGGTCGCCAGAAAATGATGCTGAATTTTGCCCCAAAAGGCAAGAATAACTGCCTAAGAGACTCAGCTTAAGTCTAATAAGCAGGAGGTATTTTATTGCGATGCGTCGGGGAAATTACAAAATGGATTTTCCAAGTTTCCCGTAACAAAGGCAGGCCTTTTATACAATTTTTGGATATAAGATTACATCAGATCATATACATAATCATATCTTTGCATGAATATTCATAAGAGGCGTGGCGTAGGCGGAGCGTGGGCGGGGACACCTCTTTAGAGGATCATTTTGGTGGTCGTTCCGGTTGCCTTCATCATGGGCTGGGGTCTCCTGATGAGTCTTCCTCCTTAAACTTTTGAACTTCTTTCCTAATTTGGCTAGTTCCCAGTGTACTTGGCTTGGTCTCTATGGCTTGGCAAAGTTCTTAGGGTCAGTTTGACATTGTTGGCTCTGATCATGCTTAGCCCATCACTTCTACTATCCCTATCTCTTTTCTGTCATTGTGTTCCATGTTTTAGCTGATTAATTGTTCTATGTGTTTCCTAATACAATGCCTTTTTCAAATACCTCACATTCTATGTTTTAACTCATTATTTCTTGAGGGTTATCTGTTTAGGGGCTTCAAGAGCCCAGGACCTTTGGAGGCTGCAAGGCTTAAAGATCAGCCCCTGCAGCAGCCCAGATGCAGGTGGCCCAGTTGCCAAGGCTGTGGTGGCCTTCTGTGCGTGCAGGTGGATTTTGCATGGCTGTGGCCTGCTGGCGGCTCTGGGCCCAGGAGTGCCTGTGTCTGCAGCAGGAAGGGTGGCTGAAGGTTTGCTGGCTGCTTTGGTGGCATGGCTGCAGGGGCCAGTGCTGTGAGAGCCCCCTGTGTGAGAGCTGGTGAGAGCTGAGCTCTTGGGGACAGCGCTGTGCCCCAGGCCAGGAAGAGCAGCAGTGCCCAGTGGCAGGAGTGGTGTCAGTGGGAGCCCTGTGCACAGGGACCCCCAACCCCAGTGTGGCCGTGCCATCACCCCCAAGAGACCTCCAGTCCCAGGAACGGAGAACAAGTGGAACCCACAAGTGTGCAAAGGCTGCCTTTGCCCAAAGGAATGGCCAAGAGAAGTCAGGTTTTAAAAAGAAACAAGATTTATTTGCCAAAGATTGGCAAATCTCAGATTTATAGAAGAAGTTTCGTTGTGACAATCGTTATTACAACAACAGGAGTAATGTACCGAACATATTTACATGGGATCTGATGGGCTAACAATCTTCAAAACGTATTTACAAAGTACTTCCAAAGCAGTGAACATATTTACAAGCAAATTCTGAATTCTCAAATGTATTTACAAAGGTATTGGAGCAGTGTCATCATGTGCATGAGCCCTGGAAGAAAGGAAACAGCAGAGCTGGAGTCAGCTGGCAGCACTGGGCCCAGCAGGGCTGGCAGCTGGGCCCCAGGGGCTGGGCCGGGGCTGGCAGGGCTGGCGTGGCCCCAAGCAAGAGCAGGGCAGGCCAGGGCTGGTGCTTGTGGCAGCACAATCCAGGCCCCCTGCGGGCACCGTGTCCCTGAGCGGGGCCATCCAGGCCAGCCCCAGCCTGGCGTCAGGGGACCCAGTGTGTGTGTGGGCAGGGCATGGGAAGCATCTGCCTGTCTTACCTGTGGGGCTCCATCTTCATCCAAGGACCATGGGCTCCTCCTCTTTCTCTTCATCAACTTCCATGTCCTTGTTGTCATCCTCCTCATCTACTTCCATCTCCTCGATGGTCTCCTTCTCGTCTACTTCCATGTCCTCAACAGTGGAGGACATGGAAGTAGAGGAGTCTGCATCCATCATTTCTACCTCATCCAGCTCCTGGTCCACATCCATCTCCTCCACAGTGTCTCTGGCAGCCTGCAAGGCGCAGCACAATCTCCCAGTGGGCTTCCTGTCCCACACCATCCATTCCCACATGGCTGCAGCCTGCCCAAGCCAGGTGCCCCCTGCCAGGCATGGCACTGTACCTCCACGGGCACAGCAGAGCACATTGTGCCGGGATTGGCACTCCAGAGTAGGCGGCAGGAAAAGCCCAGGCAGCAGCAACACCTCAGTGCTGAGGGTCAGAGCGCAGGGCGAGTGGTAACTGACCCTTGGCAGCTGTTGCAGTGTCTGCTGTGCTCGTTTCTAGGTCCTGAACGTTCCACCTGGAACCCTCTGTGAGCTGTGATGTCACTGAAGTTTCAGGGGCACTGTGCAGTGGGAGATGGGGATGGCAGAATGATCAAATCCTTGAATGGTTTTGCTTGGAAGGGACCCTCAAGATGATCTGGTTCCAAGCTGAGCAAGCTCCCAGCATAGCAGGTTGCAGCAGCCCCTGTCCCACCTGGCCTTGGATGTTGCTGGGGATGGGGCATCCACAGCCTCTGTGCACTGGTCCCTGTGTCAGGGACAAGCACCCTGAGAATAAAGAACTTCTTCCCATTATCTAATCCCTTCCCCCTCTTGCAGTTTGATCCCACTTTTCCTTGTCCTGTCTCTAAATTTCTTGACAAAATGTGCTCCTCCACTTCCCTGTGGGTCAGGCTGTTCCTGCAGGGTCACACGTGTGGCTGGACCTGCAGACAGGAGAGAGAGAAGCCAAATTCCCAGTCAGAAAAAATGGGGAAAGTGGCATGAGGACAGAGAGGATAAGGAAAAAGTAGAGACATGCATGTCTTTTCTTTGGTGGGTTGCAGGATTCGTGCCTTTTATTAGAGGCCAGGTTCTCTGTTGCACTCAGTCCCTGCATTGCAGCCTGCCCACAGCAACGTCTGTGTGGTACCTGCACACGCAGAGCTGGGAGCACGCTTGCTTATACTGTTGATGAACAAGGCGAGTGAGGGATCTTTGTGTGGAACTGCAAACACATGAGTGGATTGCCCTTAAGAGGGTCCAGAACAGAGACTTGGGGCTGGGCACTCAGAGGGAAAATTGGGGGGAAAAGCCAGGGAGCAGTGGAAAAAACCAGGACTGAAACGGTACAGGAGAGGTGAGGACATTCTAGGGGAAATACATATAAGGAAAATACAGCAGTTGAACCGGGTGATACCAATAAAATGCCATGAGCCTGCAAATGCCCATGGGTGACAACATTGCATTCAGAGCGGTGTCTCTCTTTTACTTTGGTCACTTTGCCCAGAGGTATTACAGTTCCAGTGGTAGGCCCCTGGGCCCTTACATCTCCCCCTTTTTGTTATCTATAAGAAAGGCTTCTGCTATTGAGTTTTGCAGGCATTTAGCAAAAAAGGACAAAACAACCAACACAATGAATACAAAAACAAAGCCCACACAACAGTCTTAACTAAAGATGAAGGCCAGCCTCACAAACCACTGTGTTTGGAAATTCCAGTGAACCAGTCGTTGTTGCCTTCCATCTGGATCTTTTTTCCTTGATCTTTTAGGAGCTGGATGCCATGGTACTCTGACTCCCTATGTGACAGCGGGTTGAAAAGACACATGCCTTCAAATGCCTGACTGCCATGGCCATGGACAAGAATTTGTGGCTTGTCTGTGGTGGCACCCAGCTGAAGGCATGTGGCTCAGTGAGGAGGATCCAGATTCCTGCTGCAGCAGCAACCAATGGCAGCATCCTCTGACTTTGGTAATTTAGTATCTGGAGGCTTGGGTGTACCAAAAGTAAACAGATTAAGAGATTAGAAGGTGGAACTTAAGTTGTGGTCCCACTAAACTTTCTCTTCTGTAAGGCAAGGGTGTGAACACAGCTTATTAGAAGAACCATATATCAATGCTAAAATATAATTTTGACAAATGTTAAGTCATATGTCCTGGTTAATGATGTCTGAGCCATCTTGGTCTTGGTGTGTGTGGTCAACGCTGCTTAGGAGATCTTCTTCTGTCCTTCTTTTTGTTCTTACCCAGGCTGCTGCTGGCTCTCTTAGGCTTCCATTCTGTTCTTCTGATGGTGGCTCTGGTGTTTGCCTTGCAGTTCCCAGAAACACTTTTTTTGTATTTTGCTGGGATCGATCTTAGGAGTGTTGCTGTAGATACAAGGGCATCTTCTCTTCCCCAAGTAATCAATGGGAAGGTGCCGATAATTTGTTTAGATTCAGGGTTTTGGTCAACACAGGTGGCTGGTCTTTTAATTGGGCTGCAGCTGATTTAGTAAAATGCCTAATGACTGGGGGAGTTGGCTCCATAAATGAGTTGTTCAAAAAGTTGAGTACGGAAAAGGCCTTGGCCAGTGTTTCAATGGGAGATAATATCTGGATTACCACTCTCAGTTGATCAAGGATCCTTTTGATGGATCAGTGGGCCCTCTCGGCTTTGGACTGTCCTGTGCTGGAGTGTGGTATGCCTGTGACATGTTTTATACCCCAGTGGTGAGAAACTTGTTGGAATCAGTACAAGGCATAAGCAAGAGCTTTATCAGTTTTAAGTTCCCGTGGATATGCTTAGGTGGAAAAACCTAAAAATTAATGTTTATAGCGTCTTTGATTTTTCACCAGCATGGGCAGAGGCGAAAACTGCACTGTAAAGGTGTCGATTGAGACGTGGATGTACTTTAGTCTGCCAGAAGGGGCTTAGTGTGTGGTGTCCGATTGCCAGATGTGGAGACTCTCTAGTCCTCTTGGATTGACTGCAGCTCTGAGAGAAGCAAGGCCATGTTCCTGACAATTTGGGCCGGTGGCTACAACGGATCTTGCCGGGTCTTGGGTAATTTTGAACATCCTGTGCAGCACAGAAATGGTTTGATGGTAGAATTGGTGGCTGATCTTTGCCTGTTTAAAGACTGTCTGAGCCGTATTGCAGTGGTTCAGATGTTTCAAGTAGGCAATTGAGGTGCTCTGGAGTGAGAAGTAAGTATATATTCACAAGGTCTCTTCCTGCAAGGGAGCACAGACACTTTCTAGCTTTCCTGATTAGTTGTGCAATAACTTTCTGTTGGATTGTTATCATTTTAGTTGGTTGGTGTCATCTGAAAACCCTATCAATTATTATCAGGGCATCTGAGATAGTTGAGTCCCACTGAAACAATAATGTATGGAATTTTGGACTTACACCAAGGATTGCCAGGGAGAAAGGAAAACCAGGGTGGTATCTGTGTGCCTGTTTAGTTTGAATCACCCAGTATGCCTTTTGTACAGTTTCCTCGGCCTCCAGTGTCAGTGATTGCAGGAATCGAGTCCTTCACTGCCTTTAAGGAGGAGCAGGAACAGTGGCACGAGATCTTCTGTGGAGATTCCCAGCTGTGAACGTACCCAACTGATGCTTCCACAGAGCTGGTGGAGTTCTGGCAGAGTCTTTGGGTTGCCCTTGATTTGCAGTGTTTGTGGTGTGATGGTTCTCTCTGTGCTTTTTAGGCCGAGGAACTTCCAGGGGGCTGTCTTTCAGAGTTTATCTGTTGCAATCTCAAAACCTTTCTCCTGTACCACAGTGATGACATCTTGAACTGCAACATCCAAAATGATTTGACCTTCTGTACAAACTAATGTATCACCCATGTAATAAAAATAATAACGTTAGTATGTTTTTTGTACAAGGGCGAGGGAATTATGGCTCCAAGCCATTGACAAATACTTGGGCTCTGCTTCATTCTTTGAGGCATTATGTTCCACTGGTACTTCTGTAAAGGTGCTGTCGATTTGGGGACGGAAAAAGCAAACAAGGGGCTTTCATTGGGTGCAAGGTGAAGTCAAAAAAGCAGTCATTTAGATCTGTACTGACCATCTGCCAAACTCGAGGTATCATGGAGGCTGAGGGCAGGCTGGGCAGGAGGGCACCCGTGTCCTCAACGACCTCATTGATTTTCCTGAGGTCCTGCAGGAGCTGCCTGTTGTCTTTGCCAGGCTTTTGTATGTCAAGGACAGATGCATTGCAGGGGCTAGTAGATGGTACAATGTGGCCCACAGACAGCTGCTCCTGCACGAGGGACTGCAGGGCCTTTAACTTTCTGCCTGGGAGGGGCCACTGATCCACCCATATGGGGTCACTGATCTTCCAGGTTGACCAAAGTGTGGCGTGCTGCTCAGTTGCGCCGTCTAGAAATGCTGAGGTGAGAATAGGATCTTTCCGTGGCTTGAGAGGAAGTACGTTTTCTGGGATGCTGTCGTCACGCCGAAAGGTTTTCAGATTTTAATATTGGCACCTGGTTTGGCCACTGAGGACATTGCCACGCTTCTGAGAACACAGGGGTTCAAAACCAGAGCACGCCCCGGGGGAAGCTCTTTTGGGTTTCTGGTGGGAAAGAGTTGGGATCTCACCCCTGTCCCAGCTGCTGGCTGGGCGGGGGGAGGGTAAAAGCCATGCGGCCGGGAGAGGTAGGCCTGGCCCCGAGTGTGGAGGGGTTAAAGAGAGAGAAGCACCAGGAGGCATCAGGCAGACCCCCCCAGGAGACAGAGAGAGAGAGAGCCTGGACCGCCTTGAAATATAATATCATGTCCTGGCAGAACAGCCCGGCTTGCGGACAAAGTGGGGGTGCAGTGAGAAGGTGTCCGGCCGCTTGTGGGAGTCTCTGGGCAGGCAGAGCCTGAGTTTTTAACCCCTTTTTGTACAATAAAAACTTTACAGAACATTAACCTTCCCTAGAAGAGGGATGGAGTGGAAGATTAAGAAGGAAATGGGCAAGTGTGATGAAGGTCTGGGCAAGTGAAAGACGTTGGGAGAGAAGAATCTTAGGTGGGAAGAGATGATGAAGTGGCCTTAGCTGGACTCTTCTTGTTATAGCCATGGACAGAACCATGTTTCCTGTGACACAGAGACTGCATCTAAGGGGAGACAATGTCTAAGAGCCAAGAGGGTTCAGTGTTGGTACCCCTTGGCCCCAGGTGGTGAAATTTGGGGGAGAAAGGTGTTCCAAAATTGAGACTGTGCTCTTTTTGGAACGGGACAAAACATCCTTAAAAGATGACCCTAGAAGCAGCTCTGGTCCATGTGCAGTGGTGAGAGCACTGGAGATGGAAGGAAGAGGTCATGATGGCCTATGTTCTCTGGGCGGTGCCACAAGTGACATGGGAACACACGAGGTTTCAATGGTGTTTGCTGGGGAAGCCTATGGCACAAGAAGGACTCCACTCCTCTTGATGAACTGAGTATTGCTTATCTCAAGGGGGCTGCTGGACCAAGAGTTGGTGATTTGGGGAGAGATTTACTGGAGATTTGGTGGGGGGAGTGTCGCAGACATTTCTCCACAGAAATCCTTTCTTTCGGATTTCTGTGTCTTCTGGAGGCCAGAGGCCTCCGAAGACAATGTAAACAATTATTATCAGATGCTGTGGAATGCAACAGGAACACCTTGATTGGCTCATTTCCTATGTTTATAATTAAGGGCCAATCACAAAGTGCAAACCAGGGGACTGAGTCCTTGGCCACAGCTTTGTTGCAGATTCTTTCTATCTATTCTTAGCCTAGCCTAGCTGCTCTGCAAACCTCTCTCTATATTCTATTAGTATAGTAATAATGTATTCTATATCATAATTTAATAAATAAGCCTTCTGATTCAAGAAACAAGATTCACCATCTCTCTCTCACCAGCTGCGACCCACTCAGGCGCGGTAATAAGGGAGGAGGAAAAGTTTTTGGCAGGTCTTCATTTTCCCTATGTGTTTCTTTTTACTTGTAGTTTAGTTAATAAAGTTTTCTTTATTTCTAAGTGGGACCCTCCTTTACTTATTACTGGTCACATCTAACAGCAGAAAACAGGGAGAGTGTATTTTCATGGGGGCACTGGCATTGTGCCAGCATCAAACCATGACAGATCTCTAGCCTTCTCCTCCATTGGGACAAGAGGTCCCTTCCCCAAAGTGTTATTGGTGCCCAGGAGACGAATGATTTTACTGTAGCAACTGTGCCCTCAGGACCTTCCATGCAGATGGCACCTTGACTCCAGAAGCTGGTAGTGGCTCTCCCGATGGCTAAAATTACCCAGAAGCTGGAACCAGGGGCCATTCTTTAGCCAATCAGAGCGGGAAATTATGATGGTGTCAGCTCCTGTATCTAATAGTCCCAAGAGATATCTATTTCTCCCCTTACATAACAAAGCACACTTTAGAATGGGTCTATTTGGGCCCGTACTCTGTGGCCACATCACCATTGGATCAGTTGGTGTGGGGATCACGTCCCGTAGGTGGTAGGCACTGGCTATAACTGTTCCTTTTGGAATGAAAAGGGGAGAGTCTAAGCATAGAGCCTGGACAGTTATCTCCTGCAAAGACGTCAAGGCGAGTACCTCAGGTAGTATAGTGAGCGTCTCCATCCCTTCCCTGGTGTTGGTTAAACTCAAAATGTCTCTGGGATTTTCCTCAGGCCTGTATTTGCCTGTTGGAATATGGTGAATATAAATATCGTGGATTGGAATTGAAAAGGCCCCTACCAGCTGCCTTTAGGTTCTAGGGCAGAGCTGTCCTCTGTCGAGTTTTCTGAAGCGATCGAGCTGTCCCGCTGGATCTGAGAAGGTCGCTGTGCTGGTTCTCCACGATGTTGGGGAGAGTAGGGCGGAACAGCCTCGCGTTTGGGGTCATCATGCGGGGCCTTTCTGTGTCTGTGTGGGGTTTCCCGCAGGCCAGCGGTTTTGCTGGTGTTGGAAAGCGTGTGGACGAGGGGGTAGTGAGGACAGTGCCTGTGAGAATTAGAAGGTCCCTGGTAATAGCCTTTATTTTTACAAATCTATTGAAAATGTCCCATCTCTCCACATATAATGCACGGCTGTTTTTCATGTTTGTTGTTGAAAAACTTGGGAGGCTACTAGCACCTCTACTACACACTGACTGTTAGCCTTATATAGGCTGGCATCACGGTGTAAGGATGCCCTGATGGTGCATGCCTTGACCATTTGTCCAATGGTAGGTTTTGGGGAAAGTGACGTGAAGGATGAGAGAAGGACAAAAAATGTACAGACATGCAAGGCACTGGTTTGAGTGGCCTTAGGGATTCATGCCTTTTATTAGAGGCCAGGTCCCCTGGTGCACTCAGTTCCTGCATTTACCTCAGACTTCCTTGCTGGGTGAGGAGCTCAGCAATGCTGAAAGCAGAGGCCTGTCCTTTGTGTTCCCTATGGGATGGCAGTGGAAGTGCCATGAGTGCACATTCAGAGGCACCTTCATGGCTTCTCATGCCACGACACCAAAACTAAATGTGCAAGGTGGCTTCCTAGAATGACATGTAGTCCTTTGAAATATCTGCAGGCAAGGCTCTGAAATTGCTTTCTGAGCCTGCTCCTTGGGATCTTCTTTGAGGGGCTGAGGCCTGGCCTGAGCCCAGTGCTGTGTCCCACTGCGAGCAGGTCCACAGGCTCACGTGCAGAGCAGGCACTGCCAGAGGCCCTGGAGATCTCACCTGCCCTGCAGCCACCATTGTCAAGGTGCTGTAAACATCAGCTGGTGCTGAATTTCCACTTGGACCCCGTGGTGTAGTCACTATGGGGAATTTCTTTCCTGAAGCCCGTGGGATTTCCCCCTGGCAGCTGTGATGGGGATGCTCGGGGAGTGTGGGGCTTTGGGGGCAGCTGCCCGGGCAGGGGCTGAGCTCGGGGCCCTGTTGGGCCCATGGCCCCCAGCAGCAGCAGCAGCAGCAGCAGCAGCCCCAGGGCCCACAGCCCTGTGCCCTCTGCCCAGCACAGGCTGCCCTGTCCCTGCAGCTGTCACCTGAGTGGGGCCCAGGGGCCAGTGGCCACTGACAGCAGCAGGAATGCGGGCAGGGTGAGGATGCCCTGTCTTGGCTTTTGTCTCTGGAACAATGCGAGCTCAGGGCAGTGCAGAGCAGGCTGGGAAGCAGAGCCCAGGTCCTTTGGAGGCACAAAGGCTTAAAGATCAGCCCCTGCAGCAGCCCAGATGCAGCTGGCCAAGTTGCCAAGAGTGTGGTGGCCTTCTGTGCGTGCAGGTAGATTTTGCATGGCTGTGGCTTGCTGGCGGCTCTGGGCCCAGGAGTGCCTGTGTCTGCAGCAGGAAGGGTGGCTGAAGGTTTGCTGCCTGCTTTGGTGGCATGGCTGCAGGGGCCAGTGCTGTGAGAGCTGCGCTCATGGGGACAGCGCTGTGCCCCAGGCCAGGAAGAGCAGCAGTGCCCAGTGCCAGGAGTGGTGTCAGTGGGAGCCCCTGTGCACAGGGACCCCCAGCCCCGGGGTGGCCGTGCCAGCACCCCCAGGGACGCCTGCCCATGGGAACGCAGAACAAGTGGAACCCACAAGTGTGCAAAGGCTGCCTTTGCCCAAAGGAATGGCCAAGAGAAGTCAGGTTTTAAAAAGAAACAGGATTTATTTGCCGAAGATCGGCAAATCTAGGATTTACAGAACATTTTTTGCTATGACAATCGTTATAACTGTAACAACAACAATGTAGAGAACATATTTACATGAGATCTGAGGGGCTAACAATCTTCAAAACATATTTACAGAAAACTTCTAATGTAGTCAACATATTTACAGAAATCTTCAAAACTTTCAAACGTATTTACAATCGCGTGGCATCTGTGCCATCATGTGCATGAGCCCTGGAAGAAAGGAAGCAGCAGAGCTGGAGTCAGCTGGCAGCACTGGGCCCAGCAGGGCTGGCAGCTGGGCCCCAGAGGCTGGGCCGGGGCTGGCAGGGCTGGCGTGGCCCCAGGCAAGCGCAGGGCAGGCCGGGGCTGGTGCTTGTGGCAGCACAATCCAGGCCCCCTGCGGGCACCGTGTCCCTGAGTGGGGCCATCCAGGCCAGCCCCAGCCTGGCGTCAGGGGACCCAGCGTGTGTGTGGGCAGGGCGTGGGAAGCATCTGCCTGTCTTACCTGTGGGGCTCCATCTTCATCCAAGGACCATGGGCTCCTCCTCATCCTTCACGTCAACGTCCATGTCCTCGGTGTCATCCTCCTCATCTACATCCATCTGCTCGGTGGTCTCCTCCTCGTCTACTTCCATGTCCTCCACAGTGGAGGACATGGAAGTAGAGGAGGAGTCCACCTCCATCATTTCTTCATCATCCAGCCCCTGGTCCACTTCCATAGCCTCCACAGTGTCTCTGTCAATCTGCAAGGGGCAACACAATCTCCCAGTGGGCTTCCTGTCCCACACCATCCATTCCCAC
Source organism: Ammospiza nelsoni (assembly GCF_027579445.1). NCBI lineage: Eukaryota > Metazoa > Chordata > Aves > Passeriformes > Passerellidae > Ammospiza > Ammospiza nelsoni. The sequence goes on along the minus strand of NW_026683188.1, from coordinate 1,981,476 downwards.
ATGGCTGCAGCCTGCCCAAGCCGGGTGCCCCCTGCCTGGAATGGAACTGTACCTCCATTGGCACAGAAGAGCACATCCTGCTGGGATTGGCGCTCCAGAGCCGGCAGCAGGAAAAGCCCAGGCAGCAGCAGCAGCTCAGCGCTGAGGGTCAGAGCGCAGGGTGAGCAGCAACTGACCCTTGGCAGCCGGTGAAGTGTCTGCTGTGCTCGTTTCCAGGTCCTGGACGTTCCACCTGGAACCCTCTGTGAGCTGTGATGTCACTGAAGTTTCAGGGCCACTGCGCAGTGGGAGATGGGGATGGCAGAATGATCAAATCCTTGAATGGTTTTGCTTGGAAGGGAGCCTCAAGATGATGTGGTTCCAAGCTGAGCAAGCTCCCAGCAGAGCAGGTTGCTGCAGCCCCTGTCCCACCTGGCCTTGGATGTTGCTGGGGATGGGGCATCCACAGCCTCTGTGCACTGGTCCCTGTGTCAGGGACAATCACTCTGAGAGTAAAGAACTTCTTCCCATCATTTAATCTCTTCTACCTCTTACAGTTTGATCGCGTTCCTTCACGTCCTGTCACTACAGTTTCTGACCATAAGTCCTCTCCCACTTCCCTGTGTCAGGCTGTTCCTGCAGGGTCACACGTGTGGCTGGACCTGCAGACAGGACAGGGAAGCCAAGTTCCCAGTAAGAGAAAATGGGGAAAATGACAGGTGAGATGAGAGAAGGTGGAAAATGTAGAAAAATGCAAGGCATTGGTTGGGTTGGGCAACGGGATTCATGCCTTGTATTAGAGGCCAGGTTCCCTTGTTCACTCAGTTTCTGTGTTCCAGCCTGCCCACAGCCAGCCTCTGTGAGGGACCTGCACTCCCTGAGCTGGGAGTGCACTTGCTTAAACTGCTGGTGAACGAGGCGAGTGAGGGATCTTTGTGTGGAACTCCAAACACTGTGGATTGCCCTGAAGAGGGTCTAGGAAGGTGACAAATTGGGGCTGGGCACACAGATGGAAAATGGGAGAAAAATCAGGGTAGCATTGCAGTGAGCAAGGACCAAAACTGTAGAAGAGAGGGGAGAACCTTCCAGGGGGTGTACATATAAGGAAAACACAGCAGTTCAACTCGGTGATACGAAACTAACGAGCTGTATCATCCGGAGCCTGCAAATGCACATGGGTGGCACCATTGCATTCAGAGCGGTGTCTCTCTTTTTCCTTGGTCACTTTGCCCTGAGGTATTACAGTCCCAATGATAGGCCCCTGGGCCCTCACAACTCCCGCCTCTTTGTTGTCTATAAAGAGGGCTTCTGCCCTAGATTTTTGCAGGAATTTAGTAAAATAGGATAAAATAACCAACACAATGAATACAATAAACAGTCTCCACAAAACAGTCTTAAATAAAGATGTAAACCAGCCTTTCATCCCACTGTGTTTTAAAATTCCAGTGAACCAGTTGTTGTTGCCTTCCATCTGCATCTTGTTTCCTAGATCTTTCAGCAGCTGGATGCCCTGGTATACTGACTCCCTATGTGACAACAGGTAGAAAAAACATCTGCCTTCAAATGCCTGACTGCCATGGCCATGGACAAGAATTTGTGGCTTGTCTGTGGTGGCACCCAGCTGAAGGCATGTGGCTCAGTGAGGAGCATCCAGATTCCTGCTGCAGCGGCAACCAATGGCAGCATCCTCTGACTTTAGCTAATTTAGTATCTTGAGGCTTGCGTTGTCTAAAAGCAAACCGATAAAGAGATTAGAAGATGAAACTTAAGTTGTGGTCCCACTAAACTTTCTCTTCCATAAGGCAAGGGTGTGAACACAGCTTATTAGAAGAATCATGTATCAATGCTAAAATATAATTTTTACAAATGTTAAGACATAGAACCTGGTTAGTGGTGTCTGAGCTATCTTGGTCTTGGTGTGTGTGGTCAACGCTGCTTAGGAGATCTTCTTCTGTCCTTCTCCTTGTTCTTTTCCAGGCTGCTGCTGTCCTTCTTAGGCTTCCATTCTGTTCTTCTGGTGGTGGCTCTGGTGTTTGCCTCACCGTTCCCAGAAAGAGTTTTTATGTATTTTGCTGGGATTGATCCTAGGAGTGTTGCTGTGAAGACAAGGGCATCTTCTCTTCCCCAAGTATTTAATGGGAAAGGGCCCATAAATTTGTTTAGATTCAGGGTCTTTGATCAACACAGGTGGCTGTTCTTTTAATTGGGCTGCAGTTGAATTAGTAAACTGCCTGATGACTGGGGGAGTTGGCTCCATAAAGGAGTTGGTCAAAAAGTTGAATACATAAAAGGCCTTGGCCAGTGTTTCAATGGAAGATAATATCTGGAGTACCCCTCTCAGTTGATCAAGGATCCTTTTGATGGAACATTGGGCCCTCTCGGCTATGGACTTCCCTGTGGCGGAGTGTGGTATGCCTGTGACATGTTTTATACCCAGTGGACAGAAACTTGTTGGAATCAGTGTGAGGTATATGCAGGAGCACTATCAGTTTTAATTTCCTGTGGAATTGCTAAGGTGGAAAAAACTAAAAAGTAATATTTTAGAGCCTCTTCTGATTTTTCACCAGCGTGGGCAGAGGCAAAAATCCCAGTGGAAGAGGTGTCGATTGAGACGTGGATGTATTTTAGTCTGGCGAAAGGGGCTTGGTGTGTGGTGTCCGATTGCCAGATGTGGAGACTCTCTAGTGCTCTTGGATTGACTGCAGCTCTGAGAGAAGCAAGGCCATGTTCCTGACAATTTGGGCCGGTGGCTACAACGGATCTTGCCGGGTCTTGGGTAATTTTGAACATCCTGTGCAGCACAGAAATGGTTTGATGGTAGAATTGGTGGCTGATCTTTGCCTGTTTAAAGACTGTCTGAGCCGTATTGCAGTGGTTCAGATGTTTCAAGTAGGCAATTGAGGTGCTCTGGAGTGAGAAGTAAGTATATATTCACAAGGTCTCTTCCTGCAAGGGAGCACTGATGTTTTCTAGCTTTCCTGATTAATTGTGTAATACCTTTCTGTTGGATTGTTATCATTTTAGTAGGTTGGTGTGCTCTGAAGACACATTCAATTTGTATTTGGGGATCTGAGATAGTTGAGTCCCCCTGAAACAATAGTGAATGGAATTTTGGACTTACACCAAGCATTGCCAGGGAGAAAGGAAAATCAGGGTGGTGTCTGTGTGCCTGTTTAGTTTGAATCACCCAGGATACCATTTGTACAGCTGCTTTTGCCTCCAGTGTCAGTGATTGCGGGAATCGAGTCCTTCTCTGCCTTTAAGGAGCAGGAACAGTGGCACGAGATCTTCTGTGGTGATTCCCAGCAGTGAGCGTACCCAACTGATGCTTCCACAGAGCTGGTGGAATTCTTGCAGAGTCTTTGGGTTGTCCTTGATGTGCAGTGTTTAGCCTGTGATGGTTCTCTCTGTGCATTTTAGGCCGAGATACTTCCAGGGGGCTGTCTTTTGGACTTTATCTCTTGCAATCTCAAAACCTTTCTGCTGTACCGCAGTGATGACATCCTCTATTGCAAGGTGCAAAATGATCAGAGCTTCTGCACAAACTAATATATGGTCCATGTAATGAAAAATGATAGCATTAGGACATCTTTTCCAGCTTTGCGAAAGAAATTGGGCTGCAAGGCATTGACATGTAGTTGGGCTCTTCTTCATTCCCTTGAGGCAATACAGTCCACTGGTACCTCTGTTAAGGTGCTTGTCGATTTGGGGACGGAAAAAGCAAGCAAGGGGCTTTCACTGGGGTGCAAGGAGAAGTCAAAAAAGCAGTCATTTAGAAGTAGAACAAGTATCTACCAGTGTCGGGGTATCATGGAGGCTGAGGGCAGGCTGGGCAGGAGGGCACCCGTGTCCTCGATGGCCTCGTTGATTTTCCTGACGTCCTGCAGCAGCCGCCTCTTGTCCTTGCCAGGCTTTCATATGATAATGACAGGCGCATTGCAGGGGGTAGTAGATGGTACAATGTGGCCCACAGACAGCTGCTCCTGCACGTGGGACTGCAGGGCCTTTAACTTTCTGCCTGGGAGGGGCCACTGATCCACCCATATGGGGTCGTTGAACTTGCAGTTGACTGAAGGGTGGCACGCTACTCAGTGGCCCCGTCTAGAAATCCTGAGGTATTGATAGGATCTCTAGCCCTGTCCCCCACTGGGACAAGAGGGCTTCTTCTCAAATTGTTATTGGTGCCTGGGTGATGAATGATCTTACTGTAGCAACTGTGCCCTCAGGACCTTGATGCAGATGGTACCTTGACTCCAGAAGCTGGTAGTGGCTCTCCCAATGGCTAAAATTACCCCAGCAACTGGAACCAGGGGCCATTCTTTTAGCCAATCAGAGCAGGAAATTAACGTGATGTCAGCTCCTGTATCTAATACTCGTGAAAGACATCTCTTTCTCCCTTTACATGACAAAGCACACGTTAGAATGGGACTGTTTCTGCCTGTTGTCTGTGCCCACATCACCATTGGATCAACAGGTGTGGTGATCATGTCCAATAGGAGGTAGGCACTGGCTATAACTGTTCCTTTTGGAATGAAAAGGGGAGAGTCTAAGCATAGAGCCTGGACAGTTATCTCCTGTGTCAAGGCGAGTACCTCAGGTAGTAGAGTGAGTGTCTGCACCCCTTTCCCGGTTATGGTTTAAATCAAAATGTCTTTGGGCCGTCCTTAGGCCTGTATTTGCCTGTGGGAATACGGTGAACATAAATATCATGGATTGGAATTGAAAAGGCGCTTACCAGCTGCCTTTAGGTTCCAGAGCAGAGCTGTCTTCTGTCGAGTTTTGTGCAGCGATCGAGCTGTCCCGCTGGATCTGAGAAGGTCGCTGTGCTGGTTCTCCACGATGTTTGGGAGAGTAGGGCAGAACGGCCTCGCATTTGGTGTCATTGCACGGGGCCTTTCTGTGTCTGTGTGGGGTTTCCCGCAGGCCACCGGTTTTGCTGGTGTTGGAAAGCGTGTGGACGAGGGGGGCAGTGAGGGCAGTGGCTGTGACACCTAGAAGGTCCCTGCTAACAGCCTGTATTTTTACAATTCTGTCAAAAATGCCTCATCTCCCCATTTCCCCAGATTTAAAGCCAGGTCCTTTTTCGTGTGTATTTCAGGGAATAACCTGGGAGGCTACTAGCACCTCTACTACACCAACTGGTAGCCTTAGCTAGGCTGGAATCAGGGTGTAAGGATGCCCTAAGTGTGCATGCTTCGACCATTTGTGCAATGGTAGGCTTTGGGTTGAGTGGCAGAGAAGGTAAAATGTCTTTACAGGTGTTATTAGCATTTGTTTCAGTAAGTTTAGTAAGGAGTACCTTCCTGGCTTTTGGATGTTCAACTTGTTTCTCTATTGCTTGTGGAAGGTGGTCAATAAATTTTAGAAAGGATTGCCCAGATCCCTGGAGAATGTCTGTGAAATCTCGAGTAGGTGTTTCTCCATTGGGTGTCTTCATGAGAGCTGTCTTTGCAGCACTTTTATCGCTTCGAACAGAGCTCAGGGAAGGTCTATTGAATGAGGTTTAGTGAAATCGTCCTCACTGGCTAGATGGACTAATGTTATGTGTGTCCACCTGTCTTCTCTAGCATAGCCTTTTATGGATGTTGTATTAGTTTTTTCCCTATTCCTTCCCACAGAAAAATTTCAGTGGGAGAAAGTTGGATGTGCATAAAATGGAGCAGATCGTGAGGCACCATAACATGTGCAGCAAAGACGCCATTTAAAAAAATATTAAAATACGGTGACCCCCTCCCATGGTGTTTCGCTGCTTTACAAAGATCTTTCATCTCCCGTGTGTGACAGCTTCCCATCAGAAGTTGGGAACTACCCTCTGGTACTGCACCGGTGCTGCTTGTATTTTAGCTACCAATTCCCAGTTCCCCTCTCAGCCGCGAGCTTCTCCATCCTCTGCCAAGAATCCTCAGGCTCATGATGAAGGTGGGATGACCCTTCCCTCTCCTCTCCAGAAGAGGGAACTTGTTCTTTGGCAGAGGAGCGGGGCCTTGGGGTGCCTGGCCAGGCCCGGTGTTGTGGGCCTCTGGTAGCCAAGATGGCGGCCTTCCGGTTACCGCCCCTCACACTTCCGGCTCCGACAGTGTGGGATCCGCAACGGGGCTGAGTTGGAGGGGGTAGGGCAGCGGGAGTAGGCAAGGAAGCGCTGGATCCCAATGCACGGGTGGTTCCTGACGCAGAGCTGGGACCCAACATAGGGCCACGACCCGATAAAACAGCTGGGGGTGGGAGGGTGTTTGATGTTGACAACCCCCTCCATAAGAGGGACTACATTTTGTGAGCTATCTGAGGGGGATCCAGGGAGGAGAGGTACTGGAGAATGGGTTAGGCAAGAATCCAGGCTGGTGTGTCCGTACAGACCAGGGCAGGGGGTAGAGAAGGAGGGGAGATGTCAGACAGCAGGTGGCTTGTCTGTGCTTTACAGCAGTTTCCGTCTCTCATCCTTATCTTGGTATCAGTGGGTTCAGGAATGCCAGGGGCAGAACAGAAAGTCTGGGTTGAATATTAGAACTTTGAACCCTTGAGAAAACTCCATAAATCATATGAAAAATTCGGTAAAATGTTGCGACTCTTATCACTCCCTGAGTTTACAAAAGATAGAGTGTTTCCCTAATTGAGTCCCAAAATGCTACATGACAAACTGAATCAACAGACATGTCTGTGAACTCCTTAAAAAGCCAATGAACAAAAGGCTTCCAACTTCCTTTAGTAAAAGTCTTCCACTCTGAAAGGAGAGCCTCCCTAACTGGAAGATATATATCCCTCTAAGGATTGGATAATTTGTTACCCAGAGCTGCCCCTGATGTAAAGGGTGGCCCACCCACAGGACTGAAATATCTCCCAAGGATCCTGCACTGCTGGCAGCTGTCCTCCAACTCACTGCTCTGGTGGCTCTGGATGCAGAGGGTTCAAAATGTCCCCTGGGCTTCAGCAGCTGAGCTAGCCCTGTTGCTGCTGGAGGGTGCTGATGCTGCCTTCAGCAAATCCTGATAAAACTCAGGTCTCACTCCAGGGCGGTGGCTGACCCGAGGCGTCTTCTGTCCCGTGACAGTAGAAGAGCCGGATCCTTACCGGAGTGGCTCTCAGGAATTCTCAAAGAAGGTCCCTGTTTGGGCAGCCCTTGTGGCGTGTCCACAACCAGACACTGTGAGAGACGTGCACTCCCAGAGCTAGGAGCAGGCTTGCTGGAATGCATGATGGATGAGGCAAGAGAGGGATCTATGTGTGGAACAGCAAATACTGTGGATTGCGCTGGAGCGGGTCCAGGGAGGAAGACAAAGTGGGGGTGGGCACACAAGGATTTTCAGGGGGGGAAAAAGGACCTTGTATGCAGTAATTCAGGACTAATAGTGGTTAAGAGAGGGGAGAACATCCTAGGGGAGTATATTTAAGGAAAGAAGGAAGTTCATGATACCAAGAAAATGTGCTGAATCTGCACGATCCCGCAAAAGACATTGAGCAAGATCATTGTATTCAGAGGGGTTATTCAACTTACTTTAATTCTATATCATTGTCATCAGGTATTACTATTACAGTGGTAGCCCCCCGGGCCTGCAGAACATTGCCTCTGCCTCAGACTTCATTGCTGGGTGAGGAGCTCAGCAGTGCTGAAAGCTGAGGCCTGTCCTTTGTGATCCCTTTGGGATGGAAGTGGAAGTGCCCTGAGTGCACATTCAGAGGCACATTCATGGCTTCTCATGCCACAACACCAAAAATAAATCAAGAGTTTGGGTTTTTGAATGACATTTAGACCTTTGAAATATCTACAGGAAGTGATCTGAAACTGCTTTCTGAGCCTGTTCTTTTGTATCAACTGTGAGGGGCTGAGGGCTGGCCTGAGCCCGGTGCTGTGTCCCATTGGGAGCAGCCGCACAGGCTCACGTGCAGAGCAGGCACTGCCAGACGCCCTGGAGATCTCACCTGCCCTGCAGCCACCATTGTAAAGGTGCTGTTAACCTCAGCCTGTGCTGTCTTTCCCCTTGGACCCCTTGGTTTAGTCACTATGGGGAATTTCTTTCGGGAAGCCCGTGGTATTTCCCTCTAGCAGCTGTGATGGGGATGCATGGGGAGTGTGGGGCTTTGGGGGCAGCTGCCCGGGCAGGGGCTAAGCTCGGGGCCCTGTTGGGCCCATGGCCCCCAGCAACAGCAGCAGCAGCAGCAGCAGCCCCAGGGCCCAAAGCCCCGTGCCCCCTGCCCAGCACAGGCTGCCCTGTCCCTGCAGCTGTCACCCGAGTGGGGCCCAGGGGCCAGTGGCCGCTGGCAGCAGCAGGAATGCGGGCAGGCTGAGGATGCCCTGATTTGGCTTTTGTCCGTGGAACAATGCGGGCTCAGGGCAGTGCAGAGCAGGCTGGGAAGCAGAGCCCAGGGCCTGTGGAGGCTGCAAGGCCTAAAGATCAGCCCCTGCAGCAGCCCAGATGTAGCTGGCCCACTTGCCAAGGCTGTGGTGGACTTCAGAGCGTGCAGGTGGATTTTGCAGGGCTGTGGCCTGCTGGCGGCTCTGGGCCCAGGATACGCTGTGGCTGCAGCAGGAAGGGTGGCTGAAGGTTTGCTGGCTGCTTTGGTGGCATGGCTGCAGGGGCCAGTGCTGTGAGAGCCCCCTGTGTGAGAGCTGGTGAGAGCTGAGCCCTTGGGGACAGCGCTGTGCCCCAGGCCAGGAAGAGCAGCAGTGCCCAGTGGCAGGAGTGGTGTCAGTGGGAGCCCCTGTGCACAGGGACCCCCAACCCCAGGGTGGCTGTGCCAGCACCCCCAGGGACCTCCAGCCCCGGGAAAACAGAACAAGTGGAACCCACAAATGTGCAAAGGCTGCCCATGCCCAAAGGAATGGCCAAGAGAAGTCAGGTTTTAAAAAGAAACAGTATTTATTTGCCGAAATCGGCAAATCTAGGATTTACAGAACATGTGTCATTATAACAATCGTTATAACAACAACAACAACAACGTACAGAACATATTTACATGGGATCTGATGGGGTAACAATCTTCAAAACGTATTTACAGAGAACTTCTAACGTAGAAAACGTATTTACAGGAAACTTCTAAACTTTCAAACATATTTACAACGGCATCGGAGCAGTGCCATCATGTGAATGAGTCCTGTAAGAAAGGAAGCAGCAGAGCTGGAGTCAGCTGGCAGCACTGGGCCCTGCAGGGCTGGCAGCTGGGCCCCAGGGGCTGGGCCAGGGCTGGCAGGGCTGGCGTGGCCCCAGGCAAGCGCAGGGCAGGCCGGGGCTGGTGCTTGTGGCAGCACAATCCAGGCCCCCTGCGGGCACCGTGTCCCTGAGCGGGGCCATCCAGGCCAGCCCCAGCCTGGCGTCAGGGGACCCAGTGTGTGTGTGGGCAGGGCGTGGGAAGCATCTGCCTGTCTTACCTGTGGGGCACCATCTTCATCCAAGGACCATGGGCTCCTCCTCATCGTTCTCATCTACTTCCATGTCCTCGATGTTGTCCTCATCATCCACCTCTATCTCCTCGATGGTCTCCTCCTCGTCTACTTCCATGTCCTCCACAGGGGAGGACATGGAAGTAGAGGAGGAGTCCACCTCCATCATGTCATCCTCTTCCAGCCCCTGGTCCACATCCATCGCCTCCACAATGTCTCTGTCAGTCTGCAAGGGGCAGCACAATCTCCCAGTGGGCTTCCTGTCCCACACCATCCATTCCCACATGGCTGCAGCCTGCCCAAGCTGGGTGACCCCTGCATGGCATGGCACTGTACCTCCATTGGCACAGCAGAGCACATTCTGCCGGGATTGGCACTCCAGAGCAGGCGGCAGGAAAAGCCCAGGCAGCAGCAGCACCGCAGCACTGAGGGTCAGAGCGCAGGGTGAGCAGCAAGTGACCCTTGGCAGCCGTTGCCGTCTCTGCTGTGCTCGTTTCCAGGTCCTGGACGTTCCACCTGGAACCCTCTGGAAGATGTGATGTCACTGAAGATTCAGGGGTGCTGTGCAGTGGGAGATGGGGATGGCAGAATTATCCAATCCTTGAATGGTTTTGCTTGGAAGGGACCCTCAAGATGATCTGGTTCCTAGCTGAGCAAGCTCCCAGCAGAGCAGGTTGCTGCGGCCCCTGTCCCACCTGGCCTTGGATGTTGCTGAAGATGGGGCATCCACAGCCTTTCTGCACTGGTCCCTGTTTCATTGACAAGCACCCTGGGAGTAAAGAACTTCTTCCCATTATCAAATCTCCTCTACCTCTTGCTGTTTGATCCCATTCCTCCTTGTTCTGTCACTAAAGTTCCTGACAAAGTGTGTTCTGCCCCTTCCCTTTGGGTCAGGCTGTTCCTGCAGGGTCATATGTGTGCCTGGACCTGCAGACAGGAGAGAGAGAATCCATGTTCCCTGTCAGAAATGATGGGGAAAGCTGCATGAGGACCGAGAGGATAAGGAAAAAGTAGAGACATGCAAGTCTTTTCTTTGGTAGGTTGCGGGATTCGTGCCTTTTATTAGAGGCCAGGTTCCCTGGTGCACTCAGGTTCTCTGTTTCAGCCTGTCCACAGCCAGCCTCTGTGTGTGACCTGCACACGCAGAGCTGGGAGCATGCTTGGTTAAACTGCTGGTGAACGAGATGAGAGAGGGATCTTTATGTGGAACTGCAAACGCATCAGTGGATTGCACTGAAGAGCGTCAAGGAACGGAGACAAAATTGGGCTTGGCACACAGAGGGAAAATTGGGGGGAAAAGCCGGGGAGCAATGGAAAGAGCCAGGACTGAAACGGTACAGGAGAGGCTAGGACCTTCTAGGGGGAATACATATGAGGAAAATACAGCAGTTGAACCGGGTGATACCAATAAAATGCCACGAGCCTGCAAATGCCCATGGGCGACACCATTGCATTCAGAGCGGTGTCTCTCTTTTACCTTGGTCACTTTGCCCAGAGGTATTACAGTTCCAGTGGTAGGCCCCTGGGCCCTCACTACTCCCCCCTTTTTGTTGTCTATAGAGAAGGCTTCTGTCATAGAGTTTTGCAGGCATTTAGCAAAAAAGGATAAAGTATCCAACACAGTGAATATGATAAACAACACCCACACAACAGTCTTAAGCAAAGATGTAAGCCAGCCTTTCATCCCCCAGTGGTTGGAAAGTCCAGTGAACCAGTCATTGTTGCCTACCATCTGCATCTTGTTTCCTTGATCTTTCAGCAGCTGGATGCCCTGGTATACTGACTCCCTCTGCGACAGCAGGTAGAAAAAAACACATGCCTTCAAATGCCTGACAGGCTTGTACATGGACAAGAATTTGTGGCTTGTCTGTGGAAGCACCCAGCTGAAGGCATGTGGCTCAGTGAGGAGCATCCAGATTGCTGTTCAGTAGCAACCAACGGCAGCATCCTCTGACTTTGGTAATTTAGTATCTGGAGGCTTGGGTGTACCAAAAGTAAACAGATTAAGAGATTAGAAGGTGTAACTTGAGTTGTGATCCCACTAAACTTTCTCTTCTATAAGGCAAGGGTGTGAACACATCTCATTAGAAGAGCCATATATATCAATGCTAAAATATAATTTTGACAAATGTTAAGTCATATATCCTGGTTAATGAGGTCTGAGCTATCTTGGTCTTGGTGTGTGTGGTCAACGCTGCTTAGGAGATCTTCTTCTGTCCTTCTTTTTCTTCTTTCCCAGGCTGCTGCTGTCTCTCTTAGTCTTTCATTCTGTTCTTCTGATGGTGGCTCTGGTGTTTGCCTCGCAGTTCCCAGAAACAGTTTTTTTGTATTTTGCTGGGATCGATCTTAGGAGTGTTGCTGTAGATACAAGGGCATCTTCTCTTCCCCAAGTAATCAATGGGAAGGTGCCGATAATTTGTTTAGATTCAGGGTTTTGGTCAACACAGGTGGCTGGTCTTTTAATTGGGCTGCAGCTGATTTAGTAAAATGCCTAATGACTGGGGGAGTTGGCTCCATAAATGAGTTGTTCAAAAAGTTGAGTACGGAAAAGGCCTTGGCCAGTGTTTCAATGGGAGATAATATCTGGATTACCCCTCTCAGTTGATCAAGGATCCTTTTGATGGATCAGTGGGCCCTCTCAGCTATGGACTGTCCTGTGGTGGAGTGTGGTATGCCAGTGACATGTTTTATACCCCAGTGGTCAGAAAGCCCCTTGTTGGAATCAATGCAAGGTATAAGCAAGAGCATTATCAGTTTAAATTTCCTGTGGAATTGCTAAGGTGGAAAAAACAAAAAAGTAATGTTTTATAGCATCTTCTGAGTTTTCTGCAGCATGGACAGAGCCAAAAAACGCACTGGTAAAGGCATCGATTGAGAATGGGGTGTATTTTAGTCTGTCCAAAGGAGCTCAGTGTGTGATGTCTGATTGCCAGATGTGGAGACTCTCTAGTCCTCTTGGACTGACTCCTGCTGTGACAGAAACAAGGCCATGTTCCTGACAATTTGGGCAGGTGGCTACAATGGATCTTGCTGGGTATGGGGTAATTTTGAACATCCTGAGCAGCGCAGGAATATTTTGGTGGTAGAATTGATGGCTGATCCTGTCTGTGTAAAAATGATCTAAGGCGTATTGCAGCGGTTCAGATGTTTGAAGTAGGCAATTGAGGTGCTCTTGAGTGTGAAGTAAGTAAATATTCACAAGGTCTATTCCTGCAAGGGCGCACAGACGCTCTCTAGGTTTCCTGCAATAGTTCTACAATAACTTTCTGTTGGGTTGTTATCGTTTTAGTAGGTTGGTGTGCTCTGAAAACGCATTCAATTATTATCAGGATCTGAGATAGTATAGTCCCACTGAAACAACAATGTATGGAATTTTGGACTTACACCAAGGATTGCCAGGGAGAAAGGAAAAGTAGTGTGGTACCTGTGTGCCTGTTTAGTTTGAATCACCCAGGAGACCTTTTGTACAGCTGCTTCTGCCTCTGGTGTCAGTGATCACGGGAATCAAGTCCTTCTCTGCCTTTAAGGAGCAGGAACAGTGGCATGAGATCTTCTGTGGTGATTGCCAGGAGTGAACGTACCCAACTGATTGTTCCACAGAGCATTTGGAGTTCTTGCAGAGTCTTTGGGTTGTCCTTAATGTGCAGTGTTTAGCCTGTGATGGTTCTCTCTGTGCTCTTTAGCCCAAGGTACTTCCAGGGGGCTGTCTTTTGAGCTTTATCTGCTGCAATCTCAAAACCCTTCTGCTGTACCACAGCGATGACATCTTGTACTGCAACGTCCAATATGATTTGAGCATCTGCACAAATGACTGTATCATCCATGTAATGAAAACTGATAGCATTAGGATGTCTTTTCCACCTGGGTGAGAGAATTTGGGCTCAAAGCCATTGACAAATAGTTGAGCTACTCTTCTTTGTTGGAGGCAATGCAGTCCACTGGTACCTCTGTAAAGGTGTTTGGTGGTTCAGGTGCGGACAAGGCAAACCAGGGGATGTCATTTGGAATGGTGGGGACATCAAAAAAGTAGTCATTAAGATCTATAACAACCCTCTGCCAATAACTGTGAAATAAAATTACAATTGGACGAAACCTCCCTGAACTAGCCTTCCTTCACATCTCAACCCGTGCAATCTTCAAAGCAATGCTCTTCCTATGCTCAGGCTCCACCAATCACAGCCTAAATGTCGAACAAGATATCCGAAACATTGGAGGACTCCAAAAGATGCTACCCACAACTACGGCATGGTGCACCATTGGCAATCTCGAGGTAACATGGAGGCTGAGGGCAGGCCGGACAGAAGGGCACCCATGTCCTCGATGACCTCGTTGATTTTCCTGATGTCCTGCAGGAGCCGCCTCTTGTCTTTGCCAGGCTATCATATGATAATGACAGGTGCATTGCAGGGGCTAGTAGATGGTACAATGTGGCCCACAGACAGCTGCTCCTGCACGTGCGACTGCAGGGCCTTTAACTTTCTGCCTGGGAGGGGCCACTGATCCACCCATATGGGGTCGTTGGTCTTCCAGGTTGACTGAAGTGTGACGCGCTGCTCTGTGGCCCTGTCTAGAAATCCTGAGGTGTTGATAGGATTTCTAGCCTTGTCCCCCTTTGGGACAAGAGGTCTTTTCCTCAAATTGTTATTGGTGCCCGGGCGACGAATGATCTTACTGTAGCAACTGTGCCCTCAGGAGCTTCCATGCAGATGATACTGTGACTCCAGAAGCTGGTAGTGGCTCCCCTGGTAGCTAATAATTACCCCAGCAGCTGGAACCAGGGGCCATTTTTTAGCCAATCAGAGCAGGAAATTACGGTGACATCAGCTCTTGTATCTAATAGTCCTGAAAGACATCTCTTTCTCCCTTTACATGACAAGGCACACTTTGGAATGGGTCTATTTCTGCCTGTTGTCTGTGCCCACATCACCATTGGATCAGCTGGTGTGGTGATCATGTCCAATAGGAGGATGGCTCTGGCTATAACTGTTCCTTTTGGAATGAAAAGGGACTAAGCATAGAGCCTGGACAGTTATCTCCTGTGTCAAGGCGAGTACCTCAGGTAGTAGAGTGAGTGTCTGCATCCCTTTCCCGGTTATGGTTTAAATCAAAATGTCTTTGGGCCGTCCTTAGGCCTGTATTTGCCTGTGGGAATATGGTGAACATAAATATCGTGGATTGGAATTGAAAAGGCGCTTACCAGCTGCCTTTAGGTTCCAGGGCAGAACTGTCTTCTGTCGAGTTTTGTGCAGCGATCGAGCTGTCCCGCTGGATCTGAGAAGGTCGCTGTGCTGGTTCTCCACGATGTTGGGGAGAGTAGGGCAGAACGGCCTCGCATTCGGTGTCATTGCACGGGGCCTTTCTGTGTCTGTGTGGGGTTTCCCGCAGGCCAGCGGTTTTGCTGGTGTTGGAAAGCTTGTGGACGAGGGGGGCAGTGGGGATAGTGGCTGTGACACCTAGAAGGTCCCTGCTAACAGCCTGTATTTTTACAATTCTGTCAAAAATGCCTCATCTCCCCATTTCCCCAGATTTAAAGCCAGGTCCTTTTTCGTGTGTATTTCAGGGAATAACCTGGGAGGCTACTAGCACCTCTACTACACCAACTGGTAGCCTTAGCTAGGCTGGAATCAGGGTGTAAGGATGCCCTAAGTGTGCATGCTTCGACCATTTGTGCAATGGTAGGCTTTGGGTTGAGTGGCAGAGAAGGTAAAATGTCTTTACAGGTGTTATTAGCATTTGTTTCAGTAAGTTTAGTAAGGAGTACCTTCCTGGCTTTTGGATGTTCAACTTGTTTCTCTATTGCTTGTGGAAGGTGGTCAATAAATTTTAGAAAGGATTGCCCAGTTCCCTGGAGAATGTCTGTGAAATCTCGAGTAGGTGTTTCTCCATTGGGTGTCTTCATGAGAGCTGTCTTTGCAGCACTTTTATCGCTTCGAACAGAGCTCAGGGAAGGTCTATTGAATGAGGTTTAGTGAAATCGTCCTCACTGGCTAGATGGACTAATGTTATGTGTGTCCACCTGTCTTCTCTAGCATAGCCTTTTATGGATGTTGTATTAGTTTTTTCCCTATTCCTTCCCACAGAAAAATTTCAGTGGGAGAAAGTTGGATGTGCATAAAATGGAGCAGATCGTGAGGCACCATAACATGTGCAGCAAAGACGCCATTTAAAAAAATATTAAAATACGGTGACCCCCTCCCATGGTGTTTCGCTGCTTTACAAAGATCTTTCATCTCCCGTGTGTGACAGCTTCCCATCAGAAGTTGGGAACTACCCTCTGGTACTGCACCGGTGCTGCTTGTATTTTAGCTACCAATTCCCAGTTCCCCCCTCAGCCGCGAGCTTCTCCATCCTCTGCCAAGAATCCTCAGGCTCATGATGAAGGTGGGATGACCCTTCCCTCTCCTCTCCAGAAGAGGGAACTTGTTCTTTGGCAGAGGAGCGGGGCCTTGGGGTGCCTGGCCAGGCCCGGTGTTGTGGGCCTCTGGTAGCCAAGATGGCGGCCTTCCGGTTACCGCCCCTCACACTTCCGGCTCCGACAGTGTGGGATCCGCAACGGGGCTGAGTTGGAGGGGGTAGGGCAGCGGGAGTAGGCAAGGAAGCGCTGGATCCCAATGCACGGGTGGTTCCTGACGCAGAGCTGGGACCCAACATAGGGCCACGACCCGATAAAACAGCTGGGGGTGGGAGGGTGTTTGATGTTGACAACCCCCTCCATAAGAGGGACTACATTTTGTGAGCTATCTGAGGGGGATCCAGGGAGGAGAGGTACTGGAGAATGGGTTAGGCAAGAATCCAGGCTGGTGTGTCCGTACAGACCAGGGCAGGGGGTAGAGAAGGAGGGGAGATGTCAGACAGCAGGTGGCTTGTCTGTGCTTTACAGCAGTTTCCGTCTCTCATCCTTATCTTGGTATCAGTGGGTTCAGGAATGCCAGGGGCAGAACAGAAAGTCTGGGTTGAATATTAGAACTTTGAACCCTTGAGAAAACTCCATAAATCATATGAAAAATTCGGTAAAATGTTGCGACTCTTATCACTCCCTGAGTTTACAAAAGATAGAGTGTTTCCCTAATTGAGTCCCAAAATGCTACATGACAAACTGAATCAACAGACATGTCTGTGAACTCCTTAAAAAGCCAATGAACAAAAGGCTTCCAACTTCCTTTAGTAAAAGTCTTCCACTCTGAAAGGAGAGCCTCCCTAACTGGAAGATATATATCCCTCTAAGGATTGGATAATTTGTTACCCAGAGCTGCCCCTGATGTAAAGGGTGGCCCACCCACAGGACTGAAATATCTCCCAAGGATCCTGCACTGCTGGCAGCTGTCCTCCAACTCACTGCTCTGGTGGCTCTGGATGCAGAGGGTTCAAAATGTCCCCTGGGCTTCAGCAGCTGAGCTAGCCCTGTTGCTGCTGGAGGGTGCTGATGCTGCCTTCAGCAAATCCTGATAAAACTCAGGTCTCACTCCAGGGCGGTGGCTGACCCGAGGCGTCTTCTGTCCCGTGACAGTAGAAGAGCCGGATCCTTACCGGAGTGGCTCTCAGGAATTCTCAAAGAAGGTCCCTGTTTGGGCAGCCCTTGTGGCGTGTCCACAACCAGACACTGTGAGAGACGTGCACTCCCAGAGCTAGGAGCAGGCTTGCTGGAATGCATGATGGATGAGGCAAGAGAGGGATCTATGTGTGGAACAGCAAATACTGTGGATTGCGCTGGAGCGGGTCCAGGGAGGAAGACAAAGTGGGGGTGGGCACACAAGGATTTTCAGGGGGGGAAAAAGGACCTTGTATGCAGTAATTCAGGACTAATAGTGGTTAAGAGAGGGGAGAACATCCTAGGGGAGTATATTTAAGGAAAGAAGGAAGTTCATGATACCAAGAAAATGTGCTGAATCTGCACGATCCCGCAAAAGACATTGAGCAAGATCATTGTATTCAGAGGGGTTATTCAACTTACTTTAATTCTATATCATTGTCATCAGGTATTACTATTACAGTGGTAGCCCCCCGGGCCTGCAGAACATTGCCTCTGCCTCAGACTTCATTGCTGGGTGAGGAGCTCAGCAGTGCTGAAAGCTGAGGCCTGTCCTTTGTGATCCCTTTGGGATGGAAGTGGAAGTGCCCTGAGTGCACATTCAGAGGCACATTCATGGCTTCTCATGCCACAACACCAAAAATAAATCAAGAGTTTGGGTTTTTGAATGACATTTAGACCTTTGAAATATCTACAGGAAGTGATCTGAAACTGCTTTCTGAGCCTGTTCTTTTGTATCAACTGTGAGGGGCTGAGGGCTGGCCTGAGCCCGGTGCTGTGTCCCATTGGGAGCAGCCGCACAGGCTCACGTGCAGAGCAGGCACTGCCAGACGCCCTGGAGATCTCACCTGCCCTGCAGCCACCATTGTAAAGGTGCTGTTAACCTCAGCCTGTGCTGTCTTTCCCCTTGGACCCCTTGGTTTAGTCACTATGGGGAATTTCTTTCGGGAAGCCCGTGGTATTTCCCTCTAGCAGCTGTGATGGGGATGCATGGGGAGTGTGGGGCTTTGGGGGCAGCTGCCCGGGCAGGAGCTAAGCTCGGGGCCCTGTTGGGCCCATGGCCCCCAGCAACAGCAGCAGCAGCAGCAGCAGCCCCAGGGCCCAAAGCCCCGTGCCCCCTGCCCAGCACAGGCTGCCCTGTCCCTGCAGCTGTCCCCCGAGTGGGGCCCAGGGGCCAGTGGCCGCTGGCAGCAGCAGGAATGCGGGCAGGGTGAGGATGCCCTGATTTGGCTTTTGTCCGTGGAACAATGCGGGCTCAGGGCAGTGCAGAGCAGGCTGGGAAGCAGAGCCCAGGGCCTGTGGAGGCTGCAAGGCCTAAAGATCAGCCCCTGCAGCAGCCCAGATGTAGCTGGCCCACTTGCCAAGGCTGTGGTGGACTTCAGAGCGTGCAGGTGGATTTTGCAGGGCTGTGGCCTGCTGGCGGCTCTGGGCCCAGGATACGCTGTGGCTGCAGCAGGAAGGGTGGCTGAAGGTTTGCTGGCTGCTTTGGTGGCATGGCTGCAGGGGCCAGTGCTGTGAGAGCCCCCTGTGTGAGAGCTGGTGAGAGCTGAGCCCTTGGGGACAGCGCTGTGCCCCAGGCCAGGAAGAGCAGCAGTGCCCAGTGCCAGGAGTGGTGTCAGTGGGAGCCCCTGTGCACAGGGACCCCCAACCCCAGGGTGGCTGTGCCAGCACCCCCAGGGACCTCCAGCCCCGGGAAAACAGAACAAGTGGAACCCACAAATGTGCAAAGGCTGCCCATGCCCAAAGGAATGGCCAAGAGAAGTCAGGTTTTAAAAAGAAACAGTATTTATTTGCCGAAATCGGCAAATCTAGGATTTACAGAACATGTGTCATTATAACAATCGTTATAACAACAACAACAACAACGTACAGAACATATTTACATGGGATCTGATGGGGTAACAATCTTCAAAACGTATTTACAGAGAACTTCTAACGTAGAAAACGTATTTACAGGAAACTTCTAAACTTTCAAACATATTTACAACGGCATCGGAGCAGTGCCATCATGTGAATGAGTCCTGTAAGAAAGGAAGCAGCAGAGCTGGAGTCAGCTGGCAGCACTGGGCCCTGCAGGGCTGGCAGCTGGGCCCCAGGGGCTGGGCCAGGGCTGGCAGGGCTGGCGTGGCCCCAGGCAAGTGCAGGGCAGGCCGGGGCTGGTGCTTGTGGCAGCACAATCCAGGCCCCCTGCGGGCACCGTGTCCCTGAGCGGGGCCATCCAGGCCAGCCCCAGCCTGGCGTCAGGGGACCCAGTGTGTGTGTGGGCAGGGCGTGGGAAGCATCTGCCTGTCTTACCTGTGGGGCACCATCTTCATCCAAGGACCATGGGCTCCTCCTCATCGTTCTCATCTACTTCCATGTCCTCGATGTTGTCCTCATCATCCACCTCCATCTCCTCGATGGTCTCCTCCTCGTCTACTTCCATGTCCTCCACAGGGGAGGACATGGAAGTAGAGGAGGAGTCCACCTCCATCATGTCATCCTCTTCCAGCCCCTGGTCCACATCCATCGCCTCCACAATGTCTCTGTCAGTCTGCAAGGGGCAGCACAATCTCCCAGTGGGCTTCCTGTCCCACACCATCCATTCCCACATGGCTGCAGCCTGCCCAAGCTGGGTGACCCCTGCATGGCATGGCACTGTACCTCCATTGGCACAGCAGAGCACATTCTGCCGGGATTGGCACTCCAGAGCAGGCGGCAGGAAAAGCCCAGGCAGCAGCAGCACCGCAGCACTGAGGGTCAGAGCGCAGGGTGAGCAGCAAGTGACCCTTGGCAGCCGTTGCCGTCTCTGCTGTGCTCGTTTCCAGGTCCTGGACGTTCCACCTGGAACCCTCTGGAAGATGTGATGTCACTGAAGATTCAGGGGTGCTGTGCAGTGGGAGATGGGGATGGCAGAATTATCCAATCCTTGAATGGTTTTGCTTGGAAGGGACCCTCAAGATGATCTGGTTCCTAGCTGAGCAAGCTCCCAGCAGAGCAGGTTGCTGCGGCCCCTGTCCCACCTGGCCTTGGATGTTGCTGAGGATGGGGCATCCACAGCCTTTCTGCACTGGTCCCTGTTTCATTGACAAGCACCCTGGGAGTAAAGAACTTCTTCCCATTATCAAATCTCCTCTACCTCTTGCTGTTTGATCCCATTCCTCCTTGTTCTGTCACTAAAGTTCCTGACAAAGTGTGTTCTGCCCCTTCCCTTTGGGTCAGGCTGTTCCTGCAGGGTCATATGTGTGCCTGGACCTGCAGACAGGAGAGAGAGAATCCATGTTCCCTGTCAGAAATGATGGGGAAAGCTGCATGAGGACCGAGAGGATAAGGAAAAAGTAGAGACATGCAAGTCTTTTCTTTGGTAGGTTGCGGGATTCGTGCCTTTTATTAGAGGCCAGGTTCCCTGGTGCACTCAGGTTCTCTGTTTCAGCCTGTCCACAGCCAGCCTCTGTGTGTGACCTGCACACGCAGAGCTGGGAGCATGCTTGGTTAAACTGCTGGTGAACGAGATGAGAGAGGGATCTTTATGTGGAACTGCAAACGCATCAGTGGATTGCACTGAAGAGCGTCAAGGAACGGAGACAAAATTGGGCTTGGCACACAGAGGGAAAATTGGGGGGAAAAGCCGGGGAGCAATGGAAAGAGCCAGGACTGAAACGGTACAGGAGAGGCTAGGACCTTCTAGGGGGAATACATATGAGGAAAATACAGCAGTTGAACCGGGTGATACCAATAAAATGCCACGAGCCTGCAAATGCCCATGGGCGACACCATTGCATTCAGAGCGGTGTCTCTCTTTTACCTTGGTCACTTTGCCCAGAGGTATTACAGTTCCAGTGGTAGGCCCCTGGGCCCTCACTACTCCCCCCTTTTTGTTGTCTATAGAGAAGGCTTCTGTCATAGAGTTTTGCAGGCATTTAGCAAAAAAGGATAAAGTATCCAACACAGTGAATATGATAAACAACACCCACACAACAGTCTTAAGCAAAGATGTAAGCCAGCCTTTCATCCCCCAGTGGTTGGAAAGTCCAGTGAACCAGTCATTGTTGCCTACCATCTGCATCTTGTTTCCTTGATCTTTCAGCAGCTGGATGCCCTGGTATACTGACTCCCTCTGCGACAGCAGGTAGAAAAAAACACATGCCTTCAAATGCCTGACAGGCTTGTACATGGACAAGAATTTGTGGCTTGTCTGTGGAAGCACCCAGCTGAAGGCATGTGGCTCAGTGAGGAGCATCCAGATTGCTGTTCAGTAGCAACCAACGGCAGCATCCTCTGACTTTGGTAATTTAGTATCTGGAGGCTTGGGTGTACCAAAAGTAAACAGATTAAGAGATTAGAAGGTGTAACTTGAGTTGTGATCCCACTAAACTTTCTCTTCTATAAGGCAAGGGTGTGAACACATCTCATTAGAAGAGCCATATATATCAATGCTAAAATATAATTTTGACAAATGTTAAGTCATATATCCTGGTTAATGAGGTCTGAGCTATCTTGGTCTTGGTGTGTGTGGTCAACGCTGCTTAGGAGATCTTCTTCTGTCCTTCTTTTTCTTCTTTCCCAGGCTGCTGCTGTCTCTCTTAGTCTTTCATTCTGTTCTTCTGATGGTGGCTCTGGTGTTTGCCTCGCAGTTCCCAGAAACAGTTTTTTTGTATTTTGCTGGGATCGATCTTAGGAGTGTTGCTGTAGATACAAGGGCATCTTCTCTTCCCCAAGTAATCAATGGGAAGGTGCCGATAATTTGTTTAGATTCAGGGTTTTGGTCAACACAGGTGGCTGGTCTTTTAATTGGGCTGCAGCTGATTTAGTAAAATGCCTAATGACTGGGGGAGTTGGCTCCATAAATGAGTTGTTCAAAAAGTTGAGTACGGAAAAGGCCTTGGCCAGTGTTTCAATGGGAGATAATATCTGGATTACCCCTCTCAGTTGATCAAGGATCCTTTTGATGGATCAGTGGGCCCTCTCAGCTATGGACTGTCCTGTGGTGGAGTGTGGTATGCCAGTGACATGTTTTATACCCCAGTGGTCAGAAAGCCCCTTGTTGGAATCAATGCAAGGTATAAGCAAGAGCATTATCAGTTTAAATTTCCTGTGGAATTGCTAAGGTGGAAAAAACAAAAAAGTAATGTTTTATAGCATCTTCTGAGTTTTCTGCAGCATGGACAGAGCCAAAAAACGCACTGGTAAAGGCATCGATTGAGAATGGGGTGTATTTTAGTCTGTCCAAAGGAGCTCAGTGTGTGATGTCTGATTGCCAGATGTGGAGACTCTCTAGTCCTCTTGGACTGACTCCTGCTGTGACAGAAACAAGGCCATGTTCCTGACAATTTGGGCAGGTGGCTACAATGGATCTTGCTGGGTATGGGGTAATTTTGAACATCCTGAGCAGCGCAGGAATATTTTGGTGGTAGAATTGATGGCTGATCCTGTCTGTGTAAAAATGATCTAAGGCGTATTGCAGCGGTTCAGATGTTTGAAGTAGGCAATTGAGGTGCTCTTGAGTGTGAAGTAAGTAAATATTCACAAGGTCTATTCCTGCAAGGGCGCACAGACGCTCTCTAGGTTTCCTGCAATAGTTCTACAATAACTTTCTGTTGGGTTGTTATCGTTTTAGTAGGTTGGTGTGCTCTGAAAACGCATTCAATTATTATCAGGATCTGAGATAGTATAGTCCCACTGAAACAACAATGTATGGAATTTTGGACTTACACCAAGGATTGCCAGGGAGAAAGGAAAAGTAGTGTGGTACCTGTGTGCCTGTTTAGTTTGAATCACCCAGGAGACCTTTTGTACAGCTGCTTCTGCCTCTGGTGTCAGTGATCACGGGAATCAAGTCCTTCTCTGCCTTTAAGGAGCAGGAACAGTGGCATGAGATCTTCTGTGGTGATTGCCAGGAGTGAACGTACCCAACTGATTGTTCCACAGAGCATTTGGAGTTCTTGCAGAGTCTTTGGGTTGTCCTTAATGTGCAGTGTTTAGCCTGTGATGGTTCTCTCTGTGCTCTTTAGCCCAAGGTACTTCCAGGGGGCTGTCTTTTGAGCTTTATCTGCTGCAATCTCAAAACCCTTCTGCTGTACCACAGCGATGACATCTTGTACTGCAACGTCCAATATGATTTGAGCATCTGCACAAATGACTGTATCATCCATGTAATGAAAACTGATAGCATTAGGATGTCTTTTCCACCTGGGTGAGAGAATTTGGGCTCAAAGCCATTGACAAATAGTTGAGCTACTCTTCTTTGTTGGAGGCAATGCAGTCCACTGGTACCTCTGTAAAGGTGTTTGGTGGTTCAGGTGCGGACAAGGCAAACCAGGGGATGTCATTTGGAATGGTGGGGACATCAAAAAAGTAGTCATTAAGATCTATAACAACCCTCTGCCAATAACTGTGAAATAAAATTACAATTGGACGAAACCTCCCTGAACTAGCCTTCCTTCACATCTCAACCCGTGCAATCTTCAAAGCAATGCTCTTCCTATGCTCGGGCTCCACCAATCACAGCCTAAATGTCGAACAAGATATCCGAAACATTGGAGGACTCCAAAAGATGCTACCCACAACTACGGCATGGTGCACCATTGGCAATCTCGAGGTAACATGGAGGCTGAGGGCAGGCCGGACAGAAGGGCACCCATGTCCTCGATGACCTCGTTGATTTTCCTGACGTCCTGCAGGAGCCGCCTCTTGTCTTTGCCAGGCTATCATATGATAATGACAGGTGCATTGCAGGGGCTAGTAGATGGTACAATGTGGCCCACAGACAGCTGCTCCTGCACGTGCGACTGCAGGGCCTTTAACTTTCTGCCTGGGAGGGGCCACTGATCCACCCATATGGGGTCGTTGGTCTTCCAGGTTGACTGAAGTGTGACGCGCTGCTCTGTGGCCCTGTCTAGAAATCCTGAGGTGTTGATAGGATTTCTAGCCTTGTCCCCCTTTGGGACAAGAGGTCTTTTCCTCAAATTGTTATTGGTGCCCGGGCGACGAATGATCTTACTGTAGCAACTGTGCCCTCAGGACCTTCCATGCAGATGATACTGTGACTCCAGAAGCTGGTAGTGGCTCCCCTGGTAGCTAATAATTACCCCAGCAGCTGGAACCAGGGGCCATTTTTTAGCCAATCAGAGCAGGAAATTACGGTGACATCAGCTCTTGTATCTAATAGTCCTGAAAGACATCTCTTTCTCCCTTTACATGACAAGGCACACTTTGGAATGGGTCTATTTCTGCCTGTTGTCTGTGCCCACATCACCATTGGATCAGCTGGTGTGGTGATCATGTCCAATAGGAGGATGGCTCTGGCTATAACTGTTCCTTTTGGAATGAAAAGGGACTAAGCATAGAGCCTGGACAGTTATCTCCTGTGTCAAGGCGAGTACCTCAGGTAGTAGAGTGAGTGTCTGCATCCCTTTCCCGGTTATGGTTTAAATCAAAATGTCTTTGGGCCGTCCTTAGGCCTGTATTTGCCTGTGGGAATATGGTGAACATAAATATCGTGGATTGGAATTGAAAAGGCGCTTACCAGCTGCCTTTAGGTTCCAGGGCAGAACTGTCTTCTGTCGAGTTTTGTGCAGCGATCGAGCTGTCCCGCTGGATCTGAGAAGGTCGCTGTGCTGGTTCTCCACGATGTTGGGGAGAGTAGGGCAGAACGGCCTCGCATTCGGTGTCATTGCACGGGGCCTTTCTGTGTCTGTGTGGGGTTTCCCGCAGGCCAGCGGTTTTGCTGGTGTTGGAAAGCTTGTGGACGAGGGGGGCAGTGGGGATAGTGGCTGTGACACCTAGAAGGTCCCTGCTAACAGCCTGTATTTTTACAATTCTGTCAAAAATGCCTCATCTCCCCATTTCCCCAGATTTAAAGCCAGGTCCTTTTTCGTGTGTATTTCAGGGAATAACCTGGGAGGCTACTAGCACCTCTACTACACCAACTGGTAGCCTTAGCTAGGCTGGAATCAGGGTGTAAGGATGCCCTAAGTGTGCATGCTTCGACCATTTGTGCAATGGTAGGCTTTGGGTTGAGTGGCAGAGAAGGTAAAATGTCTTTACAGGTGTTATTAGCATTTGTTTCAGTAAGTTTAGTAAGGAGTACCTTCCTGGCTTTTGGATGTTCAACTTGTTTCTCTATTGCTTGTGGAAGGTGGTCAATAAATTTTAGAAAGGATTGCCCAGTTCCCTGGAGAATGTCTGTGAAATCTCGAGTAGGTGTTTCTCCATTGGGTGTCTTCATGAGAGCTGTCTTTGCAGCACTTTTATCGCTTCGAACAGAGCTCAGGGAAGGTCTATTGAATGAGGTTTAGTGAAATCGTCCTCACTGGCTAGATGGACTAATGTTATGTGTGTCCACCTGTCTTCTCTAGCATAGCCTTTTATGGATGTTGTATTAGTTTTTTCCCTATTCCTTCCCACAGAAAAATTTCAGTGGGAGAAAGTTGGATGTGCATAAAATGGAGCAGATCGTGAGGCACCATAACATGTGCAGCAAAGACGCCATTTAAAAAAATATTAAAATACGGTGACCCCCTCCCATGGTGTTTCGCTGCTTTACAAAGATCTTTCATCTCCCGTGTGTGACAGCTTCCCATCAGAAGTTGGGAACTACCCTCTGGTACTGCACCGGTGCTGCTTGTATTTTAGCTACCAATTCCCAGTTCCCCCCTCAGCCGCGAGCTTCTCCATCCTCTGCCAAGAATCCTCAGGCTCATGATGAAGGTGGGATGACCCTTCCCTCTCCTCTCCAGAAGAGGGAACTTGTTCTTTGGCAGAGGAGCGGGGCCTTGGGGTGCCTGGCCAGGCCCGGTGTTGTGGGCCTCTGGTAGCCAAGATGGCGGCCTTCCGGTTACCGCCCCTCACACTTCCGGCTCCGACAGTGTGGGATCCGCAACGGGGCTGAGTTGGAGGGGGTAGGGCAGCGGGAGTAGGCAAGGAAGCGCTGGATCCCAATGCACGGGTGGTTCCTGACGCAGAGCTGGGACCCAACATAGGGCCACGACCCGATAAAACAGCTGGGGGTGGGAGGGTGTTTGATGTTGACAACCCCCTCCATAAGAGGGACTACATTTTGTGAGCTATCTGAGGGGGATCCAGGGAGGAGAGGTACTGGAGAATGGGTTAGGCAAGAATCCAGGCTGGTGTGTCCGTACAGACCAGGGCAGGGGGTAGAGAAGGAGGGGAGATGTCAGACAGCAGGTGGCTTGTCTGTGCTTTACAGCAGTTTCCGTCTCTCATCCTTATCTTGGTATCAGTGGGTTCAGGAATGCCAGGGGCAGAAACAGAAAGTCTGGGTTGAATATTAGAACTTTGAACCCTTGAGAAAACTCCATAAATCATATGAAAAATTCGGTAAAATGTTGCGACTCTTATCACTCCCTGAGTTTACAAAAGATAGAGTGTTTCCCTAATTGAGTCCCAAAATGCTACATGACAAACTGAATCAACAGACATGTCTGTGAACTCCTTAAAAAGCCAATGAACAAAAGGCTTCCAACTTCCTTTAGTAAAAGTCTTCCACTCTGAAAGGAGAGCCTCCCTAACTGGAAGATATATATCCCTCTAAGGATTGGATAATTTGTTACCCAGAGCTGCCCCTGATGTAAAGGGTGGCCCACCCACAGGACTGAAATATCTCCCAAGGATCCTGCACTGCTGGCAGCTGTCCTCCAACTCACTGCTCTGGTGGCTCTGGATGCAGAGGGTTCAAAATGTCCCCTGGGCTTCAGCAGCTGAGCTAGCCCTGTTGCTGCTGGAGGGTGCTGATGCTGCCTTCAGCAAATCCTGATAAAACTCAGGTCTCACTCCAGGGCGGTGGCTGACCCGAGGCGTCTTCTGTCCCGTGACAGTAGAAGAGCCGGATCCTTACCGGAGTGGCTCTCAGGAATTCTCAAAGAAGGTCCCTGTTTGGGCAGCCCTTGTGGCGTGTCCACAACCAGACACTGTGAGAGACGTGCACTCCCAGAGCTAGGAGCAGGCTTGCTGGAATGCATGATGGATGAGGCAAGAGAGGGATCTATGTGTGGAACAGCAAATACTGTGGATTGCGCTGGAGCGGGTCCAGGGAGGAAGACAAAGTGGGGGTGGGCACACAAGGATTTTCAGGGGGGGAAAAAGGACCTTGTATGCAGTAATTCAGGACTAATAGTGGTTAAGAGAGGGGAGAACATCCTAGGGGAGTATATTTAAGGAAAGAAGGAAGTTCATGATACCAAGAAAATGTGCTGAATCTGCACGATCCCGCAAAAGACATTGAGCAAGATCATTGTATTCAGAGGGGTTATTCAACTTACTTTAATTCTATATCATTGTCATCAGGTATTACTATTACAGTGGTAGCCCCCCGGGCCTGCAGAACATTGCCTCTGCCTCAGACTTCATTGCTGGGTGAGGAGCTCAGCAGTGCTGAAAGCTGAGGCCTGTCCTTTGTGATCCCTTTGGGATGGAAGTGGAAGTGCCCTGAGTGCACATTCAGAGGCACATTCATGGCTTCTCATGCCACAACACCAAAAATAAATCAAGAGTTTGGGTTTTTGAATGACATTTAGACCTTTGAAATATCTACAGGAAGTGATCTGAAACTGCTTTCTGAGCCTGTTCTTTTGTATCAACTGTGAGGGGCTGAGGGCTGGCCTGAGCCCGGTGCTGTGTCCCATTGGGAGCAGCCGCACAGGCTCACGTGCAGAGCAGGCACTGCCAGACGCCCTGGAGATCTCACCTGCCCTGCAGCCACCATTGTAAAGGTGCTGTTAACCTCAGCCTGTGCTGTCTTTCCCCTTGGACCCCTTGGTTTAGTCACTATGGGGAATTTCTTTCGGGAAGCCCGTGGTATTTCCCTCTAGCAGCTGTGATGGGGATGCATGGGGAGTGTGGGGCTTTGGGGGCAGCTGCCCGGGCAGGAGCTAAGCTCGGGGCCCTGTTGGGCCCATGGCCCCCAGCAACAGCAGCAGCAGCAGCAGCAGCCCCAGGGCCCAAAGCCCCGTGCCCCCTGCCCAGCACAGGCTGCCCTGTCCCTGCAGCTGTCCCCCGAGTGGGGCCCAGGGGCCAGTGGCCGCTGGCAGCAGCAGGAATGCGGGCAGGGTGAGGATGCCCTGATTTGGCTTTTGTCCGTGGAACAATGCGGGCTCAGGGCAGTGCAGAGCAGGCTGGGAAGCAGAGCCCAGGGCCTGTGGAGGCTGCAAGGCCTAAAGATCAGCCCCTGCAGCAGCCCAGATGTAGCTGGCCCACTTGCCAAGGCTGTGGTGGACTTCAGAGCGTGCAGGTGGATTTTGCAGGGCTGTGGCCTGCTGGCGGCTCTGGGCCCAGGATACGCTGTGGCTGCAGCAGGAAGGGTGGCTGAAGGTTTGCTGGCTGCTTTGGTGGCATGGCTGCAGGGGCCAGTGCTGTGAGAGCCCCCTGTGTGAGAGCTGGTGAGAGCTGAGCCCTTGGGGACAGCGCTGTGCCCCAGGCCAGGAAGAGCAGCAGTGCCCAGTGCCAGGAGTGGTGTCAGTGGGAGCCCCTGTGCACAGGGACCCCCAACCCCAGGGTGGCTGTGCCAGCACCCCCAGGGACCTCCAGCCCCGGGAAAACAGAACAAGTGGAACCCACAAATGTGCAAAGGCTGCCCATGCCCAAAGGAATGGCCAAGAGAAGTCAGGTTTTAAAAAGAAACAGTATTTATTTGCCGAAATCGGCAAATCTAGGATTTACAGAACATGTGTCATTATAACAATCGTTATAACAACAACAACAACAACGTACAGAACATATTTACATGGGATCTGATGGGGTAACAATCTTCAAAACGTATTTACAGAGAACTTCTAACGTAGAAAACGTATTTACAGGAAACTTCTAAACTTTCAAACATATTTACAACGGCATCGGAGCAGTGCCATCATGTGAATGAGTCCTGTAAGAAAGGAAGCAGCAGAGCTGGAGTCAGCTGGCAGCACTGGGCCCTGCAGGGCTGGCAGCTGGGCCCCAGGGGCTGGGCCAGGGCTGGCAGGGCTGGCGTGGCCCCAGGCAAGTGCAGGGCAGGCCGGGGCTGGTGCTTGTGGCAGCACAATCCAGGCCCCCTGCGGGCACCGTGTCCCTGAGCGGGGCCATCCAGGCCAGCCCCAGCCTGGCGTCAGGGGACCCAGTGTGTGTGTGGGCAGGGCGTGGGAAGCATCTGCCTGTCTTACCTGTGGGGCACCATCTTCATCCAAGGACCATGGGCTCCTCCTCATCGTTCTCATCTACTTCCATGTCCTCGATGTTGTCCTCATCATCCACCTCCATCTCCTCGATGGTCTCCTCCTCGTCTACTTCCATGTCCTCCACAGGGGAGGACATGGAAGTAGAGGAGGAGTCCACCTCCATCATGTCATCCTCTTCCAGCCCCTGGTCCACATCCATCGCCTCCACAATGTCTCTGTCAGTCTGCAAGGGGCAGCACAATCTCCCAGTGGGCTTCCTGTCCCACACCATCCATTCCCACATGGCTGCAGCCTGCCCAAGCTGGGTGACCCCTGCATGGCATGGCACTGTACCTCCATTGGCACAGCAGAGCACATTCTGCCGGGATTGGCACTCCAGAGCAGGCGGCAGGAAAAGCCCAGGCAGCAGCAGCACCGCAGCACTGAGGGTCAGAGCGCAGGGTGAGCAGCAAGTGACCCTTGGCAGCCGTTGCCGTCTCTGCTGTGCTCGTTTCCAGGTCCTGGACGTTCCACCTGGAACCCTCTGGAAGATGTGATGTCACTGAAGATTCAGGGGTGCTGTGCAGTGGGAGATGGGGATGGCAGAATTATCCAATCCTTGAATGGTTTTGCTTGGAAGGGACCCTCAAGATGATCTGGTTCCTAGCTGAGCAAGCTCCCAGCAGAGCAGGTTGCTGCGGCCCCTGTCCCACCTGGCCTTGGATGTTGCTGAGGATGGGGCATCCACAGCCTTTCTGCACTGGTCCCTGTTTCATTGACAAGCACCCTGGGAGTAAAGAACTTCTTCCCATTATCAAATCTCCTCTACCTCTTGCTGTTTGATCCCATTCCTCCTTGTTCTGTCACTAAAGTTCCTGACAAAGTGTGTTCTGCCCCTTCCCTTTGGGTCAGGCTGTTCCTGCAGGGTCATATGTGTGCCTGGACCTGCAGACAGGAGAGAGAGAATCCATGTTCCCTGTCAGAAATGATGGGGAAAGCTGCATGAGGACCGAGAGGATAAGGAAAAAGTAGAGACATGCAAGTCTTTTCTTTGGTAGGTTGCGGGATTCGTGCCTTTTATTAGAGGCCAGGTTCCCTGGTGCACTCAGGTTCTCTGTTTCAGCCTGTCCACAGCCAGCCTCTGTGTGTGACCTGCACACGCAGAGCTGGGAGCATGCTTGGTTAAACTGCTGGTGAACGAGATGAGAGAGGGATCTTTATGTGGAACTGCAAACGCATCAGTGGATTGCACTGAAGAGCGTCAAGGAACGGAGACAAAATTGGGCTTGGCACACAGAGGGAAAATTGGGGGGAAAAGCCGGGGAGCAATGGAAAGAGCCAGGACTGAAACGGTACAGGAGAGGCTAGGACCTTCTAGGGGGAATACATATGAGGAAAATACAGCAGTTGAACCGGGTGATACCAATAAAATGCCACGAGCCTGCAAATGCCCATGGGCGACACCATTGCATTCAGAGCGGTGTCTCTCTTTTACCTTGGTCACTTTGCCCAGAGGTATTACAGTTCCAGTGGTAGGCCCCTGGGCCCTCACTACTCCCCCCTTTTTGTTGTCTATAGAGAAGGCTTCTGTCATAGAGTTTTGCAGGCATTTAGCAAAAAAGGATAAAGTATCCAACACAGTGAATATGATAAACAACACCCACACAACAGTCTTAAGCAAAGATGTAAGCCAGCCTTTCATCCCCCAGTGGTTGGAAAGTCCAGTGAACCAGTCATTGTTGCCTACCATCTGCATCTTGTTTCCTTGATCTTTCAGCAGCTGGATGCCCTGGTATACTGACTCCCTCTGCGACAGCAGGTAGAAAAAAACACATGCCTTCAAATGCCTGACAGGCTTGTACATGGACAAGAATTTGTGGCTTGTCTGTGGAAGCACCCAGCTGAAGGCATGTGGCTCAGTGAGGAGCATCCAGATTGCTGTTCAGTAGCAACCAACGGCAGCATCCTCTGACTTTGGTAATTTAGTATCTGGAGGCTTGGGTGTACCAAAAGTAAACAGATTAAGAGATTAGAAGGTGTAACTTGAGTTGTGATCCCACTAAACTTTCTCTTCTATAAGGCAAGGGTGTGAACACATCTCATTAGAAGAGCCATATATATCAATGCTAAAATATAATTTTGACAAATGTTAAGTCATATATCCTGGTTAATGAGGTCTGAGCTATCTTGGTCTTGGTGTGTGTGGTCAACGCTGCTTAGGAGATCTTCTTCTGTCCTTCTTTTTCTTCTTTCCCAGGCTGCTGCTGTCTCTCTTAGTCTTTCATTCTGTTCTTCTGATGGTGGCTCTGGTGTTTGCCTCGCAGTTCCCAGAAACAGTTTTTTTGTATTTTGCTGGGATCGATCTTAGGAGTGTTGCTGTAGATACAAGGGCATCTTCTCTTCCCCAAGTAATCAATGGGAAGGTGCCGATAATTTGTTTAGATTCAGGGTTTTGGTCAACACAGGTGGCTGGTCTTTTAATTGGGCTGCAGCTGATTTAGTAAAATGCCTAATGACTGGGGGAGTTGGCTCCATAAATGAGTTGTTCAAAAAGTTGAGTACGGAAAAGGCCTTGGCCAGTGTTTCAATGGGAGATAATATCTGGATTACCCCTCTCAGTTGATCAAGGATCCTTTTGATGGATCAGTGGGCCCTCTCAGCTATGGACTGTCCTGTGGTGGAGTGTGGTATGCCAGTGACATGTTTTATACCCCAGTGGTCAGAAAGCCCCTTGTTGGAATCAATGCAAGGTATAAGCAAGAGCATTATCAGTTTAAATTTCCTGTGGAATTGCTAAGGTGGAAAAAACAAAAAAGTAATGTTTTATAGCATCTTCTGAGTTTTCTGCAGCATGGACAGAGCCAAAAAACGCACTGGTAAAGGCATCGATTGAGAATGGGGTGTATTTTAGTCTGTCCAAAGGAGCTCAGTGTGTGATGTCTGATTGCCAGATGTGGAGACTCTCTAGTCCTCTTGGACTGACTCCTGCTGTGACAGAAACAAGGCCATGTTCCTGACAATTTGGGCAGGTGGCTACAATGGATCTTGCTGGGTATGGGGTAATTTTGAACATCCTGAGCAGCGCAGGAATATTTTGGTGGTAGAATTGATGGCTGATCCTGTCTGTGTAAAAATGATCTAAGGCGTATTGCAGCGGTTCAGATGTTTGAAGTAGGCAATTGAGGTGCTCTTGAGTGTGAAGTAAGTAAATATTCACAAGGTCTATTCCTGCAAGGGCGCACAGACGCTCTCTAGGTTTCCTGCAATAGTTCTACAATAACTTTCTGTTGGGTTGTTATCGTTTTAGTAGGTTGGTGTGCTCTGAAAACGCATTCAATTATTATCAGGATCTGAGATAGTATAGTCCCACTGAAACAACAATGTATGGAATTTTGGACTTACACCAAGGATTGCCAGGGAGAAAGGAAAAGTAGTGTGGTACCTGTGTGCCTGTTTAGTTTGAATCACCCAGGAGACCTTTTGTACAGCTGCTTCTGCCTCTGGTGTCAGTGATCACGGGAATCAAGTCCTTCTCTGCCTTTAAGGAGCAGGAACAGTGGCATGAGATCTTCTGTGGTGATTGCCAGGAGTGAACGTACCCAACTGATTGTTCCACAGAGCATTTGGAGTTCTTGCAGAGTCTTTGGGTTGTCCTTAATGTGCAGTGTTTAGCCTGTGATGGTTCTCTCTGTGCTCTTTAGCCCAAGGTACTTCCAGGGGGCTGTCTTTTGAGCTTTATCTGCTGCAATCTCAAAACCCTTCTGCTGTACCACAGCGATGACATCTTGTACTGCAACGTCCAATATGATTTGAGCATCTGCACAAATGACTGTATCATCCATGTAATGAAAACTGATAGCATTAGGATGTCTTTTCCACCTGGGTGAGAGAATTTGGGCTCAAAGCCATTGACAAATAGTTGAGCTACTCTTCTTTGTTGGAGGCAATGCAGTCCACTGGTACCTCTGTAAAGGTGTTTGGTGGTTCAGGTGCGGACAAGGCAAACCAGGGGATGTCATTTGGAATGGTGGGGACATCAAAAAAGTAGTCATTAAGATCTATAACAACCCTCTGCCAATAACTGTGAAATAAAATTACAATTGGACGAAACCTCCCTGAACTAGCCTTCCTTCACATCTCAACCCGTGCAATCTTCAAAGCAATGCTCTTCCTATGCTCGGGCTCCACCAATCACAGCCTAAATGTCGAACAAGATATCCGAAACATTGGAGGACTCCAAAAGATGCTACCCACAACTACGGCATGGTGCACCATTGGCAATCTCGAGGTAACATGGAGGCTGAGGGCAGGCCGGACAGAAGGGCACCCATGTCCTCGATGACCTCGTTGATTTTCCTGACGTCCTGCAGGAGCCGCCTCTTGTCTTTGCCAGGCTATCATATGATAATGACAGGTGCATTGCAGGGGCTAGTAGATGGTACAATGTGGCCCACAGACAGCTGCTCCTGCACGTGCGACTGCAGGGCCTTTAACTTTCTGCCTGGGAGGGGCCACTGATCCACCCATATGGGGTCGTTGGTCTTCCAGGTTGACTGAAGTGTGACGCGCTGCTCTGTGGCCCTGTCTAGAAATCCTGAGGTGTTGATAGGATTTCTAGCCTTGTCCCCCTTTGGGACAAGAGGTCTTTTCCTCAAATTGTTATTGGTGCCCGGGCGACGAATGATCTTACTGTAGCAACTGTGCCCTCAGGACCTTCCATGCAGATGATACTGTGACTCCAGAAGCTGGTAGTGGCTCCCCTGGTAGCTAATAATTACCCCAGCAGCTGGAACCAGGGGCCATTTTTTAGCCAATCAGAGCAGGAAATTACGGTGACATCAGCTCTTGTATCTAATAGTCCTGAAAGACATCTCTTTCTCCCTTTACATGACAAGGCACACTTTGGAATGGGTCTATTTCTGCCTGTTGTCTGTGCCCACATCACCATTGGATCAGCTGGTGTGGTGATCATGTCCAATAGGAGGATGGCTCTGGCTATAACTGTTCCTTTTGGAATGAAAAGGGACTAAGCATAGAGCCTGGACAGTTATCTCCTGTGTCAAGGCGAGTACCTCAGGTAGTAGAGTGAGTGTCTGCATCCCTTTCCCGGTTATGGTTTAAATCAAAATGTCTTTGGGCCGTCCTTAGGCCTGTATTTGCCTGTGGGAATATGGTGAACATAAATATCGTGGATTGGAATTGAAAAGGCGCTTACCAGCTGCCTTTAGGTTCCAGGGCAGAACTGTCTTCTGTCGAGTTTTGTGCAGCGATCGAGCTGTCCCGCTGGATCTGAGAAGGTCGCTGTGCTGGTTCTCCACGATGTTGGGGAGAGTAGGGCAGAACGGCCTCGCATTCGGTGTCATTGCACGGGGCCTTTCTGTGTCTGTGTGGGGTTTCCCGCAGGCCAGCGGTTTTGCTGGTGTTGGAAAGCGTGTGGACGAGGGGGGCAGTGGGGATAGTGGCTGTGACACCTAGAAGGTCCCTGCTAACAGCCTGTATTTTTACAATTCTGTCAAAAATGCCTCATCTCCCCATTTCCCCAGATTTAAAGCCAGGTCCTTTTTCGTGTGTATTTCAGGGAATAACCTGGGAGGCTACTAGCACCTCTACTACACCAACTGGTAGCCTTAGCTAGGCTGGAATCAGGGTGTAAGGATGCCCTAAGTGTGCATGCTTCGA
The DNA here is from genome assembly GCF_027579445.1 of Ammospiza nelsoni. Lineage (NCBI taxonomy): Eukaryota > Metazoa > Chordata > Aves > Passeriformes > Passerellidae > Ammospiza > Ammospiza nelsoni. The sequence goes on along the minus strand of NW_026683188.1, from coordinate 1,946,792 downwards.
CCATTTGTGCAATGGTAGGCTTTGGGTTGAGTGGCAGAGAAGGTAAAATGTCTTTACAGGTGTTATTAGCATTTGTTTCAGTAAGTTTAGTAAGGAGTACCTTCCTGGCTTTTGGATGTTCAACTTGTTTCTCTATTGCTTGTGGAAGGTGGAAGGTGGTCAATAAATTTTAGAAAGGATTGCCCAGTTCCCTGGAGAATGTCTGTGAAATCTCGAGTAGGTGTTTCTCCATTGGGTGTCTTCATGAGAGCTGTCTTTGCAGCACTTTTATCGCTTCGAACAGAGCTCAGGGAAGGTCTATTGAATGAGGTTTAGTGAAATCGTCCTCACTGGCTAGATGGACTAATGTTATGTGTGTCCACCTGTCTTCTCTAGCATAGCCTTTTATGGATGTTGTATTAGTTTTTTCCCTATTCCTTCCCACAGAAAAATTTCAGTGGGAGAAAGTTGGATGTGCATAAAATGGAGCAGATCGTGAGGCACCATAACATGTGCAGCAAAGACGCCATTTAAAAAAATATTAAAATACGGTGACCCCCTCCCATGGTGTTTCGCTGCTTTACAAAGATCTTTCATCTCCCGTGTGTGACAGCTTCCCATCAGAAGTTGGGAACTACCCTCTGGTACTGCACCGGTGCTGCTTGTATTTTAGCTACCAATTCCCAGTTCCCCCCTCAGCCGCGAGCTTCTCCATCCTCTGCCAAGAATCCTCAGGCTCATGATGAAGGTGGGATGACCCTTCCCTCTCCTCTCCAGAAGAGGGAACTTGTTCTTTGGCAGAGGAGCGGGGCCTTGGGGTGCCTGGCCAGGCCCGGTGTTTTGGGCCTCTGGTAGCCAAGATGGCGGCCTTCCGGTTACCGCCCCTCACACTTCCGGCTCCGACAGTGTGGGATCCGCAACGGGGCTGAGTTGGAGGGGGTAGGGCAGCGGGAGTAGGCAAGGAAGCGCTGGATCCCAATGCACGGGTGGTTCCTGACGCAGAGCTGGGACCCAACATAGGGCCACGACCCGATAAAACAGCTGGGAGTGGGAGGGTGTTTGATGTTGACAACCCCCTCCATAAGAGGGACTACATTTTGTGAGCTATCTGAGGGGGATCCAGGGAGGAGAGGTACTGGAGAATGGGTTAGGCTAGAATCCAGGCCGGTGTGATCCGTACAGACCAGGGCAGGGGGTAGAGAAGGAGGGGAGATGTCAGACAGCAGGTGGCTTGTCTGTGCTTTACAGCAGTTTCCGTCTCTCATCCTTATCTTGGTATCAGTGGGTTCAGGAATGCCAGGGGCAGAACAGAAAGTCTGGGTTGAATATTAGAACTTTGAACCCTTGAGAAAACTCCATAAATCATATGAAAAATTCGGTAAATGTTGCGACTCTTATCACTCCCTGAGTTTACAAAAGATAGAGTGTTTCCCTAATTGAGTCCCAAAATGCTACATGACAAACTGAATCAACAGACATGTCTGTGAACTCCTTAAAAAGCCAATGAACAAAAGGCTTCCAACTTCCTTTAGTAAAAGTCTTCCACTCTGAAAGGAGAGCCTCCCTAACTGGAAGATATATATCCCTCTAAGGATTGGATAATTTGTTACCCAGAGCTGCCCCTGATGTAAAGGGTGGCCCACCCACAGGACTGAAATATCTCCCAAGGATCCTGCACTGCTGGCAGCTGTCCTCCAACTCACTGCTCTGGTGGCTCTGGATGCAGAGGGTTCAAAATGTCCCCTGGGCTTCAGCAGCTGAGCTAGCCCTGTTGCTGCTGGAGGGTGCTGATGCTGCCTTCAGCAAATCCTGATAAAACTCAGGTCTCACTCCAGGGCGGTGGCTGACCCGAGGCGTCTTCTGTCAATGTGGAGAGATTTATTAATAATTGGTTAGCTGAGAAAGGCCACACTGAAATAATGCCGCTGGTTAAGCTGAAAGAGAAAAGCCAGCAGTCAGCAAGCTAAAAGGAAAGGTCAGCAGTGACCTTGCTGCAACATGAGGAAAGGGAGTAGAGATATTCCTGAATATATCCTGAGAATATGTAGAAAGTATCAAAAGTAGAACCATAGGAATGTAGAAGTAGGCGTAGATGCTGATATGTAAGCTGACCAATCCTGAGCTCAACTTTTGCAATATGTATGAAGCTCATTATTAACTGTATTTAACCCGCCGTACTGATCAATAAAATTGGGCCTATGATGATCAACGGATGTCTGGGTCTCCTTCCGTCAACAAATGGTGGAGAATGCGGGCATAACTGAATCTCTGCCCTTTTTCTCGATTAAAAGAAAAAGGGATTACGCCACGGTCGGGAAGTTGGGTTTGGGTCCCGGCAGCAGGGACGGTGCCGGAATTTGAAGCACCCTTAAGGTTCACAACGGTGGACTTAAGCCAATACGTGCCGCGGGAGCCTGGAGAGCTGCAACAGCGCGCGCTGATTAATAGGTATGGATAGGCAAGCGGCATATGATTTATTTACCGCCTATTTAGAGCGGCATGGGATAAAAGGGATAGATTTAAAAAAGGAGTTACCAGGGTTATTAGCCTATGGCCATGCTAAGGGTATTTTTTCTAACCCTCATACAGTTCATGAGCTAGCAGAGTGGAAGAAGTTTGGGGAAATATTGTGGGATACAGTGTTGGACGATGATAAGTCAGCAAAGAAATTCGGGAAGTTATGGCGGGTGGTGTATAACACGTTACTGCAGCAGGTCTCTGAGAGAAAGGCAGCAGAAAGGGCAACAGAAGCTCATAGGAGGAATATAGGGTATGGTCGTGAGGATGATCCCCTGGCACCTTCTGTAACTAAGATACTTATGCCTAAGGGTCCCCAGGAAAGTAGTGTGGAAGATTTTCCTATAGGCGCAGTGGAACCGTCTGCACCTTTCCTGTCTGAGGGGGAGAGCGAGTCGGATGGTGGGGGTAAGAGCAAACCAGCTTTGCCTCCGCCACCGGCTTCGGGCGGGTCGGACGGTGGGAGTGGGAGCAAGCCAGCTTCGCCTCCGCCGCCAGCCTTGCCTCCGCCGCTTCCCCTCAATGAGCCGGCTCCGATTACAGCTTCGGCGGGGGGGCTGCATCCCCCGTGCGAGCCGGCTCCAGCGGGGGGGCTGATTGCCCCCCGCGGGCCGTCTCAGCTTGAGCCGGCTCCGGTTTCACTGTCAGCTCCAGCGGGGGGGCTGCTTCCCCTGCTTCCCCCGCGCGAGCCAGCCTCTGCTTCACTGCCTTCCCCGTGCGAAAACTCGGTGTCTGCACCGAAGCGCCAGCAGCATAGCACCCTTAAAGAGCCAGATCCCATCCCAGGGGCACACCGTGATCCATGGGGGGAGATGGCTAAACAGAGGAGGGAAGCTTGGGCTGCTTTGGCGAAAGAAGTAATGCAAATGGGGGATGGTGAGGCGGTGGAAATAGCCTCTAGTCTTGCATGCCCAGTTACATACACACCACACTATGATGCACAGGGGAACCTTACGCATAATATAGCAGAATATACTCCCTTAGATTGGAAGCTGTTAACTCAGCTACGTTCTACGGTTAGTCAGTTTGGAGTAAAAAGTGAACCTGTTAAGCAAATGCTAGATTATCTTTTTAATACTCAGGTTTTATGTCCTAATGATTTAAGAGGAATAGTTCGGTTGATATTCACTCAGCATCAGCAGTTATTGTTTAATGCACATGACCCATTACATGGAGTAACAGTAAAGGAGCTGATGGGCTTAGAGGCATTTTTACGTACAGAGGCACAGATGATATCGGGAGAAGATAAACTTAGGGAGTCTATGTGGTTAGTGAGTGCTGCAATTGACATGGTTAAAGAGCCAGGAGGGTTACCGGTTTATATGGGCATTAAACAAGGTAGAGAAGAATCATTTGGAAATTTTATCGATAGAGCAGCTACTGCTATAGATCGGGCTGGTGTTGCAGGGCCCTATTGAAGTAGTGTGCCTTGCAAAATAGCAATCCAGCAACCCAAAGAGTGTTAGCTGCTTTAGGGGCAAATTGGGCTATTGAGGAAGCATTAGAGTGAATGGCATTAATGCCAACGGCTTCACAGGCATTTATAGTAGAAGCCTTAAAAAGGAATTAGGATTAGGGTTGCAAAAGCATAGTCTACTCAAAATCAGGTGTTAGCTGCTCTTGCTCCTCTCCGAAGCGGCTCACTGGTGGTCACGCAAGGAGGCTCGAGACCATTCATCAAGTGTTACCGATGCGGCAATGAGGGACAGACACAAGTTGCCACCGTGTCATCGGAGACACCAGCAGCTGCCATGACATCACTGCTACCTCCTGTCTGCAACCCGCAACAGCAGGGAGCCTCGGCTTGGACTTATCAGCAGCAGTAGACGTCACACTAATGACGAACCGGCCTGAGAGGATACCCACTGGAGTAAAGGGCCCTCTTATATTAAATGGACAAACATGTGGAGCATTATTGCTGGGACGTTCCTCTACAACTATGTTGGGATTATTTGTTTTGCCTGGTGGTATCGATGCAGACTTTACTGGGGAAATACAAATCATGGCTTACACCCTTTATCCTCCGATTAAAATTACAAAAGGACAATGCATTGCACAATTGGTACCACTGTCACAAATGACATCAGGAATACAATCATTTACTGGACAAACACGGGATGAAAAAGGTTTTGGCTCTACTGGTGTTACACTTTTAACTGTGGATTTACAAAATAGACCAAAGCAAAAGGTTGGAATTACTTATGGGCATCAAAGCATTACCCTTTATGGATTATTGGATACAGGAGCAGATACTAGCATCATTTCTCCAGAAGCATGGCCACAACACTGGCCTCTATTTCCCTCATCAAACATGCTCACAGGAGTGGGAGGATTTACACTGGCAAGCAGGTCGCCGCCTTTGTCTGTGTGTATTGAGAATCAACAAATATCTGCTGTGTTTTCAATTGTTCAACTGCCTCCTACAGTTTCTTGTTTAATTGGAAGGGACATTTTAACACAATTGGGAGTGGTGTTAACTAATCAGCACCCTTTGGGGTAATTGCCATTGCTTGGACTTTCCCCATTCCACTCACCTGGAAAACAGATACACCGGTGGTGGTTAAGCAATGGCCATTAAAAGGGGAGAGTCTTATGCATGCCCATGAATTGGTACAGGAACAATATACAAAAGGGCACCTACGACTATCTACAAGCCCTTGGAATACACCTATTTTTGTAATCAAAAAGAAATCAGGGAAATATTGTTTGATACACGATTTGAGGGCTGTGAATGACCAAATGGAACCAATGGGAGCTTTACAGCCTGGTCTTCCAAATCCAGCTATGATTCCAGAACACTGGCCACTTTTAATTATTGACCTAAAGGATGTTTTTTTCACTATTGGCCTACATCCTGATGACATGAAGAGATTTGCTTTCACTTTACCAGCAATAAATCGTGGAGAACCGGATAAAAGATTTGAATGGACATCTCTTCCGCAGGGCATGCGCAACTCTCCCACTTTATGTCAGCTTTATGTTGATGCTGCTTTACAGCCACTACGTCGCAAATAGCCAGCAACTATAATATATCATTACATGGACGATATTTTGTTTGCACAGCAACAGCCATTCTCCTCTTTACAGATTGAAACCATTAAAAATACTCTTGCTGCATATTCACTTGTTATTGCTGCAGAGAAAATTCAGGCTACAAAGCCCTGGAAATATTTGGGATGGACTCTGATGGATCAAATAGTAATACCACAAAAATTGGAATTACAATTGGACATTAAAACTTTACATCATGCACAGAAGTTGCTGGGAGACTTACAGTGGCTGAAGCCTATTGTGGGAATACCAAATCATTTACTAGAAGCCCTACGGCCTTTGTTGAGAGGCGTGGACCCTACTACTCCTGTACACCTGACAAAGGAGCATCATCTTGCCTTGCAGCAAATTAGTAACTGTGTACAGCAAGGGTATGTGTCTCGTCGACAACTCGACCACCCCATTGACCTTACTATCTGGAATAGCCCTTGCCACTTGCTTGGTGCTCTCTCTCAGTTGCAAAAGAAAACGGGGGAGATACGGGTGTTGGAATGGTTATCACCACCACTACAGCATAAGAAAACAATATCTTCAAAAATTGAACAATTGGCTGCATTAATCAAAAAGGGGCGTCTCAGAATTCTTGAAGTGGATGGTAGAGAACCTGCTACTATTAGATTGCCTATGGAAAAAGAAACCTTGGACTGGTACTTGATTAATTCAAAGAATTTACAAGAAGCATTATTGATGTCACCTGCTAAAGTAGAGACTAGTAAATTAGTGCCTAGAGTTTTGCAATGGATGACAGAATGGAACTGGATTACTCGACCTTTGAGAGAAGAACGCCCCATAGAAGGAGCTATTACAGCTTTTACAGATGCAGGAAAGAAATCAAGGCGTGCTGCTGTTACCTGGCAAGAAAAGGGACAATGGAAGCATCAACTCCTCACGGCAGACCCTGCAGATAGCTTACAAACTTTGGAATTGTTAGCAGTAGTATGGGCGGTATCCAACTTACAGGAGCCTTTAAATGTGGTCACAGACTCTATGTATGTTGCAGGAGTAGCCAAACGAATAGAGGAAGCAGCAATTAAGGAAGTGAATAATAAACGATTGTATGAGTTACTGATACAGTTAAGGAAGGCTTTACGAGAAAGAAATGCAGCATATTCTGTGATTCATATTAGGAGTCATAAATGGTCTGAAGGTTTAGGAGAAGGGAATGAACGTGCAGATAAATTGGTTACCCTACCCATTGATAATTCTTGTCCTATTGACAAGCACACATTGGCCAGAGAAGCACATAGTAGATATCATCAAAATGCAAGAGGTTTAGCAAAACACTTTGAGCTGAGTTTGTCAGAAGCCAAGGCCATTGTCAGAGCATGTCCAACATGTAGTTATCATAATGGTGGGATAGGTCTAGTCATCGGGGTAAATCCTCGAGGTTTAGAAATAAATGAGAAATGGCAAATGGATGTTACACACATAGCCAGATTTGGTAAAGTCAAGCATGTGCACGTCACTATAGATACATATAGTCATTACATATGGGCTACGGCTCAGGCAGGAGAGAAAGCTACACATGTTATCAGACACCTGTTAAGTTGTTTCGCTGTTATGGGAGTTCCAAAGAGTATTAAAACCGATAATGGTCCAGCTTATGTAAGTGCTAGGGTCCAGAAATTTTTGAATCAGTGGTCTGTTAAGCACGTGACAGGTATTCCACACTCTCCTACTGGACAGGCAATAGTGGAAAGAGCAAACGGTACCCTTAAGCAGTATATTGAAAAACATCAAGATTTGGCAGATCCACAAGCATGTTTGGCTAAGGTTTTGTATGTGATTAACCATTTATGCATTTTTGGGGAAGATGATACCCCCCCTGCAATGAAACATCATCCGAGGTCAGGTCAGGAAAATACTAAGGAAACAGAGGTCTGGGTTAAGTATAAGAACCCGAGTACAGGATTATGGGAAAAACCTGCAAAAGTATTATATTGGGGTCGGGGGTATCTTTGTGTTTCCTCACCTACAGGGCCTTTGTGGGTGCCTGCTAAGTGGACTAAACCTGTTTTTGATGCAGCCTCTGGTGGATCGCCTTACGGAGGAGGACAGGGAGCGACTGGGGAAGAAACTGCTTCTAGTCCTACAACCACTACTGTTACAATTGAAGGGGTACTCGGAAGCGTTGGACAGAGCACTGACACGTCACTATCGGACAGCCCAGGAGCTGATTGGTTTTATTGACTCATTATCAACTTTTCATTTAACGAATCCAGCGAAACTACATTGTCTTGACTGTTACAATCCACATTGTGCTGCCTGGATAGCTCTACGTTGTGGGGGTTGTGAAAGAACTTTTTGGATAGAACAATCACTATTGTGGGATTTGTGGTGTCATACTTGTGAACAAGAGCACACGTGGGGTAAAAGTTGGCAAGATGAATTAAGGAGACAAACAGGGCAAAATGCATATATAACTTTAAATCTTTATGAGTCTCCTGAACAGAAAATTCTTGCTTATTATCGATGGGAAGTACAATGTATTGTAAATAGAATTAAGGTTCAAAGTAAATCACGTATAGTTTCTATAAGGTGTAGGAAATTAGTGCCTTTAGCACAGCATTCAATTGTAGGACCCTTCAAAGGGGATCCTGATAGAGCATTAGATTGCTGCATTGACAAATTGCAAAAATTGAGTTTGCAAGTGGCAGGACCAGTGAGATCAGGAGCAGCAAGATTAAAGACAGATAAGAAAAAGAAGGCAAAAGGGGAAGGGTCTCATTTGAATAAGGGTATCAGTGATTGCTAATTAATTTTCTATGATTAGAACACTTTTACAGTTGTGGGACCCTCGGAAAGATATAGTTGTTGAGGAGGATAACGAACAAGAACTACGATTACGAAATAAGATACACCTTGTGTTAAAGAGAGACCTTGAGCTGTTAGCCTCATACAGTAAAAAGGCAGAAGAGGCTTTGCGATCACCGCCATTGAATTGGTTGCTTTGGATTGAAGAACCACAATTTCATACTGGTCCTTACTTATATTCACTTCCTTGTTATGTTTGCAAAAGGGATAATGATAAATGCTATGCATGGGTAGCTTTGCATTGTGCAGATTGTAATCAGGTTTATTGGTATTCACAGCGGTCAGTAGATTATTTATGGTGTAAACCTTGTTCTGGAAAGTGGATTCGAAATTATTTCTGGGTTAGAGCTCTTGAACAAAGTACTGGCCTGCCAGGACGGACAGGATTACAGCTTTTTGAGAGTGCAGAACAAGTGATTATAGCATATCTTAGGTGGAAGTTGCAGGAAAACCTTAGAGTATTTGAAATTACTAAAGCTTCACGCATCATAGCAGCTCGCTGTAAAGCTGATTTGCCTTCAAACTTATCTCATGCTATACTTGTGAGCAAGGATGCTGATTTAGAATTAGATCAGTACATTCAAAAATTAACTCAGCCCTACAATAGACAATCTAACAAACCAGGGAAAAGACAGCGAAGAAAGGAAAAACAACGCAAGCAGAGGGAAGAAAGGGAGAAGCAAAGCAAGCAGAAAGAAAAATGAGGTTTGTTCTTGTTATACTGCTCAATGCTGTAGCAAGTGAAGCAGTAGGAATAACACACTTTAGTCAACCAAGGGAAAATTTATGGGTGACACTTGCTAATCAAACTAACCAATCATCACTTTGTCTTAGTCTTGGAGGAGTCACTAACCCATTTCGAACATGCCTGGTGGGACTTCCGGTGTGGTCTCCTGGAGAATTTTGCAGTTGGATAAACAACCAAACCTTATGTATGTCTAACATGTCAAACATCACATTGCCGGTGCAACAAGGGTATACTGCAGGTCAGAGTGATGGCTATCGTCAATGCTTACTAATCCAATCACTTAACACCTCTTTGCATTCTCCTCCTGAGGAATTGGATCTTTTTGAAAGTACAAATGCCAGCGTATCTAACACTACAGCTGGTGGATGGTTTAGCTTCAGACTTTTGGGTGCTCAGAATATAAACCAACCTAAAGAAACATGGGCCACCCTAGATTCATCCCTGAATGTGAGTGAATTCTCTCCACAGCATTACAATCAGTGTAACGGCACAAATATCACAGCACCAATGAAATTACCCACAGGAATATTTTTGATTTGTGGAGACAGGGCGTGGAATGGCATACCAGCTAAACCACAGGGTGGACCCTGTTATTTGGGAAAATTGTCACTGTTTCACCCTAATGTGTCCTTGCTAATGCAGCTGAGTCAAAATTCAAACAGGAAAAAACGTAGCATACATGACTTAGACTGCAGCAAGATAGGAGATCCACGGTTTTGGGGCACATTCAAACAGGTGGTGGTTTCAACTATCTTGCCAGGAGGATCTGCCAATAAAGCTATGAATTTAGCAAAACAATTAGGATGCTGGGCAAGGGATGAGTTGAACAAGACATCACAAATTTTAGACATGTTAACTGCAGATGTGCAAAGTGTTAACCATGCTGTTTTGCAGAATAGAGCTGCTGTAGATTTTTTGCTCTTAGCACAAGGGCATGGATGTGAAGAGTTTGAGGGAATGTGTTGCATGAATCTGTCTGATCATTCGGTGTCCATTCACTCTAAGATAAAAGAATTGCAACAGGGACTTCACAAACTTAAGGAAGAAGACGGTTTAGGAATTGACGAATGGCTTAAAGGCTTAGGACTTGGACCGTGGCTGAGGAACCTTGTGATCTATGCTATAGGCCTGCTGGGTGTAATCTTACTGTTTTTGCTTATTTTGCCTTGTATCTTTAACTGTATTCAAAACATGGTTAGCCGTACAATAGCAAAAACATGGCAAACTAATCTCCTTGCGCAAGAAGAAAACGGGGGAAATGTGGAGAGATTTATTAATAATTGGTTAGCTGAGAAAGGCCACACTGAAATAATGCCGCTGGTTAAGCTGAAAGAGAAAAGCCAGCAGTCAGCAAGCTAAAAGGAAAGGTCAGCAGTGACCTTGCTGCAACATGAGGAAAGGGAGTAGAGATATTCCTGAATATATCCTGAGAATATGTAGAAAGTATCAAAAGTAGAACCATAGGAATGTAGAAGTAGGCGTAGATGCTGATATGTAAGCTGACCAATCCTGAGCTCAACTTTTGCAATATGTATGAAGCTCATTATTAACTGTATTTAACCCGCCGTACTGATCAATAAAATTGGGCCTATGATGATCAACGGATGTCTGGGTCTCCTTCCGTCGACAACCCAGAGCTGCCCCTGATGTAAAGGGTGGCCCACCCACAAGACTGAAATATCTCCCAAGGATCCTGCAGTGCTGGCAGCTGTCCTCCAACTCACTGCTCTGGTGGCTCTGGATGCAGAGGGTTCAAAATGTCCCCTGGGCTTCAGCAGCTGAGCTAGCCCTGTTGCTGCTGGAGGGTGCTGATGCTGCCTTCAGCAAATCCTGATAAAACTCAGGTCTCACTCCAGGGCGGTGGCTGACCCGAGGCGTCTTCTGTCCCGTGACAGTAGAAGAGCCGGATCCTTACCGGAGTGACTCTCAGGAATTCTCAAAGAAGGTCCCTGTTTGGGCAGCCCTTGTGGCGTGTCCACAACCAGACACTGTGAGAGACGTGCACTCCCAGAGCTAGGAGCAGGCTTGCTGGAATGCATGATGGATGAGGCAAGAGAGGGATCTATGTGTGGAACAGCAAATACTGTGGATTGCGCTGGAGCGGGTCCAGGGAGGAAGACAAAGTGGGGGTGGGCACACAAGGATTTTCAGGGGGGGAAAAAGGACCTTGTATGCAGTAATTCAGGACTAATAGTGGTTAAGAGAGGGGAGAACATCCTAGGGGAGTATATTTAAGGAAAGAAGGAAGTTCATGATACCAAGAAAATGTGCTGAATCTGCACGATCCCGCAAAAGACATTGAGCAAGATCATTGTATTCAGAGGGGTTATTCAACTTACTTTAATTCTATATCATTGTCATCAGGTATTACTATTACAGTGGTAGCCCCCCGGGCCTGCAGAACATTGCCTCTGCCTCAGACTTCATTGCTGGGTGAGGAGCTCAGCAGTGCTGAAAGCTGAGGCCTGTCCTTTGTGATCCCTTTGGGATGGAAGTGGAAGTGCCCTGAGTGCACATTCAGAGGCACATTCATGGCTTCTCATGCCACAACACCAAAAATAAATCAAGAGTTTGGGTTTTTGAATGACATTTAGACCTTTGAAATATCTACAGGAAGTGATCTGAAACTGCTTTCTGAGCCTGTTCTTTTGTATCAACTGTGAGGGGCTGAGGGCTGGCCTGAGCCCGGTGCTGTGTCCCATTGGGAGCAGCCGCACAGGCTCACGTGCAGAGCAGGCACTGCCAGACGCCCTGGAGATCTCACCTGCCCTGCAGCCACCATTGTAAAGGTGCTGTTAACCTCAGCCTGTGCTGTCTTTCCCCTTGGACCCCTTGGTTTAGTCACTATGGGGAATTTCTTTCCGGAAGCCCGTGGGATATCCCCCTGGCAGCTGTGATGGGGATGCTTTGGGGGCAGCTGCCCGGGCAGGGGCTGAGCTCGGGGCCCTGTTGGGCCCATGGCCCCCAGCAGCAGCAGCAGCAGCAGCAGCAGCCCCAGGGCTCAAAGCCCCGTGCCCCCTGCCCAGCACAGGCTGCCCTGTCCCTGCAGCTGTCCCCCGAGTGGGGCCCAGGGGCCAGTGGCCGCTGGCAGCAGCAGGAATGCAGTCAGAGTGAGGATGCCTTGGCCTGGCTTTTGTCTGTGGAACAATGCGGGCTCAGGGCAGTGCAGAGCAGGCTGGGAAGCAGTGCCCAGGGCCTGTGGAGGCTGCAAGGCCTAAAGATCAGCCCCTGCAGCAGCCCAGATGTAGCTGGCCCAGTTGCCAAGGCTGTGGGGGCCTTGAGGGTGTGCTGGTGGATTTTGCAGGGCTGTGGCCTGCTGGCGGCTCTGGGCCCAGGATACGCTGTGGCTGCAGCAGGAAGGGTGGCTGAAGGTTTGCTGGCTGCTTTGGTGGCATGGCTGCAGGGGCCAGTGCTGTGAGAGCCCCCTGTGTGGGAGCTGGTGAGAGCTGAGCCCTTGGGGACAGCGCTGTGGCCCAGGCCAGGAAGAGCAGCAGTGCCCAGTGCCAGGAGTGGTGTCAGTGGGAGCCCCTGTCTACAGGGACCCCCAGCCCCGGGGTGGCTGTGCCAGCACCCCCAGGGACCTCCAGCCCCGGGAAAACAGAACAAGTGGAACCCACAAATGTGCAAAGGCTGCCCATGCCCAAAGGAATGGCCAAGAGAAGTCAGGTTTTAAAAAGAAACAGTATTTATTTGCCGAAATCGGCAAATCTAGGATTTACAGAACATGTGTCATTATAACAATCGTTATAACAACAACAACAACAACGTACAGAACATATTTACATGGGATCTGATGGGGTAACAATCTTCAAAACGTATTTACAGAGAACTTCTAACGTAGAAAACGTATTTACAGGAAACTTCTAAACTTTCAAACATATTTACAACGGCATCGGAGCAGTGCCATCATGTGAATGAGTCCTGTAAGAAAGGAAGCAGCAGAGCTGGAGTCAGCTGGCAGCACTGGGCCCAGCAGGGCTGGCAGCTGGGCCCCAGGGGCTGGGCCAGGGCTGGCAGGGCTGGCGTGGCCCTAGGCAAGCGCAGGGCAGGCCGGGGCTGGTGCTTGTGGCAGCACAATCCAGGCCCCCTGCGGGCACCGTGTCCCTGAGCGGGGCCATCCAGGCCAGCCCCAGCCTGGCGTCAGGGGACCCAGTGTGTGTGTGGGCAGGGTGTGGGAAGCATCTGCCTGTCTTACCTGTGGGGCTCCATCTTCATCCAAGGGCCATGGGCTCCTCCTCATCCTTCTCGTCTACTTCCATGTCCTCGATGGTTTCCTCCTCGTCTACTTCCATGTCCTCCACCATGGAGGACATGGAAGTAGAGGAGGAGTCCACCTCCATCATTTCTTCATCATCCAGCCCCTGGTCCACTTCCATAGCCTCCACAGTGTCTCTGTCAATCTGCAAGGGGCAACACAATCTCCCAGTGGGCTTCCTGTCCCACACCATCCATTCCTACGTGGCTGCAGCCTGCCCAAGCCGGGTGCCCCCTCCCTGGAATGGCACTGTACCTCCATTGGCACAGCAGAGCACATCCTGCAGTGATTGGTACTCCAGAGCCGGCGGCAGGGAAAGCCCAGGCAGCAGCAGCACTGCAGCGCTGAGGGTCAGAGCGCAGGGTGAGCAGCAACTGACCCTTGGCAGCCGGTGAAGTGTCTGCTGTGCTCGTTTCCAGGTCCTGGACGTTCCACCTGGAACCCTCTGGGAGCTGTGATGTCACTGAAGTTTCAGGGCCACTGCGCAGTTGGAGATGTTGATGGCAGAATGATCAAATCCTTGAATGGTTTTGCTTGGAAGGGACCCTCAAGATGATGTGGTTCCAAGCTGAGCAAGCTCCCAGCAGAGCAGGTTGCTGCGGCCCCTGTCCCACCTGGCCTTGGATGTTGCTGGGGATGGGGCATCCACAGCCTCTGTGCACTGGTCCCTGTGTCAGGGACAAGCACCCTGAGAGTAAAGAACTTCTTCCCATTATCTAATCCCTTCCCCCTCTTGCAGTTTGATCCCATTTTTCCTTGTCCTGTCTCTAAATTTCCTGACAAAATGTGCTCATCCACTTTCCTGTGGGTCAGGCTGTTCCTGCAGGGTCATACGTGTGGCTGGACCTGCAGACAGGAGAGAGAGAAGCCAAATTCCCAGTCAGAAATAATGGGGAATGCGGCCTGAGGACTGAGAGGATAAGGAAAAAGTAGAGACATGCATGTCTTTTCTTTGGTGGGTCGCGGGATTTGTTCCTTTTATTAGAGGCCAGATTCTCTGTTTCACTCAGTCCCTGCATTGCAGCTTGCCCACAGCAACCTGTGTGTGTGACCTGCACACGCAGAGCTGGGAGCACGCTTGCTTATACTGCTGGTGAACGAGGCGAGTGAGGGATCTTTGTGTGGAACTGAAAACACATCAGTGGATTGCCCTGAAGAGGGTCCAGAATGGAGACAAAATGGGGCTGGGCACTCAGAGGGAAAATTGGGGGGAAAAGTCGGGGAGCAGTGGAAAGAGCCAGGACTGAAACGGTACAGGAGAGGCATGGACATTCCAGGGGAAATACATATAAGGAAAATACAGCAGTTGAACCAGGTGATACCAATAAAATGCCATGGGCCTGAAAATGCCCATGGGTGACACCATTGTATTCAGAGCAGTGTCTCCCTTTTACTTTGGTCACTTTGCCCTGAGGTATTACAATTCCAGTGGTTGGCCCCTAGGCCCTCACATCTCCCCGTTTTGTTATCTATAAGAAAGGCTTCTGCTATCGAGTTTTGCAGGCATTTATCAAAAAAGGACAAAACAACCAACACAATGAATACAAAAATAAAGCCCACACTACAGTCTTAACTAAAGATGAAAGCCAGCCTCGCAAACACCTGTGTTTGGAAAGTCCAGTGAACCAGTCGCTGTTGCCTTCTATCTGCATCTTGTTTCCTTGATCTTTTAGCAGCTGGATGCCCTGGTACTCTGACTTCTTATGTGACAGCAGGTTGAAAAAACGCATGCCTTCAAATGCCTGACTGCCATGGCCATGGACAAGAAATTGTGGCTTGTCTGTGGTGGCACTCAGCTGAAGGCATGTGGCTCAGTGAGGAGGATCCAGATTCCTGCTGCAGCAGCAACCAATGAAGCATCCTCTGACTTTGGTAATTTAGTATCTGGAGGCATGGGTGTCCTTAAAGTAAACAGATGAGGCTGTAGTTGTAACTTAAGTTGTGGTCCCACTAAACTTTCTCTTCTGTAAGGCAAGGGTGTGAACACAGCTTATTAGAAGAACCATATATCAATGCTAAAATATAATTTTGACAAATGTTAAGTCATATGTCCTGGTTAATGATGTCTGAGCCATCTTGGTCTTGGTGTGTGTGGTCAGCGCTGCTTAGGCGATCTTCTTTTGTCCTTCTCCTTGTTATTTCCCAGGCTGCTGCTGGCTCTCTTAGGCTTCCATTCTGTTCTTCTGATGGTGGCTCTGGTGTTTGCCTCGCGGTTCCCAGAAACAGTTTTATGTTTTTTGGTGGGATCCATCTTACTACTGTTTCTGTAGAGACAAGGGCATCTTCTCTTCCCCAAGTAAACAATGGGAAGGTGCCAATAATTTGTTTAGATTCAGGGTCTTTGATCAACACAGGTGGCTGCTCTTTTAATTGGACTGCAGTTGAATTAGTAAACTGCCTGATGACTGGGGGAGTTGGCTCCATGAATGGGTTGTTCAAAAAGTTGAATACGTAAAAGGCCTTGGCCAGTGTTTCAATGGGAGATAATATCTGGATTACCCCTCTCAATTGATCAAGGATCCTCTTGATGGATCAGTAGGTCCTCTCGGCTTTGGACTGTCCTGTGCTGGAGTGTGGTTTGCCTGTGACGTTTTATACCCCAGTGGTGAGAAACTTGTTGGAATCAGTGCAAGGTATAAGCAAGAGCATTATCAGTTTTAATTTCCTGTGGACATGCTTAGGTGGAAAAACTTAAAAATTAATGTTTATAGCGTCTTTGATTTTTCACCAGCAGGAGCAGAGGCAAAAATCCCAGTGGAAAAGGTTTTGATTGAGAGGTGGATGTACTTTAGTCTGCCAGAAGGGGCTTGGTGTGTGGTGTCTGATTGCCAGATGTGGACACTCTCTAGTCCTCTTGGACTGACTCCTGCTGTGACAGAAACAAGGCCATGTTCCTGACAATTTGGGCGGGTGGCTACAAGGGATCTTGCCAACTCTCAGGCAATTTTTAACATTCTGAGCAGTGCAGGAATGTTTTGATGGTAGAATTGATGGCTGATCGTAATATGTGTAAAAATGATCTAAGGCGTATTGCAGCGGTTCAGATGTTTGAAGTAGGCAATTGAGGTGCTCTTGAGTGAGAAGTAAGTAAATATTCACAAGGTCTATTCCTGCAAGGGAGCACAGACGTTCTCTATGTTTCCTGCAGTAGTTCTGCAATAACTCTCTGTTGGGTTGTTATCGTTTTAGTAGGTTGGTGTGCTCTGAAAACGCATTCAATTTCCATGTGGGGATCTGAGAAAGTTGAATCCCACTGAAACAATAATGCATGGAATTTTGGACTTACACCAAGGATTGCCAGGGAGAAAGGAAAATTAGGGTGGTATCTGTGTGCCTGTTTAGTTTGAATCATCCAGGATACCTTTTGTACAGCTGCTTCTGCCTCTGGTGTCAGTGATCACGGGAATCGAGTCCTTCACTGCCTTTAAGAAGCAGCAGGAACAGTGGCGTGAGATTTTTTGTGGTGGATCCCAGCAGTGAACGTACCCGACTGATCCTTCCATAGAGTGTTTGGAGTTCTAGCAGAGTCTTTGGGTTGTCCTTGATGTGCAGTGTTTGTGGTGTGATGGTTCTCTCTGCAGGTTTTAGGCCGAGACACTTCCAAGGGGCTGTCCTTTGAACTTAATCTGCTGCAATCTTAAAAACTTTCTCCTGTATCGCAGTGATGACATCTTGTACTGCAACATCCAGAATTATTTGAGCTTCTACACAAACGACTGTTTCGTCCATGTAATGGAAAATTGTAGCATTAGGCTGTCTTTTCCAGCTGGGCAATAGAATTTGGTCTTCCAGGCATTGACAAGTAGTTGGGTTCTTCTTCATTCTTTGAGACAATACGGTCCACTGGTACCTCTGTAAAAGGTGTTTTTCAATTTACAGATGGAAAAGGAGAACAAGGGGCTTTCATTGGGGTGCAAGCGGATGTCAAAAAAGCAGTCATTTAGATGTATAATAACCATCTGCCAAACTCGCGGTAAGATGGAGGCTGAGGGCAGGCCGGTCAGAACGGCACCCATATCCTCAATGACCTCGTTGATTTTCCTGAGGTCCTGCAGTAGCTGCCTCTGGTCTTTGCCAGGCTTTTGTATGTCAGGGACAGGCGGATTGCAGGGGCTAGTAGATGGTACAATGTGGCCCACAGACAGCTGCTCCTGAACAAGGGAATTCAGGGCCTTTAACTTTCTACCTGGGAGGGGCCACTGATCCACCCATATGGGGTCGTTGGTCTTCCAGGTTGACTGAAGTGTGACGCGCTGCTCAGTGGCCCCGTCTAGAAATCCTGAGGTGTTGATAGGATCTCTAGCCTTGTCCCTCACTGGGACAAGAGGTCTCTTCCCCAAAGTGTTATTGGTGCCCGGGTGACGAATGATCTTACTGTAGCAACTGTGCCCTCAGGACCTTCCATGCAGAGTGTACCTTGACTCCAGAAGCTGGTAGTGGCTCCCCTGCTAGCTAATATTTACCCCAGCAGCTGGGACCAGGGGCCATTCTTTTAGCCAATCAGAGCAGGAAATTATGGTGATGTCAACTCCTGTATCTAATAATCCTGAAAGACATCTCTTTCTCCCTTTACATGACAAAGCACACATTAGAACGGGACTGTTTCTGCCTGTTGTCTGTGCCCACATCTCCATTGGATCAGCTGGTGGGGTGATCATGTCCAGTAGGAGGTAGGCACTTGCTATAACTGTTCCTTTTGGAATGAAAAGGGGAGAGTCTAAGCATAGAGCCTGGACAGTTATCTCCTGCAAAGATGTCAAGGCGAGTACCTCAGGTAGTAGAGTGAGTGTCTCCATCCCTTCCCTGGTGTTGGTTAAAATCAAAATGTGTGTCAGTGTGTTGGATAATACTCTTTTCTTGACCTACAGATGGGGACACTGAGAGGTGTTTTAAAAACTTCTATTCCATTTTCAGTCTCATGAGAAGGGTGAGACAGTACAGATGTTACAATTTATGCCATCAAAATCAGAAGCCAACTACTTCCTAATTATAATACATTATAAGCGTTTCTTGGTCTATCAGCCTTTTGCCATGCCACATTGTAGATGCCTTAAAGCCAATTAGTTAAAACTACCCCTCGTGGGTCCCACTACAATGCATCTTTCATAGCTCTGTTTTTCCAAAGTCTTATTTGCAAGGCCATCTTTTGAAACTTTTTGCTAGCTCCATTTCTCTCTCAACAATATCTGTCCTATTCCATGGCATTTTTAAGTTAGCATTTCTTGTCTCAAGGTTTATATACAGATTCATACTGTGTGGGCCTTCTATTAGGCCCTAAAAACTTTCTACAAATCAATTTCCCACATCAGTGCACTTGGCTTCTTCTCTCCTCATCGTGCCTGGCAAGCACAGGAGCCCAGAGCTCCTGCAGAACCCATCACAGCACTCAGTGGGAGCAAACTTGTGTCCAGTCCTCACCCGGAGCTGTGGTGCCCAGCATTCCAGCACTCTGGAATGAGGAACTGTTCTTGCTCTTTCAGAAGGAGCTAAGGAGGTCTGGCCTTCAGATCAATTGTCTGCAGGCTGCTGCAGTGCCTGGTGCTGCTCCCTTGCCAGCGGCACCCCAGGCCAGGGGGGCACATCTGGGCTGCTGTGTCTGGCTCTGGGGCTCCCTGTTCTGGGCAGTGAGGAGGAGCTGCAGAGCCTCTGCAGGACTGACAGGATGGGCTTTGGGGCTGGCAGGAGAAGCTGAGGGACCTGGGCTGCTGGAGCTCCTGAAGAGGAGGCCCAGGGCTCATCTTGCAACTGCTCCAAGGGTGGTTTCAGAGAATCCCAGAATCAGCGAGGTTGGAACAGACCCTGGAGATCATCAAGTCCAGCCTGTGCCCTGACACTGCCTTGTCTCCCCTGGGCCTCCTCTTCTCCAGGATAAACAACCCCAGCTCCCTCAGCTGCTCCTCCAAGCTCTTGTGTTCCAGATCCCTCAGCAACCTTATTGCCCTTCTCTGGACACGCTCCAGCCCCTCCATGTTTTTTCTAAATTAGGGGCCCAGAACTGCAAACAGCACTCGAGGTGCTACCCCAGCAGTGCTCAGCACAGGAGAAGAATCCCTGCCTTGCTCCTGCTGGCCACACCATTCCTGATCCAGGCCAGGAGCCTTTGGCCTGCCTGGCCACCTGCGCACACTGCTGGCTCATGTCCAGCCTGCTGTCCATCAGTCCCTGCAGGTCCCTTTCTGCCTGGCCGCTGTCCAGCCCCTCTGTCCCCAGCCTGTAGCGCTGCTGGGGTTGTTGTGGCCAACGTGCAGGACCCAGCACTTGGACATGTCAAACCTCACCTTGTTGGATTTGGGCCATGCATCCAGCCTGTCCAGGGCCCTCTGCAGAGCCCTCCTACCCTCCAGCAGATCCACACTCACACCCAGCTTGGTGTCATCTGCAAATATGCTGATGCTGGACTCAGTCCCTTCATGCAGATCATCAGTGCAGATACTGAAATCCACGCTGGCTGGTTCTGATCCCTCGGCCATCCTGTGGGTGTCCTGTGATGGCACTCAAGGTGATCTGTTCCATAACCTTGCCGGGCACCCAGGTCAGGCTGACAGGCCTGGAGTTCCCCAGCTCCTCCTTCCAGCCCTTCTTGGGAATGGGCTCACACTGGCACCTCCAGTCCTCTGGGACTTCCCTGCTGAGCCAGGACTGATGGTAAATGATGGAGAGCAGCTTGGGGACCTCATCCACCAGCTCCCTCATCCCCCTAGGATGGATCCCATCTGATCCCACACACCTCTGGGCATCTGAGTGGCTCAGCAAGTCACCAACTGCTTCCTGGTTTTCTGGGGCTGTTCTGCTCCCTGTGCCCATCTGCCAGCTCAGGAGAACACTTGTCCTGAGGGCAACCTGTCCGAATATTGAAAATTGAGATTAACTTGGTGTTAAGTAGCTTAGCCTTTTCTTTATCTTTAGTTACTCTATTCTCCACTGCATCCAAAGAAAGAGTAGAGGTTCTCTTTATCCCGTGTTTTGCTAATAATTTATTTATAGAAACTTTTTTTTTTTTTTTTTTTTACAGAAGTGGCCAGGTTAAGCTCTAATTGAGCTTTCGCCTCTCAGCTTTTCTTTCTGCATGACCAAACACCATCCTTAAACACTTCCTAAGTTTCCTGACCTTCTGTCAAAAGTTGCATCCTCTTTTTTCCCTTGAGTTCCCATAAAAGCTCCATGGGCAGCCAGGCCAGTCATTCTCCTAACAAGCTCATCTTCTGCCACACTGGGACAGGCTGCTCCTTCCCAGTTAAGATTACTTTCTTGACATGCATCCATCTTTCCCAGTCCCCTTTGTTTTTAAGGGCTGTTTCTCTTTAAAAAAAAAATCAGTACTTCTTTGGTACACCCCAAATCTGCATCCTAAACAGGCCAAAGTCTGCAATTCCTAATTCCAGTGTGGAAGTTTTGTGGCTGCCCCTCCTTCTTTCAGAGAACATTGAACACTTGATTATTTCATGGTCACTGTGCCCTAGGCAACCTCTGAGCCCCACATCTGCCACCAGCCCTTCTCTGTTTGTGAACAGCAGGAGACAGAGCTTTCCTTGGCAGTGGGAATGTTACCAAAAATTTAGTAAAACAGAAAACTCCTTAACCCCAGTGTAGCACTTAGAAGCAGCATTCTTTATTCAGCTGGATGCACGGGGAATAGCTCCTCCCAAAGCCCTGCATGCTGAGCACAGGAAAGTTTCTGTTTATATTCTGTATTTTGCATACATATTCATTGATTGTCCTGGACTAAACACACATATGATACTCATTTCCCCCAAACCATTAACAGATTTCCCCTCCCTTTTACCCCTGTTTTCTTCCATCCTGGGGGGTCTCTCTGGTGGTCCCTGGTGCTCATGGGCCCCAATGTTCCAGTGGGCCTGGCTGAGCTGGCAGGACACTGAGGCTGCTGAACTTCCAGTTCTGCTTCTCACACAATGGGCATTGTGTGGTTTCCATAGGCCTGGGGTTTTGGAGAACAAGCTCCAGGTGTCAGCTCACCAGGGTGAGACAAATGATCATCTGGTACCATGTGGTCACAGAGTGGGCTATGACATCACTGAGTGGGTTATGTGGGGTCCTTGAGCAGCCATGGCATCATAGGCCATTTCTGTGACACCACAGGGCAGATGTCTGACATCACAGAGCAGACTCTGATATCACAGAGTTGGCTGTGACATCAGAGACCAGCTGTGTGACATCAGAGAATGCACTGTGACATCATAGCACAGGCTGTGACATCCCATCAGGGCTGTGTGAGGTCACTGGGTTGGTCACTCCGCCCCAGCTCCCCCTCGCAGTTTCTCCCAACAACTCCAATGCTGTTCATGCCCAGCAGGGTCCCTGTCCCCTGGGATCCCCCCGGCCCACCTGGAGCCACAGCCTCCACCAAAGGATGTTCCACAGGATCCACCCCAGAGCCTGACATGGGGACAAGGGGCCAGGACTGTGTGACCAGGACATCAAGGACTGGGATTATCCAGGTCACTGGGGCCTGGTTTTGGTTGCCCAGGGCAGGAAAGATGTCTGGCAGCTGGAGCAGGGTCTGGGAAGGGCCTCCAAGGTGTGGCTGGAGCCCTTGGGCTGTGAGCAGAGGCTGAGGGAGCTGGGCTGGTCCAGTCTGGAGCAGGGAAGGCTGAGGGGCTCCTCATCCCAGCCTGGCAGTGCCAGCCAGGAGGGGATGGAGAACACAGAGCCAGACTCTTCACCAGGGGGCCTGGTGGGAGACAATGGGTAGAAGGGTTGGATGGGGGAAGTGTTGGGGAGGGGGTAGGGACAAAGTGTGATTGATTGTCAGCGATGATGATTTTTGATTTTCATATCTGTTCAAAATGCATTAGAAGGTATTGGGGGTCAATATAAATTGGACACTGCTGAAATCAACCTAAACTGGAAAAGACAACTGAACAAGACAAAACAGTTCTCTCTTCACTGTTTTCAATATAGTATATTAATTTTCAAAACACTTCTGCAATGTGCCTAATTAACGACAGGTGAATTAAAAACTTGAATGATTCCCAGAGACTTGTCATATTTGGGTATTCTGAACAAATATTTATGAACTTTTCTAACTGAATTCCTGAACCAAAAAGCTCAAGAAAGAAGAGGCCTCTGGAGCAGTAAAATTCATCATCGGCCTCCAAGTGGCTTAGGATCCATGAACAGAAATGGGCAAAGCTTTGTGGCTGCCCCAGCTTTGGCATGGGCCTAAGGGCCTGGAGCAGGAGCAGACCTTGAGGGCCCCAAGGCCGGGGCTCTTGTGCTGCCCTGGGCAGATGGGATGGCAGCAGGGGCTGCAGAGCTCTCAGCACCTCAGCCAGAGGGGAGCAGGGCAGCCAGGGAGCCTCCTTTGGCCTCGGGCAAGCACCTTCCCCCATGGCTGGGGCTGAGTCCTGTGGCAGCTGCAGCTGCTGCTGTGCCCTTGCCCGGGGCTGAGGCCGTGGGGCAGTGCCCAGAGCAGCCTGGCCTGAGCAGAGCTGTGGGGCCAGAGCCAGCTGGGCTGGGCTGGGGAGAGGCCCTTGGTGCTGCCCAGAGCTCAGAGCAGCTGGCAGAGCTTGCAGGGAGCTGGGCTGGGCTCAGAGAGCCTGGCCCAGAAACCGTCAGTGTCCATCTCAGCCTGGCTGAGCGTGCAGGGCCAGGACTCAGGCCAGGCCTTGTGGGGCAGGGCCAGCGCCTGCGCAAGGCATTGCAAACAGGGAAGTGGCCCAGAGAGGAGGCTGCTCTTTGCCCTGCAAAGCACAGACAGAGCAGGGAGGGGCCCAGGACATTTGTCAGCGCCACGCTCTGTGCCCTTTCCTTGGCAGCCCTTGCTGCTGAGCCCAGCTTTGGCCTGGGCTGAGTTTGGCTGTGGCCCAGCTCCATCCTCCTGCAGGGCTCAGGGCCTGTTCCCAGCCATGGCCAGCCCTGGCTGCCTCTCTGCTGGCCCAGAGGCCGGCAGAGCCCAGGGCAGGGCTGTCTGTGCAGCCCCACAGGCTGTGCCAGCTCCTGCAGAGCCCGTGGCAGATGCTGCTCAGCAGGGAGGCCATGGGGCACAGAGCCCCAAGGCTGCTGTGGGCACCACGGCACAGGGGCCGTTCCCAGCCGCAATGCTCCTTGCCTGGGCTGGGCCTGCACAGGGGCTGGGCCACCATGGCTGGGCCAGCACAGGGCCACAAAGGGGCCACGCAGCTGCTGCCGGGGCTGACAGCAAGGCCAGGCACACACAAGCAATTGCTGAGCATGGCCTGCACTGGCCAGGCCTGACTGTGCCAAAGGCAGAGCTCAGCTGCCCTTGGGGGCTGCAGCAACAGTCCAGAGCCCAAAGAACCTCCATGGCTGTGCTGGAGACCAAGGCTGCAGGAGGGAAATGCAGGGCTGCTGTGGGATGGGGAGAGCATTGAATTCCAGCACACACCTCAGCTCTCTGATGATCCCAGCACCATGCTGGGCCCTGTTTCAGACTGGAGCAGGGCAGATGCTGATGGGACAGGAGCCCTGCGGGGCTCTCAGGGCCCTGCAACTTCAAGGTGCTCTGCTCTCCCTCAGGTGCTCTCTGAGAGATCCAATCCCAGCTGGGCACCTCAGGGCACAAGTGGCACTGCCTGTTCATGGGCACACAAGCGATGCCTGCCTGAAAAGGGACACAGGTGTTAATCCCTATTTATTTTATAATATGGAAGCACCTTTTTATTATCTGGGTCATTTGAGTCCTTTTAAGACATGACAAAGTTTTCCCACCAGGAACAGCAACTTCCTCGAAGTTTATTGATGGCAGGAAAAGAAATGCTTATCTTCCCTTCTACTTGCATCACCAATATTGTGTTTATCATCTCCCTTTGCCTTCAGATGTTTTCAGCTCTCCTGTTTAAATGGACATATCTGAGTATATATCTTCACTAGACCAGCTGGATCTTTGTCCTTCCCCCTGCTCCCAGGTTTCTTCCTCCAGGTGCTCTCTGGTCATTCAAGTGCCTTTTAACTGAGAGGACCTTGGCTCTGTACAGGAGAGCTCTTCATCCCCTTTCTCTCTTTTCCTCCATCTGGGAATGTAGAGGGCCCCTGACTTCAGCCTGTGACTAGTGTGTGCAAAGAGCAAATCTGGGAAGAATCGGGGCAGGGAGGGTTTGGGGGGGACCTTGGGATCTGTGCTGGGCACAGAAGGTGTTTTCCATTGCTCTGAGACTGTCTGCTGTGGAAAGTGGATTTCATATCCAGCACAGGAATGACTTTTGCATTTGATGGAGCCCTGCCTTCCCTTGGCTTTGTTGGCTGACAATAAATGAACATCCCTCTGGGTCTTGGGCAGCTCCTTCTCCAAGGAAAGCAGGTGGGAGTTGGAGCCAAGGAGCTGAAAGCTGCAGGTGCAGCCTGGGCTGGAGGGAGCTCAGATTTGCACAAGGCTGCTCTGAGTGCCAGGGCTTGGATGGGGAAAATGGTGGGGTGGGGGTAGGAACAGAGTCTGATTGATTGTCAGCCATGAAGGGTCTTGATTTCCATATCTATTCAAACTGCATGAGGAGGTACTTGGATTCAGTGTCAACTGGAAATTGCACATATTAATTTATGAACAGGG
This sequence comes from Ammospiza nelsoni, assembly GCF_027579445.1. Classification (NCBI taxonomy): domain Eukaryota; kingdom Metazoa; phylum Chordata; class Aves; order Passeriformes; family Passerellidae; genus Ammospiza; species Ammospiza nelsoni. The sequence continues at coordinate 1,921,901 of NW_026683188.1, read as the reverse complement.
GAAAAGTGAAACAAGACCTAAAATATCTTTTCTCACTGTCTTTTTAAGTAGAATCTAATCAGTTGGAATACACTTTTGAAATCTGCCTGATTAACCACAAATTATTTGAACACCTAAATTATCCCCAGAAGCTTGGCTTGTTAAGGTGTTCTGAATGTTGATCACACATCCTTGTTAAACCACACCTGGATCCAGCCTGTCCAGGGCCCTCTGCAGAGCCCTCCTACCCTCCAGCAGATCCACACTCACACCCAGCTTGGTGTCATCTGCAAATATGCTGATGCTGGACTCAGTCCCTTCATGCAGATCATCAGTGCAGATACTGAAATCCACGCTGGCTGGTTCTGATCCCTCGGCCATCCTGTGGGTGTCCTGTGATGGCACTCAAGGTGATCTGTTCCATAACCTTGCCGGGCACCCAGGTCAGGCTGACAGGCCTGGAGTTCCCCAGCTCCTCCTTCCAGCCCTTCTTGGGAATGGGCTCACATTGGCACCTCCAGTCCTCTGGGAGCTCCCCACTGAACCAGGACTGATGGTAAATGATGGAGAGCAGCTTGATGGAGCTCATCCACCAGTTCCCTCATCCCCCTGGGATTGATCCCATCCAATCCCATACACCTGTGAGCATTTGAGAGGCTCAGCAGGTCACCAACTGCTTCCTGCTGGATTACAGGGGTCTGTTCTGCTCCTTGTGCCCATCTACCAGCTCAGGAGAACACTTGTACTGAGGACAACCTGTCCTAATATTGAAAATTTAGAGAAACAAGATGTTAGTCTGTTAAGCCTTTTCTTTATCTTTAGATACTATATTCCCCACTGCGTCCAATAAAGAGTAGAGGTTCTTTTAATTGAGCTGCGGTTGAATTAGTAAACTGACTGATGACTGGGGGAGTTGTCTCCATAAATGAGTTGTTCAAAAAGTTGAGTACATAAAAGGCCTTGGCCAGTCTGTCAGTGGAAGATAATATCTGTATTATCCCTCTCAGTTGATCAAGAATCCTTTTGATGGCTCAGTGGGCCCTCTCGGCAATGGACTGTCCTGTGGCGGAGTGTGGTATGCCTGTGACATGTTTTATACACCAGTGGTCAGAAGCTTGTTGGAATCAGTGCAATGTATAAGCAAGAGCATTATCAGTTTTAATTTCCTGTGGAAGTGCTAAGGTGGAAAAAACGAAAAAGTAATGTTTTATAGCATCTTCTGATTTTTCAACAGCATGGGCGGAGGCAAAAACTACACAGGAAAAGGTGTCGAATGAGACGTGGATGTATTTTAGTTTGCCCAAATGGGCTTAGTGTGTGATGTCTGATTGCCAGATGTGGAGACTCTCTAGTGCTCTTGGATTGGCTCCAGCTCTGGCAGAAGCAAGGCCGTGTTCCTGACAATTTGGGCAGGTGGCTACAATGGATCTTGCTGGGTATGGGGTAATTTTGAACATCCTGAGTAGCGCAGGAAAGTTTTGATGGTAGAACAGGTGGCTGATCCTGTCTGTGTAAAAATGATCTAAGGCATATTGCAGCGGTTCAGATGTTTGAAGTAGGCAATTGAGGTGCTCTGGAGTGAGAAGTAAGTATATATTCAGAAGGTCTGTTCCTGCAAGGGAGCACAGACGCTCTCTAGGTTTCCTGATTAGTTCTGGAATAACTTTCTGTGAGGTTGTTATCTTTTTAGTAAGTCGGTGTGCTCTGAAAACGCATTCAATTTCTATGAGGGGATCTGAGAAAGTTGAGTCCCCCTGAAACAATAATGCATGGAATTTTGGACTTACACCAAGGATTGCCATGGAGAAAGGAATATTAGGGTGGTATCTGTGTGCCTGTTTAGTTTGAATCACCCAGGAGACCTTTTGTAGAGCTGCTTCTGCCTCCGGTGTCAGTGGTCACAGTCGAGTCCTTCTCTGCCTTTAAGGAGCGGGAACACTGGGGAAAGATCTTCTGTGGAGATTCCCAGCAGTGAACGTACCCAGCTGATGCTTCCACAGGGCTGGTGGAGTCTCCGCAGAATCTTTGGGTTGTCTTTGATGTGCAGTGCTGTCACCGACATCTTTTCATAAAAATCCTTTCTTTAGGATTTTCCCTTCTGGGAAGCTGAGGCCCCAGAAAAAGGATGTAAACAATGGTTATCTGCTGCTGTGAAATGCAACAGGTGCAGCTGTGATTGGCCCATGTTGGATGTGTACAATAAATGGCCAATCAAGGACCGAGCCCTCTCTGGGATGGAGTCGGGGAAAGCTCCTTTTTTATTGATTCTTTTTCTATTCTAGCTTAGCTAGCCTTCTGAGAACTTCTCCTTATATTCTTTTTAGTATAATAATAATGTGGTATAAATAGAATAAAATAATAAATCAAGCCTTCTGAACATGGATTCAACATTCTCCTCTCTCTTCATCCTACAACCCTTGCGACCACTTTGACACAGTGCTTGAGGTGTGATGGTTCTCTGTGTGCTTTTTAGGCCGAGCTACATCAAGGGGGCTGTCTTTTGGACTTTATCTGTTGCTATCTCAAAACCTTTCTGCTGTACTGCAGTGATGACATCATGTACTGCAAAGTCCAAAACGATCTGAGCTTCTGCACAAACTAATATATGGTCCATGTACTCAAAAATGATAGCATTAGGATATCTTTTCTGGCTGGGCGAGAGAATTTGGGCTGCAAGGCATTGACAAGTAGCTGGGTTCTTCATCATTTCTTTGAGGCAATACGGTCCACTGGTACCTATGTAAAGGTGCTTGTCAATTTGGGGACGGAAAAGGTAAACAAGGGGCTTTCATTGGGTTGCAAGGAGAAGTCAAAAAAGCAGTCATTTAGATGTATAACAAGCATCTGCCAGTCTCGGGGTATGATGGAGGCTGAGGGCAGGCTGGGCAGGAGGGCGCCTGTGTCCTCAATGACCTCGTTGATTTTCCTGACGTCCTGCAGGAGCCGCCTCTTGTCCTTGCCAGGCTTTCATATGATAATGACAGGTGCACTGCAGGGGCTAGTAGATGGTACAATGTTGCCCACAAACAGCTGCTGCTGCACGTGGGACTGCAGGGCCTTTAACTTTCTGCCTGGGAGGGGCCACTGATCCACCCATATGGGGTCGTTGGTCTTCCAGGTTGACTGAAGTGTGGTGCGCTGCTCGGTTGCCCCATCTAGAAATCCTGAGATGTTGATAGGATTTCTAGCCTTGTCCCCCTTTGGGACAAGTGGTCTCTTCCCAGGGACAGGAGTGGAGGGAACGGCTGCAGCTGAGTCGGGGCAGGCTCAGGTTGGATGTCAGGAAAAGGTTTTTGCCCAGAGGCTGCTGGGGCCCTGCCCAGGCTCCCCAGGGAAGGGTCCCAGCTCCAGGGCTCTCTGAGCTGCAGCAGCGTTTGGACAGCGCTGCCAGGCCCAGGCTGGCATTGTTGGGGTGTCCTGTGCAGGGCCAGCAGCTGGACTGGAGGATCCTGATGGGTCCCTCCCAGCTCAGCCAATTCTGTGGTTCTGGGATCCCATGAGCCTGGGGATGGGACTGCCAATGGTTGCCATGGCAACAGGCTGTGGCTGCAGGCCTGAGCTGGTGTCCATGGCAACCACCCCAGCATGGGGTCTCCATGGAGCTGCCATGGAAACTGACCATAGCAACAGGGGGCTGGTGATGGTTGCCATGGAAACTGACCATAGCAACAGGGGGCTGGTAATGGTTGCCTGCTAAGGATCAGGTTTGTCACAGGCCCTCAGAGGGGTTCCATGGGGACTTTCCAGGAATCTCCAGGCTCTTCCAGAGCTGGAATGTCACAGGCCGAGAGAGGGGCTCCATGGAGACCTCCTTGGGCTTTCTGGGGATGGTAAAGAGCCCTGTGGTCAGAGGCAATCACAGCCATTCCATGGTGACATCCCAGGGGATCTTGTGCTGCAAAGGCACCGATCTGTCACAGGCACTCATGGGGGCTCCATGGTGACATCCAGGAGTCCCCAGGCTGCCAAAGGGGTTTCTGTCATGGGCACAGTTGGAGCTTCAGGCAAAAGCTTTATTTCTTTTTTGGAGAAACTCTTGCCGAGACGTGAGGTGGAAAAATGACACTCAACAGCCACCATGATTCCTCAAACTTGTGCAGGGCCCCTAGACTTCTAAAATTCCTTCTAAGAGAGGAGTCTGGGAGTGGCTGGATCCAAGCCCACCCCCAGTCTTTCTCAAAGGTGTAAAAGATTGGACATTGGAATTGGACTTTAATGCTATTTGTCCCACAGGATTAATCATAGAATACCAGATAAATTTACATAAATACTGCTCTGATTTTTTCTGATCATGATTAGACAGAATGGTTTATTTACACCACAGAGTAAATGAAAAAAATGAGTTATTGCTGCAGTCTTAGGTGGTCTGGACAAAACCTTCCTCGAGAGTGTCTTGTGCCAATGGGTAGGAACCACGAGAGCACCAGCACACAGACACACTGTAGAAGTCCATCCAAAAATCCTTCATTTTTTGCCTCACGATCATCATGAGAAAAGACTGCTGAAGGGTTAAAACTGCTGAGCCAGTTGGGAAAGAAAGTCTCCTGCTTATCTAGTGTGTTCACAAGTGATGTTTGCAGAACACGCCATGCTGTACTCAAATGGGGCATGCTGCCCTTTTCTGGACAATTGAACTGGACTTTCTTCCAAACTCCTGAGCTGGCTGGACTGAGCTCTGGGGTGGCTCCCCCCCGCTCCATGAGAAGACCCCTCTTGCCTGTCTTCAACCACTGTGATGGACCAACAGAGATGCGAATCCCCTCATCAAGGAACCAAGAACCCCTCTGGCACCCTCATGGCACCCCCATGGCACCCCCCTGGCAACCTCCTTCCAGAGACTGGGACTGTACTCCCTCCCAACTCAGGGAGGGGGAAAAACCTAACGTACCTGTGAGCATTTGGACATGAAAACAATGGAACTGTCTCACCCCCTCCTCCTGTTCCTATTCTTCTCCCCTCCATGGAAACCTAATTTCAGCCACCCTTCCCCCAACCAAGAACAGTATATATATTGGGGTTCGGTTTTGACTGTCCTCTGAGATCTCCCCAGTGCGTGTACCAGCGAGTTTCGGTGGCAGGACCCCGAAGACATCACGTTTTGGTAGCTATACCCTATTCCCTGACCTTCTTTCCTCCCTTTTTCCCTTGTCCTACCCTTCTCTTCCCCGGATCCCTTAACCAAACGCATATTTAGCTGTGGTTATAATCAATAAAATTGCACCTTGTTGATTTGTTACTGCAAAACCCCTGTGCCTTTTGTTGGTTATTTTTGCACCCAAAAATCATTCGTCACCCATTTATTTCGGGCGGACCTTCACACACACACACAGACACACAGATACACACACAAACACACACACACAGAGAGAGAGAAATGCTGAAAGTGTCCAGAGGCCAAAGAGAAAGGATTGTCCAGGGCATAAATGGAGGGAAAGAGGGTGCAATGGAGAGCACCAGGTATCCTGAGGGCTCAGGGGTGGTACAGTGGGAAGGGACCAGTGGGAAATGCCAGGGTAGATGGACAGAGTTATACACCAATGGGAAGGGACAACTCACCAGAACTTGAACATGTAAGTGTAAAAGGGGTAGAGAAGGCCAATGGAGAGGACAGGACTGGGACAAATTAACATAGTCCTGCAGAGCACCATGGGGAAGCCTTTTTTCTCACCCTGAACTGTGAGGAGTGCCTGGAGCCTGTGGTGTGTCTTTCCAGGGCACTGCTACTGCCTTTTCCCTGGTAGGCTCCCAGGTTTGCACAGTTGTGCAGTGTCACAATGATCTCCTTGGTTCTGCAGTCCTGCTGTGGCTGCTGGGTAACAATGGACCTGTGATACCATGAGGCTCCATAGTGTCACCATGGTCCCTTTGGTTGCACAAGGCCCTGCTGGGACATGATGGACCCTTGGTTGCATGAGGTGCCTGGGCTCCCACAGCCCCTCACAGACCCCTATGGCCTCTCAGAGTTCCCCATGGCCCATCATGGCCTCTCAAGGCCCTTAATGGCGCCTCATGACTGATGGCCCCTCAGAGCCCCTCATGGCCCCTCACAGCCCCAGGCACAGGGCTCCTCCAAAAGAAGAAGGGGTCGGGCCCTGCTTGTTCTCCTTTTATTTCAGTCCCTTCACAGCCATGAGTGCAGAAAGGCTGAAATGGAACCTTTCCCCAGCGTTTCCTTCGGGGTTAACTGTGGGCTGAAGCTCTGTGCTGGCGCTGGCCCCAGCGCCACCATCCCTGCAGCCGCCAGGCCTTTGCTGTCCCCCCGTGTCCATTCCCTGTCCCCGAGTCCCGCCTGGCTCTGGCAGCAGCAGCAGCCGCAGCGCAGGGGGCGCCGGCCCGGCCCAGCCGGGGCTCCCGGCCAGGAGCAGCAGCAGCGCCGGCCCCTTCCCGCCTGCTCCTGCCTCGGCTCCCAAGGGCTTTTCCCAGCTGAACTCTGGGGCAGAGCAACGAGCACCCACACACAGCCTTGACTGCTCATGGCCCGTCTGTGCTGCCCTGAGCCAGCCCTCAGAGGAAGAAAGGATCAGGTTCCAGCACTGTTTTCAGCTCTGTTTGACTCATCCTGAGGTGACAGCAGGAGGCTGCTGGCGCCTTTGCCTTGGGAATTTGGGATCATGACTGCTCTTGGCCCTCTTCTGCTTGCAACCTGAATTTTATCCATAAATCTGCAAGTGCCTCTTTCAGTTGGTGCTACCCATGGTGCTTTCATGACAGTGAAGTCAGTATTTTTGTCACAGGCATAAAGATCAGCAGATACTGGAATGTCCACCAGCCCTTGAGCACTAAAGTGAGGGGAATTAAAGCCACCCAGGCCACATTTGCAGTGCTCAAACAGAGCCCTGTTGCTGGCACTGTTGAAATAGAATAAACTGACAGAGGCCATCACAGAAATTGCCTCCGCAATGTGGAATTAAACTAAAAAATCCACCAGGAGAAAGAGAAACCAGAACTTCTCGACTCACTTCATTGCTCCTTCCCAACAGCAGGAAATGCAGATGCCCAGAGGTGTTTTGCACTGCTGCTGCCCCCAGTTTGAGCCCAGGCTCTGCCCAGTCCCAGTGGGAACCTGAGCCCAGTCGAAGGAGCTCAGCGCATGCGGGGCCAGGCCCAGAGCCCCGGGCACGGCCGCCCATTGCGGGGCAGCGGCGCAGACGGAATGTCCTGCGGCCAATCCTCCTGCTCCTGCCACACAGCGCCAGCCTTCTCCCCCTCCTCCTCTCCCAGCACGGCACAAATTCCAGCTTGGAGGAGTCTGCCCCAGAGAGGGCTTCAGCTCCTGTTCCAGCCTGAATGTCCCTGCAGAGGAACAGGGCATCTTTCAGGCACTTGCACAAGCCCAGGCTTCTCACTTCATTGGGAATTTGGGATGCAGATGGCCTTGCTAAGAAAGCCAAAAGCCAAGGGAATGGATTACAGATTACTGAAAAAAAAAGTCACCCATCTTTCAGGCTAGGTTTACCGAGTCATTTCCTGCATTTCTTCTTTTCAGATTCTTCCATTTGGCTACTCTGGGAAGTCCAGCTTGTACTGGTGCTAATCATGAACTGATTGTGCTCTTGGTTTATGCAGCAAGACACCAAATGTGGAATCATCTATATGGAACTGTTATGAATGATCAGTCAAAAGCCAAATTATAAAAAATGCGAAAAGATTTCTTTATCTTTTTCCACGACTAAAATATGGTCTTCAAAACCACCACAGCCAAAGAGACAGTGTCGAGCCCGGGTTCGGTGCTGGGTGAACCTGGATCCCACCTCTATTGCATCGGACCCTCCACCATTCATGAGAGCTGCTTCTTGTAGGGATGCTTTATATAGTTTATTATGCCTGAGCGAAGAAGTCCCAGTTCCTTTTGTAACTCTGCATATTCATAGTTGGTTCTTGCAGTGTGCAGAGCTGGACAATCGCCATTTCCTTGTTGATAGCCAGCGCTGATCAGATTCAGGGAAGTCACGTATTCACAGGTATCTTTCTGGCGGCGACTTTGGCTATCTTGATCGATGTTATCAACAGGGCAATGATCGCTCTTAGGCGTCTTCCCATGACTCGGGATAATGGTGATCATTGTGCTGGGTGTGTCTATTCTTGGGCTAAAGTTCTGATCGTTATCTGACCACCTTCAGGAATTTCGGAATTTGAATAGACTCCTGCCTCTCAGGTTGCTTGTGATCAGAGACTTGGTTGGAATTTGCAATCTTTATATGAAATACATACTTTTATAGCATTAATTATTTCCCAACACATATTACAACACCACTACAATCTCACAGAAGAAGGCAATCATACAGATCAGTGTATGGTCAAATTGCCCCCTAATTCTCATAAAGTCCATCTACTCTGCACACCCTTACTTTGTATTTTTGTTTCTCAGTCATCACAGAACTGAGAGCTGCAAGAAAAAGAGAAAGAAATATGAACAGGTATCCCTTAGGTAAGGGAAATACTGGACTGTCAGGAACTAAAAATAGTTGATAGCATCTGCATCAGGCAATTTTTTTTACTCTCTACCAGTGTCCATTTCAGGCATCCTGTTAGCATGACTTAGGATTTTGCAGCTAAATGCAATGGGCTGCAATTTGAGAGGCCTACAAGTAAAAAAACTTACCAGACTTTTTTCCCCTCTGAGTGACAGGTGCAGATTACAAAATGAAAGGGCCTACAGACATTTAAAATTTTCTAATTTTAGAAAAATATAGTATTAGCATCAGATTCCAAGGGCATAGAGATATAGGAGCAGCAAGGAAATGCTCCCAGAAATGTTTTCTAGCCTGAAGAGACAAGCTAGCCACAGGAACAAGAGAGAGCCACTTCTTTTAAAATGTGTGAATTACTGAATGCAAGAGCCATTGGCCCTTTCAGCTTCTGTTTTTAACAAAAAGTAAGCTATTAACTTGTGTTTATGAAGACTTTAGTTGGACTTCAATGTTTTTGGGACAGCTTCTGAGCAAAATACGAAGAAACTACATTACATATCAGTAAATGCAGCATTTAGAATAACAACTAAATAGTCCTACCTCATGTTCAGTTCTTCATGTGATCAAGTCCATGAAATGCAGTACCTAATCCAGTTAAATCCCACCTACACCTCAGATTTGCCTGCGTAACTGATATTTTCCACTCCACTCCCTATCCCTTCTGTCACCACAGTCCTCAAGCCCTCAGCCAGGCACCAGCCAACTTCTCACCTCAACTGCTGTTAGCAATCACCAAGCACCTGTTGGTAATTACCTGAGCACCTGCCCCACCCACAGCAGCTGTAGGTCCCTGGCTGCTGGGAGAACAGGTCTGAAGTGCAGACCCCAACACCACCACCCCCACACCAAAAAAAAAAAAAAAAAGAAATTAAAACTTTTCTAAATAATTTGAGACTAGTAAAAGATCAGGATATGGAGAGACTTGTTTATCCTCTTTAGGCCAATCAAGAAAAAGTTTATAGCCTTCTCTGGAAAGGGAAGACTGGGGGGTTTTTCTTGAAGGAGAAGCATGTTTTATCAGCCCAGTTTCCTTCCTCATTTGTTCCTGCTCCCCACGAGGCCATTCACTAGGCATATATATAAATATCTATGTCTGAAAACACATCTACAGGAGTGCATGACTTACACTGGTGTAATTTAAAGCATAGTTTTTATTGTACAAAAATGCAAAAATCTGTTCTAGGAGAGGCACATCTTGTGGAGCTGTAAGGACCCTGCCAGCACATCTGCTACCAAAGCAACAATTCCTGCTCTGCAGTGGCTTAAGCGGGCTGAGATGGAAGTGTTTCTTCATCAATGCATAAATCACAACAAAGTAGCAGTGACAAGCCTTTTTTCCAAGTCTGACTGAAGGTTTGGGAGCAGGTCTGCCGGCAGAGGGCACACAGAAGCATGACACGTTTGCCTACTGTGCACCTACAATTTCTACACCATCATATCACTACTCGGTCACTGAGCAAGCTGACTGTGTATGACAGGTTATCTGTCCTGCATAGAAAGTCACAGAGAGAAGAAGAGAGGAAGAAAACACAGAAGATGACAATGCAAAAGAAGTTGAAGAAATGTGGCAAGGATTGAGCATTAAGGGACAGAAATAAGAAGAGACCATACCCTTGAACTGTAAAGTCCTGTCAGGAAACTGCAAGTACTTGCATATTTGAGTTCACCACCCAGATTTGCATGCTTCTCCACATTACCATTATTTCAAAAATTTTGCTTCCTGGACAAGCTGCCAGGTCTCCAGTACCAGTCCTAGCTCCCTTCCAGCAGTCTGCATCTGAGCAGGGAGTTGAAAATAGAGCAGGGATTACCTTTTACGCTGTAAGCATTCAAGACAGCCAAAGAACTTTGAGGAAAAAGGCCATACTGAGTGCCCAGGACAAAGAGATCTTAAGAAACTGGAAGAAAGAAGTATTGATTGAGAGTCACAGTTATGTTGAGATCTAGCCTTTCAAAGGTTTGTTGCTTTTCTACTGAAAACTGCAGGTGAGAAAGCCTAGGCAGAAAAGGGAAGGAGAAGCTATGTGAACAAACCCATAGCTGTACACAAGGACAGAGGCAGATTTCTTCTTCACCAGGCTGAAGAGAGTGGTTTTATTATTCGAAAAACAAAAGCCAAACTACCCCAAGTAAAATATATATTCTCCCACTACATTTAGACATTACAACAATAAAAATGCTCTATAAAACTACTGCAGTAAATTAGTCAGTTAGGAACAATATACAGGGCACATGTTAATAGTATCCATATCTATCTTTGGAAAGATGAGCAATTACAATCTGCATCCCAGCTCATGCTCAGTATTTACTACAATCTCAAATAACAATAAAGTCAAACACAACAGATGACTGATGTTCCTACCTTCTGCTTTCCAAACAGAGTTTTAAAAGAAAGTTTATTACAAAATCAGTCTCAAGTATGTTCAAGGCCTTGGGAGCTCTCTAAGCTTTAATTAACAACAGAAAAAAAACTATATCTTTATAACAAAGTTATAAAGATCACAACTTTAACGTCACACATATAGAATCCATTTTAAGATTTCCGTAAAGCCAGTATTATAATTTTTATATAACAATCTATTTGTAATATTGCCGAAAGAAGGCACACTTTTCTAAATGCCTACTGGCTTTGGTAACTGCTAAAGGTAATGCAGATTGAACTGTACTACTGCTTACACATCTTTCTGTTGCACAGAAATCTTGGATACTTTAGTGCGTACATCTGTAATTCTGACATTTTCTGAAATTAAAGTGAGAGGAGAAATGGGCTAAATTCAGGTACCTAAAGTTACGTATCAACATTTGCAGACATAAATCAAATACACAAGGAAAGCTTTTCTATGGGAAGAATGCCAGAGCAAATGAAAATATGTATTGATAAGAATAATCAACACAGTAGAGATGAACAGCATATGCACCATAGGAGAGAGTGTATAAAATCACACTCTGCATCAAGAGAACATAATTGGTATTTCTTCACAGCCTTCTCCCTTTGCATGCCCCTCTGCCAAGTGCAAGGGGCTTCAAGGACTGAAGGAAACACAGGGAGTCAAATGGAGACACTTGCACCTGTCTCACTGGGGGCTCATGGGGAAGCAGTTCCCTTGGCAATCAAGCCCCTCTCTGCCAAGGGCACTTCCCCAGATGTGTACATTTCATGGGCAACACCAACCCACCCTTAAGTGCATGGTGCGGAGATTCGGGGACATCACAACATAACCAATATGATCCAGTGAAGCTAAATTTATTATTCCTAAAAAGACTCTATTTATAATAAATCTTTACTGTCCACGTGTCTCTAGCTAATACATGATTGGTTAATCCTAGCTGTTTACACGTCTAAAATAGAATGCTGATTGGATCACCTAATTTTTCACACGTCTCTGGCTGGGGTTGTCTGGCCCACCGATGGCTCACTTTCCCAAACTTGCTGACAAACTTGCTGAGTCCTGATGACTCTTCTTCTTGTATCTTTTTCAAGGATATACTGAGCCCATTTCTGAATATGTCCATAATTCATTCTTTGTGAACATGTTCATTGTCCATTAATACAAGCAGGCTGGATTGGGCATTGGCTGAATATGGCCACTATCTTGCAAAAACTCCTCCATTCTGTCTCCGAGCCAGCATTCGAGACAGTTAAACAAAATCCTCCCTCTCACACTGTAAAGAATGTGGAATTAGAGTTGGAATGTGACCCTGAAATAGAAGCAGCTCAGAAAATAAAGTAGAAAAAAGTTATTGCAGAAGCTATTGTAGAAGGGACTTTTCTCTCCAATGATGTAGAAGCTTTTCCTGTAGTAACTAATACTGCCAGTAGTGTTTGAAAACCTTTCGATTGGAAGATTTTAGAAAAGATGAGAGCTGTAATTTCAGAATTTGGTTGAAAATCCCAACTTGCACAGTCACTTCTGCAGTATATTTTTCCATCTAACACATTAATTCCAGCTGATGTGCATACCCTAACATGACTTATAATGCCACCCTATCAGCAGGTGATGTTTCATAAAAGCTGGGAGGAAAAGCGTGCTCAAGAAGCAGAAAGACCTAGAGTGCAGGGTGATCCTCTGTATGGTTTAACAGCACAACAGTTACTTGGCAAAGGGCCCTGGGCTACTGCTACTGCCCAGGCTAGGAGCATTGATCAAGTCTTGCAGATGAGCCAACAACTGGCATATGATGCTATCCTTGCACTTCCAGATGGGTTACACACTATGTCTTTTACACAAATTCACCAAAGAAGAATGAAGACTTTGATAAATTTGTAGACAAATTGCATGAAGCTATCTATAGCATTCTGATTTAAATTCAGACACAAAGATAAAATTGTATGGACTTTGGGATCATTTCTCCATTCCAAATGGCTTTCCCTTCAGTCACAAGAGCCTTCCATCTCTTCCAAAAATTGCCTGCTGAAACTCTTCTGCTCCCTTCCAAATCAGTTTACTACTCCAGCATAACCCTTGAAGCACGGACAAACAACTCTTCAACTAATTATAGTAGAAAAGAAGGGTATTTATTGCAGCCCTGGACACATGTGAATTAGTTTCCAAAGACATGTGCAAGGAGCTGCAGACTCCTGTTCTCTATTTCTACAGAAAAGGTTTTACATTGGGTTTCTAAGGACCCATAGTACATAGTTCTTACCTGCCTGCTTCGCATTTTTATCAGCTGAATATCTATCACAGCTGCAAAATTGTACTCCCTTAACTGGGTTGGTGGGATTTTGAAATGAGGGAGTGGTTGTATAGGAGGAAGAAAGCCATCTTGCTCATGGTGAACTCTTCTCCCATGGCCAGCTGGCGAGACCTTTGGACCTGCTGCTCATGGTCCAAGCCTCTCCTAACTGTTCAATTATTCTTAAGGCAAGGTATTTCTATGGTCTCTGCTTCTTCTCAATTGCTTCCTCTATCCCTGTCACTCCTAGCTTTACCTTCCTAATATATGTGGTACTCTTTAACTAAGGGACATGATTGCTGCTAGCTGTATTACTAACTTAGCTTCTTACCTCATTTTAAAATCTTAACTAAAATATGCAACCTTCTACTATCCCAATTCTATTCCCAGCTGAGCCCTCGACCCATCTGCACTTTTCAATTATCCTCATTACACTTTCAGCTAACCCCTTGACTCACCTCCGGCACATCCCCAACTGCTTCTCTCCCAGTAGCTCAGAGCTGCATTGCACAGCGCTTGCTGTGCACCACAGAGCACAAAGCAGGCTGGCCTGGTGGGCCTGAATATTTCTGCCAAACACGCTGCATCTCACACCTTTGCTCTGGCTCAGTGCAGAACTGCAGGGTTGCAGGCGCTTCCTCCCAGAGCTGCGTGAGGCGCTGGCTCCTGCAGATGGGCCCTGCCAAGCTGTCCCTGCCTCACGCTGGCCTCGCTTCCCTGGCACAAGTGCCAGGCCTGAAGGAGCTGCCCTGTGCTCCAGCCTGCCGAGCAGCCCGGCTCCCTGCCCCGGTGCCCAGAGTGCTGCACACACTGCTGGCCTTTGCCAGGAGTTGCAGGGCAGCCGGCAGAAGAGGAGGAATCCTCAGCCAGCCCAGCGACCCGCGGCTGCCCTTGGCCTTTCTCTGCTCCTGGGCACACTCCAGACGGCCATGGCCTCCAGGCCGGGCTGTGCCCAGCACGGCTGCGCTTCCCCTCAGCAGCAGCCAGCTGCCACCTGGGCTCTGAGAGCGGAGGATTCGCCCGCTCCCAGCAAGAGACACCCAGGGCCCGGCTGCTGCCTCTTGCAGCTCCAAGGGCCTCCTTCCAGCCTGCCTCTGCCGGGGCTCAGGCTGCTCCGGCCTCTGCCGGGGCTCTGCTGGGGCTCCAGCCCGGGCAAGGCCAGGCCCGCTCTCCCCTCACAGGCGCTGACAGCTCTGCGCCACAGGAGACCTTCCCGAGCACCCTCTCTGATCTTTCTGCTTTCTCACTTGAGCAAGGCTCTCCTCCAGCCAAAGAGATTATTGCATTTAGGGATACAAATCCAAGTGGCAGGAACCCCATTGCTCTCCAGTCACAGCTGAAGGCCTGCATCTGCACAGCGTGTTTGGGCTGCCTCATTCTTCCTTTGGTTTTGCCTCCAAATGCTATTGCCCTTTCTGCCTCAACTAGAAATACCACAGCTGTGCCATAACCAGCCAGTGGGTCATATTCCAAAGGCAGTGCGGTCTGGAGAGGATGAATGAAGAAGAGCCCTCCACACTTATGAAACCATACAAAAAAAGCCATATGTGTGACTTAGTACCAATAAAAAACAATTGGTAATTCAGAAGGAAATGTTGAATTTTCTGAAGGGGTCAGAAGGAGGAGAATCATCCAAGTGGGTTGATGTTTCAGAAACTTTATTAATTACAACTCTAATCTATAATTCTATGCTACAAATCTCTTTAGCAACCCTACTCTACAATCCTACTCTAAATTGGTAACAGAGATAACATCTTGACATGATTGCTATGTTCTAGTCTCCCAGGGTTAGGGTTAGGCTTAGGCTTAGGCTTAGGCTTAGGCTTAGGCTTAGGTTTAGGCTTAGGCTTAGGTTTAGGCTTAGATTTAGGTTCAGGTTTGAGTTTAGGTTTAGGCTTTGGCTTAGGCTTAGGGTTGGGGTTAGGGAAAGGGTAAGGGATAGGGTTAGGGTTTGGGTTAGCATTTAAGGTTAGGGTTAGGTTTTAGGTTTAGAGTTTAGGGTTAGGGTTATTCGTCTTCTTCACTGACTTGATGACTTGTGCCAGGATGAATGGTGGCTTGGCTGAAGTTACAAATGGATGCTGTCCACCGGAAAAAAAAATACAACAAAGAACAGTGAACCATTACTTTCCAAGCTCATTGCTTCAGGGGCTGAATCAGGATACATCAAGTTCCTGGAAAGACCCAGAAAGAGGAGCAATGGGACCATCTGCTCCCCCATCATCCCCAATGTGCAAGACCTTGCCATCACAGGCAAACCTGGCCCAGAATCCCACTCATCTGTTTACTGTGATGTCTTCATCGTGCTGGGATTTTTGCCCTGCCAGTGCTCTAGAAATGGCGCTTTCTGTCCCTGGGTTTTCCTCCTTTCAGGAAACTCCAATGGCTCACATGGGTCCCTGCCTTTGAAAGACAGGCACTGTGCTGATTCCCACAGGGACAGAAAGCAGTGTCTGCCTTTCCATGCCCTGCCCCTCGTGTGCTGGATGGCACCTTCCTTCCCAGCAGGGCCAGCCCAGTGGCACTGGGCCCTGCAGTTCCCTCTCTGCCACACAACCCGGCAGTAACCCTGGCACAGTTCCCGTCTGCTTGAGCGTGCCAGGCAGCAGATGGGGCTGGGACAAGTCCCTCCCAGCTGTCCCTGTTTGCATGGCAGAAACCTCTGAGGGTGGGCTGGGGGGCACCAACCAGGGCCCCTCAGAGGCTCACAGTGAGCCCCCCACAGCCCCTCCTGCCCACAGCCAAATCTCTGACCCCTAGGCTGGGACTGGCTTCCTTGGGTTCCTCCACCACCATTTCATGTCTCTGTACCCTGCATTGCTCTACTTCAATTCTTTTGCCATTAGATAAAACTGAACACTCCACCAAATCACAGAACAGGGCAACAGACACAGTCAGAGGACAGAGCACCTCTCCTCACAGGAAATGCAGAGGGAGCTGGAGTTATTCAGTTTTGTGAAGGACAGGCCCCGGGGAGACTTTATTGCCACTTTCCAAGACTTCACAGTGGCTTTGAAGAAAGTGCGGGACATCTTTTTTAACAGGGCCAGTTACAATAGGATATGGACAAATATTTTTAAACACTAAGGGCACCTAATCAGAGTAGGTCTAAGGAAGAACTTGTTTACTCGGAGCATGGTGTGACCCTGGCACAGCTTGCCCCAAGAGCTTGTAGGAGCCCCATCCCTGCAACCATTCCGGCTCCGGTGGCAAAGGGCTCTGAGCAACCCGATCTCTTTAAAGATGTCCCTGCTCACTGTAGGACACTTGCACCAGAGGACATTTACAGGGCCCTGCCAGCCCAGCCCAGTCTAGGATTCCTCACCATTTTCATTTGAAGAGCAGCAAGAGTGGAGGTGAGGAGGAAGGGGACTCATCTGCTGCCTTGGGCTTGAGTGGAGGAGGAGCCCATCCCTCAGAGCCTGTTTCACCTGCAGCCCCTTCACATTTTACCTGCAGGAGCTCCTTGGCAGACCAGCGCTGCTCCTCGTCTGTCTGCAGGCAGCAGCTCAGGAAGTCACGCAGCAAAGCCGAGAGGAGCTTGGGCTGCCGCAGCTGTGGAGTCCCTACTGTGGCTATCAGGTATGTAGCCTGGAGAGAAAGGAGACACCAGGATCCACCTCCTGCTTTCACATCTCTAAGGCTCTCCCAGATCCCTTTGTTTAACCTCTGTTCTTCAGTGGCAGTTTCTGCCCTGGCACAGACCAAGAGATGACTTTCCTTTACCAACCAAAAACCCAAACCCCGACGCAGCCACAGCTTTTCCACCATCCTGCAGATCTTGCCTTGGCAGCTGATTTCATTGCCTGACCTAGTTAGTGGGAACTACATCAGCAAAAGGACATTTGCTTCTCTGAGGATTCATGCCAGCTTGAGAGGGCTTTTGGAAGAGGGACTTTGCTATACTAGCTAATTTGAAGGGTTAGTACATGAAAGGCATCTCTGTGGTGCTTGTTGGTCCTTTAAGCGCACGTGCCCTAGAACAAAACTCATCAAGCTTTTTGTGCTGTTCTTGAAAACAATGGGAATTGGAAGAAAAGAAAGGAAATCCATCAGTTAATACCCAGGTAGGGAAACAAACATTTACAATCTCCTCTTCAACACAGACACATTAAGATGCCTGCACAAATGTATTGGGATGAAAATGCTTGCTTGGGCACACAGGAGCCACCTGCAGCTCTGTCTCTCAGCAGTCTGAAAATTTCAGCTTCCCATTTTTGCAGCAAAAGAAAAATTGTCTAGGTCAGAAGAAGGAGAGGTTCCATCCCTATGGACACCCTCTAGTCATCTGGCTGCTCAAGTCAATGCATTAATGGTAGGCCCATGCCAGAAAGTGCCAGGAAACAAACAGGAGGTTTTGGCAGGCTCTCCACATCACCAGGCTCTGGCTTGGTGACGTGCAGAATGTTGCTTGGGCTAGGAGAGAAACACGGTCACTGAGTGTTTCAGCAGCACTGCACAAGAAGCAGAAGAGACTCTGTGCATTACACCCTCATGCCCATGTTTTCCAGTGAGAAGAAACTGCACTTGGGGTTAGGTTCCTCTCTAAAGACCACGGTTTTAGAAACTTTGTTGGGTTTGGGTTTCCTTCCTTCATTTCTGGAAAGATAACAACACTTTTAAGATGCTTTTTTCCTGTTATTAAGGCCATCTACACAGACAAAAGAACTGGAACCACTAACCCAAAGGAAAGTCTTGAGTGAGAATGGAGTTTGTTTGGAGTTTGTTTGCATGTGGTAAGGCTTGAGTTCCCCCACTGATGCAACCAAAAGTCCAGCAGATGCTGATGTGTTGCAGGGACATTTGTAGGAGGGGACCTTGGTGGAAGTAGTTCCAGCAGATGGCAATGGGATTTTGTCCAGTGGCACACAGGACATGGGACAGGTGAGAAAGACAGTGGGATCAGTTAGTATTTGCTCCTTACCGTGCCAGAACTTTCGCCCAAGTAAGGAGGTTCTTGTTCTATCATTTCAATTCCCACAATTCCAAAAGACCATATGTCCACTTTGGGGCCATATGGTTGACCTGTCACCACTTCAGGCGCCATCCACCAAGGAGTCCCGGTTACCGAGCACCGTCTGCTCTGCTCAGGGGTGAGCTGAGTAGCGAGGCCAAAATCAGCTGAGGAGAAAACAAAATACTGGTTTTATCTCAATTCTGTGCAATTAGGAAAGCAAGCAAAAGAATTCCCCAGTAGAAGTTTGAAATTGCTCTGTTGAATCTCCTGGCATTGGCGACTTTAAAAATCCCCCCATGTTTTACACTGCCTCTAGCAGTGGCTTTTGTTCTTTGGAAACTTTAGACTTGTAACTCCCTCCCTCTGGAAGGGACCCACACAGAGCAAGGCCACTCTTGACTGCTTGTGGCTCCTTCTACCTCTGTGCACGTTGCAACTGTGCCCTCAGCTCGCAGCAGGGGTCCCTGCACTGCCACCAGCACCATTTTGGGGAGCTGGCAGTCACGCCAAGCAGCCCCACACCCACATCCCTGGAATGCTGCACCTGACCAAGAATATACTGACCCAGTTTGACAGAACCGTCGGTTCTGAGAAGGATGTTGTCACTCTTCACGTCTCGATGGATCACATCGTTTGAATGAAGAAAATCCAGTCCTTGCAGGCACTGAGCGAGAAAACAGAAACAGAAGGGCAAAAATGAGTGATGTGATTTCATCACACAAGAAAGGAAACAAAGAATCTAAAAGATTCCCTCTCCAGGGGAATGGGGAGTAATGGCAGAACAGTAATGGCCACTGAGAGGAAGAGCTTGCTGCTCCAACACTTGCAGAGCAGGACCTTTCTGAGGAAAGGCATGTCAGCTTTTGAAAGAGCAACAGCACCTGCTGTTGTAGGCTGTCCCCTGCCAACCAGCCAGGATGACTCCTGCTGCAGTGCATGTGCTCAGAAGCAAAGAGCATTCTGGCTGCACTCCTATCCTTTTTAGCTGAGCACTGAGAGAAACTAGTCTCTCTCTTCTTTCTTTGCTGTTTGTTTCAAATCCTGCCACCAGCACCTTTGCTTTTACAGGCAAGGAATGCAGTGAAGACAGACTCCAGGCAAACATTTAGAGAGGCAAGGTGGAGAACAGCAAATACAAATACAAGAGACAGAGCGAGAATACAACAGCAGGAGATAAGAGTACTGGCACTGAGTACAGGGAGTGCAGGGGCACTGGCAGGCCTTTCACTTGAGATGCTTTTACTTGCCCATAGCATACCAGCAACACAGAAACAAAGCTCGGCACAGGAAACCTCTCCTGTTCTGAGCCCCTGTTTCCCAGACAATCCTGCCCAAGCCCTTGGAAACACAGCTGGGATTGCTGACCTCCCGACTGATGGCTGCCATCTCATCTTCAGACAGGCAGGTCTGGCTGACGATGTCGCACAGGACACCTCCATCCATGTACTCTATAACCAGCAAGAGTTCCTTGCCCAGAAGGTAGCTGAAAGAAGGAAACAAGGGGGTAGAGATGAACATGCATGGCTACGTTGATTTTTTGCTTCCAGGTTTCTTATTTCCAGATGCCTTTGTGACAAGGACAGAATCAAAGGAATAGACATTCCCTCTTGGCTGTGCATTGTTTGCAATCTGAGCAGTCTCATAGAGAAAGACACATCTGTGAAAAAGGAGATGTCTTAGATGGGCAGCAAATGAAAAGTGCAGTTTAGAAACAGCCCAGATAAAAAACATGTCAGGCATGGTGTTTCTGGAAATAAGCACCTAGTCTTCCTGGCATGCATAGCAATGGCAAAAACGGGCAACAATCCAAGGGAAATCCACTTTAGGATGGTTCATCTGCACTTAAGAAACTTTAAAAAATCAATCCCAAATAAATGTGGAGGCAGTGAACTTTGAGGCTATTGAGTTAGGAAGATACAGCTGATCCAGGTTTTGAATCATTTTGTGAGTAATTATCGAATTAGGTGTGCCAGGGAAGACTCATGCAGACAAGATGCACTCTCTTCTCATCCATTGGAGATGAGTAGAGAAATATGAATAAATAAAAATTAACAGCTTTACTTGCTGCCACTGGCCAAAGTGGGTTTTGAACCTCTCATGTTTGCGATATGTAAACACACATCCATGGGATAAGACCATGACCTCTCACCTGTCTAAATAATTCACAACATTGGGACTCCTATACCTCTTCATGATCATTATTTCATTAAAGGTCAGCTCCTTCCTCCTCACTCCTTGAAGATTTATTTTTTTTATTGCCACCTAAAATGACATTGAAAATCAGTAACTTGAGAGGTTGGTGGCACGAGACCACAAGGCACGTGGAGCGAGTGATTTTGCAATGACACAGCTGAGCTGTGCCAAACTGCCTTGTGATTAGGCACTGCAGTAATCAGGAACTGACATTCCAACAGCCCATTTCTCTGCTCCCTTGGGAGCCAGTTACAGGGCACGTGGGGCCACTGACATTTTGGCTTGACCACTTGGTAACAGCGGTGTCTCAGTTATCACCCACAAACCTCTGACCGCACTCTCTGCTGCTTTGTTTGGGACTCAGAAGAAGGAATCCATGCCTTAATACTCTGTGGGTACATCTTGTGATATGGGCAGGGCTTAGGGCTTTCAGGGACGCCTTGCGGATCTCTCCCTACGTGCAGTTCCCAAGTGCGGCACTGCAGGTGGCTAAGGAACTACCAGTAACTTTCAGATGGATTTGCTGGCAGCCAGAAATGAGAATTCAGGACTCTGAAGCTGTAGCCCCAAAGAGCACTGAGGTGCTCGCAGGCACCACCTTTGTTTTAGCAATGGAGAGCGAGTGAGCGCGTCCTTCTCTGAAAGGAACCGCTGCCCTCCGTGCCTTCCTTCCGGCAGCTGAGGAGGACAGAGTCCCAAATGTGTTCTGTGGGCTGGCACCAGTCTGTGCTTCTTGTGCCTTTTCAGCACAGCTCTGCCCAAAGCTCCAGCCACAGCTCACACCAGAGAGGAAAGCCCTCGAGTGCAGCAGAGCCTGCAGGGGCTGTTGACATTTACCTCTCCTCCTGTGGCACTGTCGAGTGCTCTGTAAACATCTCCAAAAGTCCTAGAAACAAAACAGAAGCAGAGAAAGGAGAAGCTGTTTAGATCTTGCAGTGAAAGCCAGCCCACACAGGAGATCTCTGCTGGAAGTGTCAAAACCTGCAGGATGCAGGAGGGCTCTGCCAGAAGGCAGATGATGCATTTTCCTCTCAAGTGCATGGGCACTGGGCCTGTTCCTGAAGCACTGGGGTTCAATTTCTAAAGGGAGTTTAGTCTTTCCTCTTGGGTTTCACTGTCTAAACAGTGTGGTTCCTATCCTGACCACAGAGTGTTTCCCTCTTCAAACCAGGGGAAAGAATTGTTCCTGGGAACTGTTATCTCACAGCTTTGATAGGGCGTAGGTTGCTCTTTCAGGCAAGCAAGTTTCTTCTCTTTTCATTAGTGTGCCAGTATGATTTTGAGACATACACAAAATGCTAAAGAAATTAACACAGAGCTGTCCCACACTTGAGAGACAAGGAGACCTTCCAGGTCCTGTTCCTTGATGCAGGCAAGACCTCGGTAGCAAGGCATCTCTGACAATGCCTTCTGAGCACACTCACAAATTCTGAGCAGCATTGAGAGATGGGACAATCTATCCCCAGTGTGTGATCATCTTTGCAGCTGGCCTGACTTCACGCTGGATAGACATTCCACCCCAAAAACACCTGGCCCACGGTTGTGCAGGAGTAACTGCTGTTGGACTCACCCGCTGCCAATATAATTCAGATGTGTGTATTTCATCAGGGGATTTTCAGTGGTGTTCACCATTCTCCCTGAGGGAAACAAAATGCAAGATGCTGACTTTAAGGCAGAGATCCCAGCTTCCAGGAGATACAAAAGGCAGCCCCAGCGCCTGGAGCTCTGAGCCCTTTGTGGTCAGCTGGGTAACAACAACCACAACCAGGCAGACAGCCCTGCAGCACAGGTGGCCAGCACAGAGACTGATTTGTACAGTCCTTTGAAGAGTTCTCTTGACAGGAAACAAAGCACAGGGACATACAATCCCAGGAGAGGAGGACATCTTCCCCACCTTCCAGCAGTTTGCCAAAGGAATGCCTTCCCATTTGTAAACCAGAGCAGCTCCAGCTGTAACCAATCCTGACGGGGCTTTCAGCATCAGGACCCTGACCTGTTTGTGAGCAGGCTGAGCTCAAAGATTCCCCTCTCCCAGCTAAGGAAGGCTCCAGCCTCTGCAGTCCCTCCAGCCCTCAGGGACAGGGCAGCAACCACATCAAGGCTGGCAAAGGCCAAGCATGAGCACTGACAGGCACTGATGGGAAGAAGCCAGAGTGAGCCTGAGCCCCAGACAAGCTGTTGCCCCCATTCAGGACACAACAGGATGGGCTTTGAGATCAGCCACACCCAGGCACAGATCAGTGCCCTTTTTGTCCCAACAGGTGATGGCAGACACAGAATCCACTGGGCTCTGGTCTCAGCCCCACCAGGTCTCTTATCTGAGAGCACAGCACTGGCAGCTCTCTTGGGCAAGAAGCAGATTCATTGGGTTGTGCTGCAGAATCACAAAGGACTTGATGTGTTTTCCTAGAGACTGATCTGAGCAGGGCCTGGGCCAATGGGTAGGATTCTAAAAGTCATGGGAAAGAGTGGGAATCAGGTATGGAAAAGTGCCATGGATCTGAGGGATATACCATGGCTGGGCTGGAGGCTCTCCTGAGAAATGCCCGCAGTACAGTTTTATCTGATCACACCACTTGGATGTGTCTACTGGACACATCTTGATAACCATAAAACTAGAAGATTAAATAAAGGTTGTTATCAAAGTCTC
This sequence comes from Ammospiza nelsoni, assembly GCF_027579445.1. Lineage (NCBI taxonomy): Eukaryota > Metazoa > Chordata > Aves > Passeriformes > Passerellidae > Ammospiza > Ammospiza nelsoni. The sequence continues at coordinate 1,898,974 of NW_026683188.1, read as the reverse complement.
TATTTTTTCTTTGGGGGCACGTGGAAAATACCTTGTGCTCTCTATTTGTCCTGTAACCTGATGTTCTTTCAAAGTAGTTCTTATTGACAAAAAGATAGCATTCTCTTATTGACAAAAAGATAGCATTCTCATGAAAATAAACTGCAGATGTAGTAGTGGTAACAGTAACAGTCATAAAAATGACATCAGTAAAACGTGGGGTAGAAGGGCTCCTTCAGGATGGAGAAAAACACAACAAAAAACCCCCACCAAAAATGAACAACAGAAAAGCAATCCCACCCCACCCCTCAAAAAAAAAATTCCCAACCAAAAGGACAAAACTCCAAAGTCAGTCCATTTCTGTGAAGTTTTTTTTGCTGTGATGACTGGTTGGAAGTCAGGAGTCTAAGGAGAATTTAGGAAGCCAAAAATTCTGTTCAGTTTGGCCACTAGCACACAGGACTTGCCTGGATCATTTGCAAGGTCACAGCCTTCTGCTGATCCAAGAACAATCCCTGCTTCAGCCTTTAGCAGAGAGGGAAGCTCAGGCAAACCCAAGCCAGTCCCAGGTGCCCTCAGAGGCAGCAGGAACACCCAGAGCTCTCTCTCTGCCTCGGAGCACAGCACTTCCTCTGGGGAGTCCTAAATGGCCCTGTGACACCGAGCTCAGGAGGAGCATTTGGTACAGCTCTGCTGACACCTGCACACAACACACTGTCCCTCAGATAAGAAACACCCCAGACGTACCCAGCAGCTCCAGGTACTCCTCCTCAATCTCCTGTTCCCGGGATGTGCCCCAGCCTGAGTTCCCAGGTTTCACAGAAGGGCTTCCTCGAGGTGATGCTGCTGCGGCAGCAGGTTCAGAGCCCATGATGTGCTGGACCTGGAGCATTTCTGGTGGGCACTGCTCCTGTGCCTCACTCCTAACTTGGGGTCCTTCATTGCCACACATTCCCTGCAAGTCTTCGCAGGCTGCCCGGTGAGATGTCAACACTTGCACCTCAAGTCAAACAGAACAAAGCAGTCAGACACTACAGCTTGTCCCTGTCAGCCAGGAGTCATCGACTGTGAGGAAAGGCAAAGAACAGATTGACAGGGGATAAAACAGCTTGTTTCAATCCTCCATCCTGGGCCACCAAGTTCCACTGTAAAAACACCTCAAGAAAAAAGGAGAGCAGGAACAGGCCAGCAGGAATCGATTTGGATGACTGCTGGCCAAAAGGCCAAAGGACAAGTTTCACTGTCCAGGGCAGATGTTGAGATTCAGCACACCAGGAAATGTCCTTCAGAGTGACTGTGATACACACACTACAGCAGCATGGCACTCAGAGGCATGGCCCCACTCCCTGCTGCTCTGCACTGGAAAGGCAAGAAGGGCAGAAACCACCAGATTGGTGACTGCAGTGGCTGCATCCCTCTTTCACTCACTTGGTTTTGCAGAGAGTGACGGAAGCGATTAAGTTTCTCTCTGATGATTTTCATTTCTTCCTCCAGCCACTTATGCCTTGCCTTGATCATACTGTGAGCTGTCTGAAGCTCTGCATCCAGCTGTTCCTTCATGTTCTCTAATAAACAAAAGAGAGGACATTTCATGAGTGGAGTGGCTGCCACTCTTTCATTCACCTGGTTTTGTTGATCGCCCCTCTGCTGATGGAGATTCTCCTCTTGAATTCTTCCCATGTCTTCCTTGTTCTTTCTCTTCACTGCCATGATGTCACTCTGAGCTTCGGGCAGCTCTGCTTGTGGCTCTGCCTTGATGTTCTGTACACACAAAAGCAGAGCAAGGGACTGAGAGCTGCCATCAGGCTCAGCTTTTTTCCTCTTGCAGCCTCCAAATCACATTTATTCATCCCCTTCTTTCTGCTTCCCTCCCCACATCTGCCTCCATTGCAAACCTCCTGTCCCAGAGCTGATCTCTGCAGATTGCAAGGCTCTGTGCCTCCAGTGCCTGTGGCACTCCTGGCCTCCTCAGTGCCAAGAGCTCTGGTTTATGCCCCTCTCCCTGCCCTTCCCTCTGTGCCCTGGCCAGTCAGGCTTACCTGGCCATTCTCCTGTGGCTCTTCCACCTGCTGCCTGAGCTGCTCTTCTTGCTCTCGGGCTGGGAACAGCTCTCCCGGAGTCTGGCATGGCAGCTCAGATGAGGCAGTGTGCTCCTGCTCTTTCTCTAGAAGCACCTGCGCAGAAAGCAAGAGAAGATGGGTTTCAACTTCCCATACGCCCTTTGTGGGCCAAGACTCACAGACTGCTGGGCTCACACGTTCCCAAAGCACTGTGCTGCTGCTCTCCTGGGTCGTTCTCTGCCCGAGGGGAGGCACAGATTCCAAAGTGACCCTGGCCCTACAATCAGGGGCCATCTGGGACTGAAGCTCCAGCAGCCTCTCAGGCAGCTGACAGGGAAGGGGTGGCATTTCTCAAGGGTCTGGTGAGGGCCTCCCTCTGCTTCTTCCGTGTCCTGTTTGTCTTTCAGTAGTGACTGACACACCGCCCTGTCCCACAGCTCCATCCTGGCTCTGCAGGGGCTTCCTGGGTGAGCTCACTCCTTGTGAGAGACACTTCTGGAGTTCACCTTCTCTTCAGGCCTGCACCAGCATTCCTCCTTCCTGACATCCACACTCTTGTTAGAAAACCGGGTCATTCAGGAGATAAGGATGCATGCAAAGATCTCTGATGGAAGTCAGAGAACCTCTATGGCCACCTCAGTATATGGAGGAGGACCAAGGTGTTTCTTCTCCCTCTTTTGTCAACTGAGAATTCTGACCAGCAGTAACAGAGTTTCTCATAAGGCCCCATTAACGAATGCACTTACACAGCCCTGGGGATGCCAGTGAAGGAAACCATGTGTCATGTATGGCATGGCATGTATGACCAGAGTCACCAAAGACCACCTAAACATGGAATTGTTCCACCTCTCTAGGAGAGGCAGAAGTTTAAAGAATTAACTGGAGACTTCAGGGCACAAGAGGCTGGAGGAGGAAAACAGCACTGAGGGGAAAAATCACCATCTCTGGAGGGGGAAACATCTCTGCCTACTCAGAATCGGTCAAGGGAACATGTCTGTAATCCTCTCCAGAAAGGGATGGTTTAGGTCACCTTTGCACCTCCAATTGCCTTGGACCAGAGCCAGGAAGATTCAATTATGTAAATGCTACATAATTAGTTAGTTAGTTAGTTAGTTAGTTAATTAGTTAGTTAGTTAGTTAGCTAGATAGATGGATAGATAGATAGATAGATAGATAGATGATAGATAGATAGATAGATAGATAGATAGATAGATAGACAGATCTTATTACTGAAATCTCCCTTTACTGTCCTTTCTGTCGCTACACACATCAGCACTCAGCAGCAGTGCCCCAACCAGCAGCCATCCTGAACTTGCTCTCCTGTTGCTTCAGTAACCCACACTCTTGGGGAATCTGGAGCATGTAGGTCCTTATGGAATGCAACCAGACCCAGAGCATTGCACTGGGAACCGCTCTCTTTGTGCATTTGTGCTCGGGCAAGTTCTTCGCTTGGACTCACCCACACTGATGGTGCTAAAGTGGCTGGAATCAGAAATGCAGCCCAGCCCCTCCCAGCTCCTCTAATCTCTGAGCACCAGCTGGAATGCAAGGGCATTGATTTCCTACTCAGTTCCCAAACACAACACACACTGATTCCCTGGGCAGCCAAAAGACACGGGATCCATTAACCTGAAAGTTTCTGCCATGGCTGGAAAAAGGCCAGGAAAGATTGAGAAAAAGCTCCCCGGAGAAGGAGAAATTACACAAGGCTTCTCCTTCTAGCAAACAAACAAATAAACAAACAAAATGTGAAAGTGTTACCCACACCAGTGTCTAAAGCACTTGGATACAGTGAAGGGATGTTTGGCAGGGAAATAGCCCTCGTGCTGAGCGTTGGCTCTATGGATCTAAGGCAGGGATCTATGGAAGTCTGCCTGAAGGTCCCTCATGAGCCCCCATTGTCCAGGCTAAAGCTCCCTCAGCACCTCCTCCCTGGCCTTGTGCTGCACCCCTTGCCCAGCTCCCCTGTCCCTCTGTGCCCACGCTGCAGCCCCTCCATGACTTTCTGCTTCCCAGGGCCCACAGCTGCACACAGCACTCCAGCTGTGGCCGCAGCGCTGCCCAGCACAGGGCCACGCTCCCTGCCCTGCTCCTGCTGCCCCACTGCTGCTGGCACAGCCACCGTGCCCTTGGCCTTCTGGGCCCCCTGGCCCCACGCTGCCTCATCTCCAGCTGCTCACGGCCGCCAGCCCTGCGTCCTTTAGGCCCACGCAGCTCCCCAGCCACAAAGGTGCCCATTGCACTTCAGATACAGCAGGCACCACTGCAAGATGGCCTTCCTGTGCTACCACCTCATGTTCCAAGTAGATATCATAAAGTTTGATAGGAATAGGATTCTAAGTCCCTGTCTTTAAGTTAAAATTATCTAATTCAACTGTACAGGAAATTGCTCTTAATTAAATTTTCCCTATCTGCTGTCTGCAAGCATTTTTCTCTTTTCAAAACTAGGTTTTTAGTTCTTCAAACTCTGAGAAGAAAATTTAAAAATATCTATCGCTGCCTTTTTTACTTTTGTATCAGGCATGAATATGGTTTTTCTTTCGGCCTTCCCAGCTGGCCCTCTTCAGTCTACTGCTACTGGCCAAGCTCACATCTTCCTCTACAATTCTTAAACACCAGGAACATGAAATGTTCCTTTCTCACTCACCTCAGGATCTTCAGCACTGCTGAATATACGTTTCAGGTGACCTGTAGTGGGCAGGGAAAATGAACCAGATGGTGTGAGAAAACTGCCTGGGCTGCTGAATCCAACAGAAAAGTCAACCCAAACAGAGAAGATTTCCCATTTTGTAACATCCCTCCAGGAGGTACATTTCATTCACACAGCCAGCAAGGGATCAGGACAGTATTCTTACTTTTGCCTTCAACCTGTTCAACACTTCAACCTGTTTAGCCAGTAAATGAATACAAACATGACCAACAAAATCCAAATTGTTCTTTAACACTCAATGCTCCTGTTCTAGAAAACACATAAAACAGCTTTTTAAATCCACTCCTTCAGGTCTTTTTTTTTTTGTTGTTTTTGTGTTGGTTTTTGGGGTTTTTTTTTTTGTTTTTTTGTTTTGTTTTTTTTTTTTTTTTTTAATCAGTTGCATGCACTAATTCTCTTTAATTTGCTGGAAATGCTTGCCCAGAAATGCTTCCCCAAAATCCCCCTGAGCTATGGCAGACACTCACTGCTTTAGAGTTTGCATTTCCTTGCAAAGAGAATCACTAGTTAAGCACTTGGTAAAGGATCAAGTTAGACAGTTAAATCCTTTCATGACAAAATTTAAAAAGAAATAAGCTTTCCCTGAATTCTGGGAACAACTGCAGAGATTTTAAAAGGCATTACAAGAAGGTCTGCCAGTCTGCATTTTCAAAGGTGTCTTGCTTGTCCCAGCAAACTGAGGAAATGACAGACTCTGCTGCCACAGACTCTCCCGTGGTGGGAATGGAAGCCCTGCAGGTTCCCCTGCAAATGCTGCCCCTGTGGCTACAGACACCCCCTTTTAGCTGAACATCATGACGGGAGCTTTACCAAAGCAGTGGCATCCTAATGCTCTTTCTGTTTCAAAATCAGAAACTCAGTCACTAAGAAAGAGCAGGAAGACATACAAAAGCCAGGTTACTTTACACCCTAACAAAGCAGAAGGGAAACCTCTACTTACGTGCAAAGTGCGTTATATAATAAATAGAAAAGGAAACGCCATAAGCAGCAAAAGCTGCTTTGGCAAGGTGGTGAATCATGCTATTAGTGTTGTGCAAGTTTGCCCCAACACTAAAAGAACAAGCCTCTTGTCAGTGAGCAGCTTCCCACTGACAAACACTCGGACCAGGAGGGGACTCCTGCTCTCAGCAGGCCTTGGGCTGCTCTGACACTCAGGCCTTCCGTGCACCAAGGCAACCTTCTGATGCCACTATGACAACGGGGCAACCATGCCCTGACATCACAAAGGGACAGCTCTGTGGTGGTCTGTGAGTTTATGCAAAGCAATAACAAACCTTCCCTACAGCAAACACAAAAGAGCCTGGGAAGTTCTTCTCTGTCACAAAGCAGCAAAAATTCCCCTCATGGGCCAAACCCTGTTGTTCAGGGATCCAAGAGGAACTCCAGGAGTGCCCCAAGCACCTACAGCCTGTACTCCAGCTGAGCACTCAGATGGGACCCAAGCAAAGGAAACCAGAACAAGACAAAGGGCCACAGCATTGCATATGTGAGAAATGGCTCTCACTTTTAAAATTTTAAAGGTTTAGTAAACCTTAACAAAGGACTGAATAAGAAAAATTATGGCAATGGGAGTCTCTGTGACTAGCAGCCACCTGGTCATTTACAAAAACGATGCTCTGCCTTTTATACCCTTATCACCTCCAAAAGTTTTGTCAGTCAACTCTTTCTCTGCTGCCCATTGGTGGAGATTACTTTCTTGCATCCTGACTGGAGGTCAGGTGTTGTTACACCCTGCCTACTGGTCACAAGCCAGCCCTCCCCAAATGCCCTGACTACCCAGGCTGTTACAAGGGGGACGGGAAAGAGGACTATGGGAGGATGTATTACAATACCATCACTATACATTTGAACATCCACATAACATCTGCTTCTTTATTGTCAGAGCCAACCATTGCATTACTCGTCTAGAACACACAGAACCAGGAGAGAAGCCACTGTTGGCATCACAGCTGAAATGTTTCCTAACAAATCTCCCCACATATTTGCACCTTTATTGGACATGCCCAGGGCTCCGGTGCGTGTACATCTCTGCCTCTCTTCCCCTTTGGCAGCAGTCGAACTGGCAGCATCTGCCCGCCAGCAGCAGCTGCTCCCAGCTGGGAACGCCACTGGCGGTGCTGATTTCCAGAGGCTTCTGTGTGCCAGGGGAAGCCAAGGCATGAGCGGGTTGAACGGCGCTGGCGCTGCTGCTGCTCTGTGCCAGAGAGCCCCGGCTGGGCAGGGCACGGTGCCCACTGCGCTGCGGGCTCCTTCTCCTGCCACAGCTGGGCACACCTGGGAACAAGGCATGACAACCTGTGGGCCAGCCAAGGGGTTTCTGGGGCTGTTCTCCTCTGCACACACCCAGCACACCTGCAGCACAGAATTTTAACCCTCAAACAGGTAAACCAGAGGGAAACAGGTGGAAAATATTTCATTTCAACCATTCTTTATGCTTCAATAGTAATGACCAAAATGAAAGCTACCAAGCAGGGCCCAATCCACACTGCCAGCTCAGTGTGAGAAAAAAGGCATTACTTTATTTCAGTGCTGGGTGCGTGGGAATCACTTCCCTGAAACATGCACACCCACGTGTTAGTATCCATGGAACTAAGACATTACTTTCATTACTTTTATTCATTACTTTGCTGAAACTCACAGGCTAAACATCTCACAAAGTATTTGACATGTTTAAATCACTTCCCCAAAATTACTTACATTTAGAGTAGGGGTCTCTTGAGGGTCTCTGGTGGTCATGTGGTGAACATCCCATTCCTCAAATTCTCCTTCCATGGTTAAGAGCCTTCTTCTCCTTGAATGCATTGCAGCTACCTCCTCAGTAGGCCCACTGTCTTTATTCTCAAGGCTGACATCCACTTGCACACATTAACCACTGCTGTGAGGGAAGGCACGACTAAGCACTGCCTGTTAAAGCTTAACAAATTCACAATTTGTTGCAGATCAACACTTCCCCAACATCTCTCGTTCCTTCTCTGGGAATCAAACACGAGCATTTTATGATCACTGAGCCCAAGGCTGCCTCCAGCCCTCCTGTCACCCAGCAGCCCTTCTCTCCTCACAAACAGCAGGCCCAGCAGTGCCTTCCCTCACTGGCTCAGTCCCCAGCTGTGTCAGGAGTTCTCTGTCACACACTCCAGGACCATCCTGGACTGTTTGCTCTCCGCTGCACTCTGTTGCCAGCAGACATCCCCACCCTGTTCCATGCCCCGTGCAGAACCCTGCACCTGCTGTCCATGGGCACCTGGAAGGGGAGGCGCTCACGGCAGAGATGCACCAGCTGCCCTGGGCAGGAACCAAAACCCTCTGGGGCACAGCTGCTGGCCTGGGTCTGGCACAGCTCTGCACGCCCCACTCCTCACGGGCTTTGGGCTGCAAATGCAATTGCACTTTCTGCCTCATGGAGAAACACCAGGGCTGCACAAACAACGGCCAGCAGGCCACATCCCAAAGGCACTGCAGCATGGAGCTGAGAAGGAAGAAGACCCTTCCCCAATTCCTAACCATACCAAAACCACCATAATGGGGACTTTTAATCTTCTAAATGTAGAGTTGATTCACAGGGTGACAAGGGAATCTTCCAATGGAGTTGAAGTTTGGTAGAGTTTTTATTCTGAGTCCTACTCAGACTGTTGATTTGAAAATGTATTTGAAAATATTTTTTTAAAAGGCTGTGCAGTCATATGGTTTTGTTCTAATACCAAAATGGCTAGATAAAATGTTCCGGCATTTTAATTGCATCCAAACTGATTAGTCTGTAAAAGCTTCCCTGCAGAACAGCCACTAAACAAGAAATGAAAATCTGTTGACTGTTGACTTTGCAAATTTCTACTAAACTTATCAGACTGAGGCATTTTTAGGGAGATCATAGAGCAAATTAATTCCTATGGATAACTTGATTTGGATAAACCTGTTGATTTCAAATTAAAACTGCCAGCACATACTAAGTGGAAATCTGAATACTCAGTTCTATGAACTCTGAATTATTAGAAAGTCATTGTCTGCCATATTAACGAAAATTATCATTCTGCCTATTTTTTTTACTTACAGCCAGCTCTTCAACACTCTTTGTAACATCAGAAAGAGAGTTTGTAGCAATGTGAACCATGGGTTGGTGGAGCATTGCAGAAGGCTCCTATGCCAGCACTAAATGTTCACATTTACCATGGCATCCCTTCTTGCCTTTAATTCCAAGCTACAGCTCAGTTCCTGCAGTACAGATTCACACGTGTAGTCTGTATCTGCAGCTGGTTCTTACTTCCCTGTCCAGGAAAAAAATCATGCTTGGATCTCAAATCAAAATAAAACGAGGAGAGAGTCAGGTTCTGTATAGGTATAGCAAAAACTAAGAGATTTTTTTGCAAATATGTTGAAAAGCAGTTTGTAGATGCTGCAAAAATGGCAGATTAAAGACTTGCACTCTAACTTGCAAGCTGAGCTTTGCCTGTTCTTTCTGGAATGATTTCTTGAGGCCAGACACTGAACCTAATCAGTAAGAAAATCAAAACCACAGGAGTAGTTTGGAGAATATTGTAAATTATTCTGTCATGATGCTTTTTGCCAAAAAGTTCTGGCCATCATCCGATTGGAGTAATTAGAGGAGATTGAAGCCATCACACTGTGCCTGTGCACACAATTCCTTCCCAGGGGTAATCCATGAAGCAACGCTGACAAACCCACACCAGCAGCTGCTGCCACACAGTCATGAAGCAGAGAATATGTATTTCTGCTGCACTTGGACAGCTGAAGATGCCTCTGCTGAGCTAATTTTAGTGACTGCCCACCACAGATGAGACCTTGAGGTCAGTCTCCAACAAGTCAGGGCAGTTAATATTCTGCCTAAATGAAGTGAGTCTAGCAATACATAGACCATGGGGCCTGAGGAAAGCCAGCAGCTTTGGGAGATTTAACTTGTTTCTATATCTTTCTTTTTACTAATTTATTGCAGTCAATTATTTCAAGAATGGAAACTTTCGGCACATCATTGGCTGGAAGGTTGGTCAGTCTTCCATTCATGACTCCCCTGAAAGCATCACCCCAGTGTTTTTATCAGTAGCTCTTCCATCATCATGGCTCACACAGCATTTCCTGCAGCTCTTCCTGGAGTCAGGGAAAGGCACCAGGAGAAGGGGGAGAAAGCTGTGTGCAGAGACTGTGTCAGCTGAAGAGACATTTGTTTCGTCTGATTTGGCTGAATGGCTGCAGGAGCCTTGCTGGCACTGCTGGCGGGGTGGCCTTTCGCAGGGCTGGGCAGAGTTTGGGGCCCAGGATCCCTGCTCTCGGTGGGACACCAGGGTGAGCAGCCCCTGTCCCAGGCAGGAGCAGAGGTTCTGTGGCTCTGCCCTGGGCACAGGGACCTGCCACTGCCATGAGCTCCTGCCGCGGCTCCTCTGGGGCAGCTCCTGCTCTGCAGCGATGATGGGCGCAGCTGGGGGTGGCTGCAATGGAGGGGGGCTTCCAGTGGGCTCTGCTGGTCTGCCACACTGGAGCCAGCAGAGCTTCTGGAAGGAGCCTCCTCTTGTGAGCTGCTGGAGCTGGAGCTGGCACTGGCCACAGAGCCGCTGTGCTCATCCCTGACAGGCCCAGAGCACAGCAGCCTCTGGGCCTCCTTGCTGCACGATGGCACTGAGGAGGCCATGGACCAGAGGTTCAGTATGTGTGACTCAGCTTCCTGATAAACTGTGCTAAGAAAACCCTGCATCCCTCCTGCCAGATCTAAGACACTCCAAGAAATCTGTTGGCACATTGGGAACTCAGAATTGTTTGAATTTTGAACAATTGTCCTATGAGCGCTTTTGATGGTTTTTGTCATTTTGTGTTGATTCAGTTGATCCTTCAGAGAAGCTTTCCTAGTAATATAAAACAGGAGGAATTGTGGAGACCCTGGGGGGGCATTCCCTGGTCTAGGAAGGCACAAGAAACTTCCCTCAAAAAGCTGTTAGACCCCATTGGCTCCTTGCCCTGTTCCTATGTCTGTTCCTGTGTTTCTGAGCCACACCTTCCCTATTCCCTCACTGGCCCCCTTATCTTTGTACTGCCCCGAGATCAGGGTCAGCCCCCAGGCCCCTGTGGAGAAAAAGTGAGACCCTCTGTGTGTGGGTGCTGGGACCTGAACATCTCCCTGCACAGCTGAATAAAACATCTGTGGAGATCATGCAAAGGCCCTTTTTGCTTCTTTACCCTGGACTATGCTAGCAGCAATTCAGACTGCTACAGAGAAGAAGCTGCAGTACTGGCACCAAGATTTTGGCAACTTGACCATAGGCACAGAGGGCGTGCAGGATGCTGCTCTGTGAATTCCTTAACCAGCCATCTCTGGTGCTGGCATATTCCCTCCAGCTTCTGGTGCAGCCAGGACCACCTTTGGTCCAGCAGATGACATTGTTATTTGAAAAATTTGGACCACTCCTTGGGCAGGAGGCCATGCACAGGCTCGAGTCCTGCAGCCCCTGCTCAGCTGGGGACAGTGCTCCCTGTGGGGAAGATGGAGCAGCCATCACAGGGTCTGGGGGCTGCTTTCAGCAAGGTGGCCAGGCTCTCTCCCTGCTGGACTCTAGCAATTGTTTGGGGGAGCTGATGGCACATTGTATGTAGTCCTGTTCATCCTACTCAGAAAACCTGACAGCTTCTATCATTCTTCTGCAGAGTGGGCACGCTGGATTTCTCTTTTCCCACTGCAGGATGCAGCCCAGGCAGAACTGGTGGTGACAGGGCAGAGAAAAATTCACATCCTTCTTAGTGACCTGGCAGATGGGGCAGCTCCATTCTGTCCCCATGGCCATGTCTGTCTGTCCCAGCAGCAGGGAAGAGCTGAGGACCATGAGCTGCTCTCATGTGCAGTCTTGCTTGGCCAGAGCCCAAGCTCGAGCCAGAGTGGTCCAGGCTCTGTCAGTGCCCAAACATGAGCAGGAAGGGATGTTGTATCACAATGCATTCCTTGGTGAAGGAGGTCCATAGCAGCCCCAAGAGGCACCTCAGACACTCAACAGTCAAGGCAGTAACATATGGACAGGACACAGATGGCAGTTCATGGCTGGGAGAGTATTCGTAGACATATCCAAGGACAAATTTCCCAGGAACTCTCCACAGCTCTGGGATCTGCCCATCAGCTCTGTCAGAAGCTTCAGCAGAACAACCAAAGTCCTAAAAAGCAGCTTCCAGACACTTTTTCTACCACCCTGCCTGAGTAGCCGGGTTGCTTGCTGCAAAACACTCTTCTTCTCCTCTTCCCCAATGCCCTGTGGACACTTGCTGCCAAAATAAAAAGCTCCTGGCCCTCTGTGTGATGTGATAATACAGTTTTTATATTTCCATGCTGAGATGAAAGAAAGCTGTGCTGTGGATCAGGAGAGGCCAGGACCCACTTGGCCTTCCTGCAGGCCGAGGGGGTCCCAGCAGACATCCTGCTGCTTTTTTGGGGAATGTGTGAGGGGAAGGGAGGGGGTGACAGAGAGGCCGAGATCATAGAGTGGAAACTCAGCTCAACTCCCTGCTGAATGCCTGCTGGGGCTGACAAAGAAGGAAAATGCCCCAATAATAGCCCAGTGGCACTGTGTCTCAGGGACAGGTACAGGGAGGTGACAACAAACAGCAGCATGGCCCGGTCTCACAGCTTCTAGGAAGCAGTGACAGAGGGGCCTCATGTGCCAGAGATTTCAGAAAGGCTGCCTTCTCAAATGGCCACTCTGAAAGCCCTCTCTTTGCCTCTTCGGTTTGTGTGTGTTTTTGACAGCCACAGCATCCTGGGGCAACGCGTTCCACGATTTCATTAAGCACTCCTTGAAAAGCACCTCCCATTGTTCAACTGAGCTGCCAGCCTGGTCATTTCAGAGGGTTATGCCTTGGTGGAGAGAAAAATCAATCTTCTGCCTTCCAGGGAGCTGAAGGAGAAGGGACTCTTCACCATCCAACACCTGGCTGGGTCCCATTCAGAGCTCCTGCTTTGTAGACTTGGTGAAGTTTGCTTGGCAGTTACCAGCGAGGTGAGAACATTGTTCTGAATTGTCCCCCATACTTCATACACGGTGTGTAGAGTAGGTATGTGCTTGTTCATCTCCATGTGTGCTCAGGGTCTGCCTTCATTTCTGCCTGAGATTTCTAGTGTCTGTCAGCTATCTGTAGGATCTGTGGGCACATGCAACTGTATTTACTGGCAGGTCGGGTATCTGACACTCATCTTTGAGTGTGGAGCCTTTATAATGCAATGTGCAAATGCAAAAACTGAGACACTAATGACGTTATTTGCCAGAGTCCCAGTCTCTGCCCAAGCTGTGATTCAACACTGCAAATTATTCTTAGACCTGAGCCTGTGTTTTCTGTTTCCTGGCTGAGTGCTTCAACTACTGGTGTTGGTTTTTTGAACAGAAGCACCTGACTCTTTTATCTTTATCACTTGTGCATTTATGATTTGAAAGCAGCCCTTGCTTTAATTTTCTAGTTAAAGGGCCTAAAATCAAAGCTGTGGACATTTTAGAAGGGTTAAGTAGAACACTTAATGAAATTTTTATTTTAGGCCGGAAGTGAGCAGGTCTGAGACCAGAAATTGGTGCCAGAGTAAGTGCCTTTCTGTGCTTGTGCTCTCCTGCTCTTCTTGTAATTTTATGTTTCTCTGGACACAGTGGGATGTGTTGTCATTTCCTGGGACTTCTGTTGAAGGCAAGTGGTTTTCTTTTCAAGGTGATTCTTATGTTTCCCCTCTTGACTTCCCCAGGTGACCAACCTCCGTTCCAAGGTGTCCTGCTCTGCCATTGTCACTCTGGGAGAGCTCTCTGTGACCTTGAAGAAGGACAGGGACTCTGCGGTGGATGAGGTTGCTCGGGTCCTTCTCCAGATGGTGTCCAACTCCCCAGAATTTTTTCAGAAAGCAGGCAGTCAGAGCCTGGGGATCATGGTGCAGAATGTGACTCCTGCACGAGCAATGACTGCTCTCATGGACATGGGAGTCAAGTAGGTTCTTCTTCTTTTAGTGATATTCTTCACCTTTGTGTGTGTGGGAGGGAGAAGGGATGAGACAGAGAATGGGAATGGTTGGAGGGAAGGGTCCTGTATCCTGCATCTTCTATGAACTCAGTGACTTGATTCTCCAACCAACCTCACTTCTTGTCACCTATTTCTGCCCTCCTGCAGCCCATCAGTTCTCAGAATCACAGAACTGTAGAATATGGGGAGTTGGATGGGCCCATCAGGACCATCGTGTCCAGCTCCTGGCCTTGCACAGAACAGCCCAAGGGTCACACCAAGTGCCTGAGATTTTTCTCCAAATGCTCCTTCAGCCCTGTCAGGCTTGGTGCTGTGACCACTGCCCTGGGGAGCCTGTTCCAGTGCCCAGCCACCCTCTGGGTGAAAAACCCTTTTTCCTGATATCCAAACTAAAGCTCCTCTGACTCAGCTTCCTGCTGCTTCCTGGAGTTCTCCCAGTCTGTCAGATTTTCCTAGATGTGGTGATCAGTGGGGAAGTGAAAGTGCCTGCAAAGGCCAAGGATAGAGCCTTGTGCTTTTGTGGGCAGAGGGACAATTGCAATGGCAGCTGTGAGCAGTGTTTGGTATTTCACAGTGCTAACCATACAGGCCCTGGGAAAACTGTGTCTCCTCATGATGCCACTAACTTGGGAAATGAGGAGGGTCCTTGCTGGGGCGTGGAGCACATGGGGGACAATCTGCTGGGTGTGGCACAGCCTGCACAGCAGGTGCAGCTCCTGCCAAAGGAGCCTTGTGTGACTGTCCTGGCTTAGAGCTCTACTTTCTATTCAAACTGATGTTTCATGTTAGCCTTGAGATGATGAATCACTTTAAAGGCACGTTCACAGGCTGACTGCCATGGGACAGTTGGAGCAAATGCTGCCTTAAATGTTGGTGCTGGGCCTGATAGTTCCCAAGAGACACTCTCTAGAACAGGACAGCCTGGCTAAACTGCCTGCCACCCTTTCCTCAGCTTTGCAATAGGGTAAAACATTCAGATGGATCCATTGCCAAGCCCCACAGAAGAAACAGGCTGCATTGCTGGATATTCTGCAACTTCACAGCCCACCACGTGTTTTCCCTGCATTTGTTGTTTTCCAAAGGTCTGCAGATTTGGGGATAAATGGGTGGAAAGAGCCTCAGTCCTGATGTAGCTCTGTGTAGTGGGTGCCCTCTGATGGGTCAGCATCAATTGTTCTTAATTTCTAAATTATTCATCTGTCATCTATTTCTTTAATCTTTCTCCGAGTAAATACTGTGAAAGAAACTGAGTATCAGACGGTGCAGGGAGACTGAATTCCTCCCTCTTCCGTGCAGGCAGGCCTAGTGTGCAATGCTACCTTTGTGTTTAGCTGAGGACAGAGCCTTGTGCAGGTGTCTGAAGGTGCAGGGAGAGCCCAGGCTCCTTCCCCCAGCAAGGGCAGGGAGCAGCTCTGGCCAAGGCCGGCGCTGCCGCTGCTCCTTGTCCCTGTGCCCAGGGTTTGCTCTCTCCTCCCCAGCAGCCGCCCCGCCCCGGTGCGCGAGTGTGCGGCCCAACTCCTCCTGTCCCTGGTGGAGAGAATTGGAGTCACCCAGCTCGCAGGCACCCCCAGGGCTGAGAGGCTGCCACACGTGGCAGGGAAGCTTGCTCGGGACTGTCACAAGGACACAAGGTAATGATCTTGATTTCACCTCCCAAAACAGAAAAACCGTTTTGTGTCTGGCTGTAAAGGTGAAACCACGCAAGAGTGGAAACTAAAGGGAATATGAAGTTACCTCATGGTGTGAATAAGGGTCACAGAATCATGGAATATGCTGAGTTGGAAGGGCCCATCAGGATCATCGAGTCCATCTCCTGGCCATGTGCAGTGACCCCAAGAGTCACTCCATGTGCTTGAGAGCATTGTCCAAACTCTTCTTGAGCTCTGTCAGCCTTGGCACTGTGACCACTGCTCTGGGCTGCCTGGGCAAATGGCTGTGCTGGGAAACCTTGGGTTGGCCAGCAAAAAGGAGCATTGCCACCTTTTTCCTGTGGCTTGAAGTATTCTTTACTGAAATCAAAAGAGCTCAGATCAGCCAGTCCAACACTTTTGTTTAGCCTCAGGTACACAACACAAAGCCAAAATGTTGGCTGATGTTCATCACTGAAGGATCCCAAACATCCATTTCTCATTAACTTCAGACTTGCCTAGAAATATTTCAGGGGTCTTTAGCCAAAATATTCAGTCTTTCTAAACCTGTTCTGCAGATTTCTAGAATGCTGTTATCTGTGGCTCAGTGAGCTCCACATTATTTCTTGAAGAAAACTGTAGTTTCCTAGTAGCAAAATCAACCCAAACCAAAAAATCCCCTTCCTTTGGTGATGAAATTCCAATTAATAGCTGCCAAGAGCAACTAGCAGAGCAACTAGCTGTCCCTGTGCATACCCATAGTATAGAATAATCAATAGGATGCATGAGGTGTTTTTTCCTGGCTTCCCTGCCAGGTAAAGAAAGGCAAATTATTGTGCAATGGCAGCAAGACACTGCTAATAGGCTCTGACAACAAAGCAGATGTGTTTTGCTTGGTCCCTGGGATCCTTTGATGCCACAGAAGCACACCCCCAGTTTCAGAGAGAAATGGTATTTTTCTGTTGCCCCACATTCTCCTCTTGCCTCTTGTGTTCAGCTGACAGCACTGTGCAGTGTCAAGTGAGGTAAATCTCCCTCTTTGCTGAGTAGGCAATGCCTTCTCTGCAAGGATTGCACCTGATGAGTTTAAGGTATCAGCCTCTTCTGTTAACACTCTTCCTTTGTTTGTTCACTTTGCTTTCACTTCCTTCCTGCCTTCCTGCCTTCCTTTCTGCCTTCCTTGCTGCCTTCATTTCTGCCTTCCTGCTTTCCTTCCTGCCTTCCTTCCTTCCTTCCTTCCTTCCTGCTGCTCAGTCTGGTAGCACCCATAACCTGCCTTGGGCTATTGAAAACAAAGAGTTGGCTTCACTGAATCTCTGGTCTGTTTCCATCTGTAAGTTAGGAAATGTTTCCTTAAGCCTTGGTAGCAGTGATCCTGGTTTTAACTTGTGTTTTCAACAGGGAATTTCCTGGTTTATATTCTAAAGATTGATGGGATTTGTCTGTGTCTTTGTAGGGGATGGAAAACCAGAAGGCTGAAGGCCCATCTGTCAAGGAGCCGGTGAAGGAGAGGAACGATGGCTCAAAGGAGCCCCAGGCCACATTGTCTGCTGGCAAACGGTACTGAGCACTTTTGTCAGATGTGACAAAGCACATGACAAGCTTTGCATGCCTCTTCCTCAGGACAAACTTTCTGGCAGAGATGACCAATGCCACAGATTGTTTCCTTTCCCTACAAATGCTCTAGGATAAAAAATGTCTACTTGTGCATTGTGCTGAACACAACTTCTCTGGAGGGGTTTCCACAAAAATGGAGAGACAAACAGACACCCACTGGTGGCAGCTCAGACGATCCAGTGCAGTGGCAAGGGCAGTGCTGTGGAGGCTGTGAGAGGGCCAAGTTTCTGCTGCCTGACTTGCGACAAGTAAATTCAAACAGGGCTTTTCTTTCATCTGAGTGGAGTCCTTTTCAGATGGGTGTTTTGAAGAGAAATCTCAGTCTGGAAGCAAGATGCCATTCCACAAAGATGCAGTTCTCATCCATGTGGTTTGGCCTGGTTGATTCATGGGACATCTGTAAGAAAACCATCAAACAATACCTAGTTTGAGTAGTAAGGAGCAAGAAAATTCCTGAACAACTTCTGTGGAGAGTTTTGTTAACAGTTGGTTAGCTGAGAAAGGCCATGTTGACATAATGCCGCTGGTTAAGCTGAAAAGGGAAGTCAACAGTCAGTGACCAATGACAGGCAAGGACATGATGCCCTTGCCGCAACATGAGGATAGGGAAGAGAGATTCTTGCTGAAAATATACAGAAAGTATCAAAAGAATAACCGCAAGAATGCAGAAGTAGGCGTAGTTGCTGATATGTAACTAACCAATCCTGAGCTCAGCTTTTGCAATATGTATGAAGCTTATTATGAACTGTATTTAACCCGCTGTATCTATCAATAAATCGGACCTGTGATGAACCAACTGGTGTCTGGGTCTCCTTCCATCGACAAAGTTCAGTCAACAGGCGTCTGAATATGGACTTTTTGTCTTGATATTCTTGTCCTTCATGGAATCTGCTTGATGGACAGCATGTTTGGTTTATTTCTCCCTGTGCTGCAATCAGCATTTAAGACAGGAATTTGCTCTTTGCTGTCTCTTCATGGCAGCTGCAGAGCTGCTTGTACCTGTTCTCCTCTGATAGCAGAGGGGATTTATTTAGCTCTGTCCTGATCAGCAGTGGCAGGAAAGTGACCACATGCCTCAGTAGCACAGCTGGCATCTTCCTGTGCTCATGGAAGAGACAGGTTGATCAGGAGAATTGTTCCCAGTGGGTTTGTTACACTGTGGATCTAGTCTCTAGGGAGGCAAATGAAATGTGGGCATAGTTCTGGGATGTCTGCATTCTGTTTTTATCTCTCTTACTGATTTTATGAATTCTTCAAATATGGCCCTGTTTATCTGTTCAGATGCATCTGAGCTACTTTTCCAGATTGTCATGCCTGGTGATAGAGACACTTCTCCAGAGTGATGAGTTTCCTTATTCTAAGACACACACGTCCCATATGAGGAGGCATTTAAACTTGGCAGTAGTGTCTCTCTTTCTGCACAAAGCAAAGTGACCTGTGTGCCCTGGCAGCCATCTGAAGATAGATCAGATGCATCTCATCCTTGGCTTTCCTGAGTGAGCAGTGGTGAGAATGTCACTGGCAGATTGTCTCCTGTAATGATTGTCATGAGGTCCATGTTGTTCTTCAGAGCCCCATGACTTTGCAGCTTGAAATCACAAAATTGGGAAAGCTGCTCAAGATGTTTTGCTCACAATTAACTGCAGGTATTGTCTGTGGCTGCAGCTCTCTCCATAGAGAGCAGCAGACACAACTTTGCCAGGCATTTTCCTGGGGAAGGCTGTGAGAAGATCGGAGAAAAGAATGAGAAACAATTCCTATCTTCACTTGCTGCACCTGTTGTTGTGAACACGTGGAATGTGTTATGGAGATTTGTTTACCAAAGAGTGATTTCTTAATTGGCCACTAGTGATGGTGTTTAGATTCAATTGCCCAATCGGGTCTGTCTGTATCAGACTGTCTGTAAGGGCGATGAGTTTCAGTATAGTATAGTATAGTATAGTATAGTATAGTATAGTATAGTATAGTATAGTATCATAAAGTGATTGATCAGCCTTCTGGAATCATGGAGTCAATGCTAATTATTTCCACTATGGGGATGCCATGCTATGCTAATTTTCACCACCAGGTCCTCATTTGGTTTTATTTTCCAGGCTGAAATCTCCCTCTGATGGACACCTCCTACCCCGTGCAAAAGCCCAGGTCACATCACCTCCAGCTGTGGAAGAAACGGAGCTGCTCCAGAAGCTTTACCATCTCCTGGAAGCCAAGGGGTTTCAGACAAGGATGGAAGGAGTGGAAGTCCTCCTAGACCTGTGCAAAACCAGCCCCCAGCTCATCTCCACTAACATTGCCCAAGTATGTAGGGTATCTTCACTGCTTCTTTCCTTTAGCTCCTTTCCTCAGCCTGTAGCAGCAAAGTTAATTCAGTGTGTCTTGGCACTCTGTCCTGGCTGTTTGGGACACGCTGGTCCCTCTTACCCAGACAAATGTAATTCAGGTCCAGGCTTCAGGACAAGTTATTTCAGTCCAGCTGTATTTATCTGGCAGGTGCCTATTGATGCTGTTCATCAGATGATGGCAGAATTTTCTGCTGGTGTAACTGCTGCTCTCTCCTACTTCCAGCTGGGTGAAGTGAAGGGAATCCAGCCCCTGAAAGCATGGCAATTGTTCTTTAGACCAAAAATGGATTTGCATAGGGAAGAGAAGTATCAGGCTGGGTTGGTTTAAACCCAGTTGCTTTTTTAAGAACACTTCTATATACTCCATCTTGTCTTACACAGGCACAGCTCTGGCTACTCATTTCCATCCTTGTTCCTATTCCTCTTGGTAAAGACAGTGCTCACCCTTCTTGGGAGTCTTTTTTCTCTTTGGAAAAGGAGGGAAACAGCTAAGGACTCACCTCTGCCTTCCCCTCCCAGTAGCTGCTTTTTCCCTTTTTCCAGGTAAAGGTGCCTGATAATGAGGCTGTCAAGGGACTGAACCTGCTCTAATGAGAGCTGTACAATACAGTACAGTACAGTTCAGAGGTCCACCTGTTACTTAGAAAAATGGTCTGGATCCTGGAAGAGTGTATCAGAGCCCTGCACTTCTCCATACACTGGCTCTGAGACAAACAAAAGAAAACTTAGATCTCCTCCAGCCATAGTTTTGGCAAAATCATAATTGCTCTCAGTCCTTGAGGCAACTGTATCGAAAACCAGGCATTGTAAACATCTGCTTGCATTCAAAGCAAAGGTACTCTGTTGTAGGAAGGAGACCAGGATACCAGATGGTTCATCACAGGTCCAGTTTATTGAAGAAAGCATCAAACACTTGTACAGCAAATAATAAGCTTATGAATATTCTGTAAGCCAAGCAATCTATTGGTTAAACTATACCATGAACTCTTCCTCATTCCTTAGGGGTTACATATCTCTTTTCTCATGTCTCTTTCACTATTTGTTATCCTACTACAGCTAGTCTCAAGGACACACTATCTTTGCAGGTGTAGGACTTGGAATTAGCCACAGTTTTGTACATTTCCAGTCTTTAGTCACCTAAATTTCCTAACACTTCCCCTGTTTTTATTTTTTTGGAAGAAATGAAGTTCTATGGGCTAACTGTGTCACACTCTGCAACACAAGAATAGGCAATTCTAACAACTAAACAGTATTCTCAGCTAGCAAGGTTTCTCTCTTACAAAAAATCCAATCTAGGAAAACAAACTGAAAAGGCTATCACTATTTATAGGATATGCTATACTACAGATACAAAAAGGATTTTATGTGTTACAAGGCTCAAACAAAACTTAGGTGTGCTAATACAACCTACAAAAATAAGCTAAAGGAGTAACATGTGCCCAGGTTTCACCTGCGTCGTTTGCTTTCTATTCTCAAACAGTTTGCTTTCTATTCTTAGACAGCAGATATACTTCAAATAGGAATGGCTCTATTTATAAATGCTTCTGATTGTCCCTTTTAACTAAAGTTTCTCTGATGTTCACAACGGCACTTTACACACAAGTCATAAAATAAACGCCTATCATAAAAGTATAAATCTATCTAACATCACTTAAACTTAATAGCACCTAGACTAAAAATACTTAAACTTAAAATATTTAAACTTAACAAAACTTAACAAACTTTAAATTCTACATAACTTAAACCTAATATAATTTAAACTCAACAGAATCTAGCTTTACTTAAACTTAATAACACTTAAACTTAACAGGAGATAAACTTAACAAAACTAAACCTTAACAGTATTTAACATTTAATGGCACTTAATAGATAATTTAACTTAAACTACTTAGTAACAAATAAAACTTACTATAGAAATAAAATATAGCATTTACTATAGTTTACTTACAGGCCTGATTCTAAAATACTAAACTAAAACAAGTTTCTTCACGTATTTGCTGCAGCATTTTTATATTTGAAGGCACTTAAACATAAGGAGTTTATTCAAGGTTTACCTGTGGAGAAATTCTTTTGAATTCAGTGCTTGCTTTTACATTTATCACATCTAAACAAAGCTTAAAAAATACAAAACCCACACTCATTACATCTTACTTATACAGTCTTTTTAACGCATCTTTAACATTTTTAAACTTTTTAAAATACAATTTCAGAGTTTGATCTTCCACCGATTAAAGTCTATGCTTCTGATGTTTAAAGTCTCTGTTAATACAGGTGATTTTAAGACAGCATAACGGATGCTGAGCCAAATCGGCCGAAATTTGACCCACGCATTTACTATGCTGATTCCTTTCACAGTCTCTGCTAGGAAAAACAAAAGGTCCTTTTAACTTAGGTGAAAAACACTGGCGCAATGGTCCTTGGTGTCGCTTGTTTATTATCACTGGTCTCTTAATTGCAGTAGGGGTCTTTTCTTTTGTTGAATAACGTCACATTTATTACGGCTGTCTAAAACTGAAGCTTCGGAGCGGGCGAACACCCCACGCTGGGCTCCTTGTTTCACAAGACTCGCCGGCAGGCTGACTCACTGCGTGCGCTGCACCCATGGCCACGCGGGTCGCTCCCCCCGCGGCAGCCCGGCTCAGCCCGCCGCTGCCGCCGCTACCGCTGCTGCGCCCCTGCCGAGTTCGGAGTGGCCCAGCCCCGCAGGCGCCCCGAGCCGCGGCTGCTGCTTTGCATTCAGAGACATGCTGAAGCAGTGTATTGAGCAACACCTGCCATGGCTTGCTCAGTTTCTTTGCTTTCTTATAATCTTCTAACACTGCTTCTCACAGTATATCCCCAACTTTTCTCCATTCCGAAAGTTCATGTGGGTTAAGGAAAGTCCCCTTTACTCCTTGCCTTTCTAAATACGCGGCAGATAACTTATATGCTGCTTGCCTTTTCATACCTCTTTCGTGAGCGCTCTTGCAGCTTTCCAGGCTCCGGCAGCACGTAAATGGCTTGAGTCACCAATGTGAACCCCAAGGGTGCTTCAAAATTCTGGCACCGTCCCGGCTGCAAACAGGACCCAGCTCCAACTTCCCCGACAGTAGTGTGCTCTCCCCCTTTTTCTTTTAGTTCGAGACGATGGGTCAGCATTCGGGGTCAACCATTTGTCGTAGGAAGGAGACCAGGACACCAGATGGTTCATCACAGGTCCAGTTTATTGAAGAAAGCATCAAACACTTATACGGCAAATAATAAACTTATGAATATTCTGTAAGCCAAGCAATCTATTGGTTAAACTATACCATGAACTTTTCCTCATTCCTTAGGGGTTACATCTCTCTTTTCTCATGTCTCTTTCACTATTTGTTATCCTACTACAGCTAGGCCCAAGGACACACTATCTTTGCAGGTGTAGAATTTGGAATTAGCCACGGTTTTGTACTTTTCCAGTCTTTAGTCACCTAAATTTCCTAACAGTACTTTTTAGCATTAATTACTTTAATTAGCATTAATAGTACTTTAGCATTAATAAATGGAATTGATTTAATGATTTATAGATGGAGAGAAATACCATAGGAACTATTCAGTCCCCAGCCAAACCTCTTCAAAAGAAGAAAATCCTTCAACCAGCAAGAGGTTGCACTACCATTCCAGTGAGTGGCTCACAGGAAAACAGTGACATTGTGCAAGCGAGTGCTGCCCTGACAGAAAGGATCACTTTCATCTTTGACATTGCTGACTGCTACAGCCACTCTTCAAACAGGGGCATTTGAATGCAGCTTTCACATTGCTTGTTCTCTTCACAGATTTTGGATTATTTTGTCCTGAGAATATCTGACAGCCATAAGAAAGTGAAGCAGAGGGCACTGGACCTGCTGGCTGAAATCACAGGAGCCCTGAAAGATGCCTTGAACCCAGTGATCATTGGTTTGGTGGAAGGAATAACAAAGAACCTGAACTCAAAGGATGCCAGGGTTCGTGGGGCAGCTGTGAAAGCACTGGGAGAATCCATTGCTCATTTGGGTAAGGCTGAGCCCTGGCAGGGACTCTCCTCAGCTTCGTCTCTGTCTCTCCTGCACAAGAGAGCACTGAGTGCCTTGACAGCTGCTCTTGTGTGTGGAACACTGCAGCTGACACCCACCAGAGGCTGTGCAGGTGCAGTCCTTATGCACCATCCCCAACAGGCTGGAATGGGATCAGCATTTCCCAACAGTCCCAGGAGCCCTTGGCTCTGTGCTGCTTGTCTGAAGGGCAAGTCCTGGGCTACAGCTCTGCTACAGTTCAGAGGCAAAGGGGGTTTGGAGTTTGCTTGGGCCCCATCTGACTTCCCAAATGAACAGCTTTGCTGTTGGCATGAAGGGACACTGACCCATCAGAGCTTCTGCAGGGCAGCCACCTGCAAGGCTCTACATTAGAGGCATTAGCTGCCTATTTGCCACTTTTCTTCTTTGTCTTCTGTTTTCAAAGGAGAACTGATGATTCACCAAGTTCATTTCTTTAGAACAAACAGGTATAAACCCAGCTGTCAATGATGCCTTGTTCCACATGTTGTTTTGCATGGGGCAAGATGGCCACAGCAATTATCTACATAGGCAAAGGCTGCTGTAAATTCCTTTGCCACACAGATTTATGTCATCTCTGAGAATGCTGCACTGGGGAAATATGCCTGAAAAAAGGAGTGTTGAAGAGGAGGGTCTTCAAGGGGAGTTTCCACTTTCTCCTCCCCAGCTGCTCTGTGAACTCAGGAACTGCCTGACTCAGTGCCTTTCTGTGTCCCAAGTATGGGGCTCTTCCTTTGTGCTCTGGGATGCAAAACCTTTTCACTGCTTCCATGTGACTGAACTCCTGAGGTCCCTGTTGTGAAATGTTTTAACACAGCTCCTGCTACAGCAGAAAAGTTTTGATTTACAACTGTAAGAGGACAGCTTTTCTTTTGGAATTAAAAACCCGGCCAAGTAGGCTAGAAGGAAAGAAGAAAAGGATTCAAAAATCCACAGAAATGTCCTTTATTTTATAAAATGGGGTTGGCCCTGCCCTTTCCCTCCCCACTGTCCTTTCTCCTATGACCTGAGAAAAGTGAGCAGAAACGTGTGTTTCCCTTGTAGATAAAGTGTCCCTGCTGAAAGAGTTCAGCTACCAATGGAATCACCTGAGTGGCCAAGCCCTGCTGGATGTCACCGAGCGTATCACAGGTTTGGCCTCCCCTTCTGAGCCCAGAGCTCTTCCCAGGGAGCATTTACAGGGAATGCCTGTGAGCAGACAGCAGAGCAGCTCCTCCAAACCAGGAGGTGCTGAGCGTGTCCCTGCTGCCCCATGGCCAAGGCAGGTGGGTTTAGCAGGTTTTCCCTGGCTGCTGCAGAGCTGGGCAGCACCTGAGATGGGGGCGGCGCTCGGCCTGGGGCTGAGCTCTCACTGGGGCATCTCAGAACCACCTCCAGCAAAGGGAGGGCTAAAAATGCCCCAGCTGGCTCCTCTCTGGGGAGCTCAGGGACATCTGTGATCTTTGAGAGGAAATGGTGGCCAATGCTGTTTCAGGGCATCAGTTTGTTTTGTCCTCACAGAATTCTTGTTTTTCTCTTGGAACGTTTTGAGGCTGAACCGTGCAGAGCCTGGGGGTCACAGCTTAGGCCAGAACTCAACAGAGGTACCAGAGGCACGGGTTTAGTGCAAGGCAGCCTCTGGGGCACAGGGACAGAAGCAGAGTGCTGAGGCTCCCTGCCTGTGCTGTCAGAGTGGCCTTGGACTGAGCCTTTCAGGGTGTGCAAACAGTGTCTGCCCGTGTCAGCGCTGCCCAAAATGCTACAAATGCAGCTGATAACTGATTCCTCAGCGGAGCTTGCTATGCCAGCAATAGCCAAGGAATGGAAAAAGGATAATCTCAATATATAGCAGAGAAGACAATTGATAGCCTTGCTTTAACTGGGGCTAAAAGCACTGCTTATTATGCCAACATCTTTGAATGCAAGGTTTAATACACTTTGTGTCTTCATTAGGAATCTCAAAAAGGCATGTTCAGCAATTCGGAATGTCAAAGGCCTTTTAAAGAGCATTTGAATAAAGTAGATCTCCAGCAATAGGGAATTTAGTTTAGCAGTTCTTTTGATCTCTTTTTCAAATAAAGGAATTAGCCATAAATTAGGACTACTTTAGAAAAAGCAGATGTTCTCTCTGAGATTTAGTAGGAACAGACAGCTGTTCCTCATGTTCACTAGTCACCGATGTCTTTAATTACATTTAAACTCAAATGAATTCCCAGTTTAAAATGGGCACCATAACCCTTTCCTGCTTAGCAGAATTGGTTTTGGGTACTTGCAGGAGCTGTTTCAATTTTTATGACTGCTGATGGATTAACAGCATAGAGAAAATGAAGTCTCTTCCACCACAGAATATTAAATGGCTGCTAGATTTTGTCTGATCAGAAAACATTTTGTCTGATCAGAAAACAAGAATGGTCTACAGAGCATTTCAGTTTTTTGTTCTCTCAGCCAAATCTGCCATGCAAGAAGCCTGTTGGTAGTAAATATTTGTCTGTGTTTGATATAGTTCAGTTCAGAAAATGGGCAGAGAGATTTCAGAGACAATATGAGAAAACACTCATGTTTTGGTTACATTTCAGTCCCCTGTGTAGCATTTTTCTTTCTCTGTGCCCCTATTTGAGTGGACATTATAAGAAAAATGCCATTAACATTGGGAGGGGAAGTGCCATTAAAATGTCCAAATGCCCAAATGCCATGGTAATGGGGTCTGAGTAATTATCTAAGACACCCTGAGGTTTGAACCAGGTCTTTGCTGGAAGCCCCAAAAGCATTCTGCCAAAGACCCCAGCTGGTCACTGATGTTTCTCATCCAGCTGTCAGGCAGCAGCCATCTCTGGTGGGCTGGAGTTTTGAGGTGTGTTCTAACCCTGCCCTTTGCTGTGTGCCACTGAGCACAGGGAAGAGCCAGATTAGACATTTGGCACTTGGCATCAAAGTTACAAAAATGGAATCATCCCTTTTATTAGAAATCTCTCCATTTCCTCTCTATGGTGCATTTCCAAATCTTCAGTGCGGGTTTAGACAACTTCTTAATGGAAATCAAAGGCGATTGGACATTTCATTCATTGTTCATGCAGAGATTGTGAACTAATTTAGTAAAGGTAGGAAGTCTGCCGCAGGGACAAGGCTCTGGTTGGAGCAATTAGTGCTGAGGGGTGGGTGGTTCTGTTCCCAGGATGATCAGCTGCTTTGCCTGTTTCTGGGCCAAGGGGCTCTGGGTGCTGTTTTGCTGCTCTTGGCCAGAGAGGCTGGCAAGAAGCAGAAGCAGAGGCAGATGCTTGTTGCAGTGAGGCTGGTGGGTAAGGAGCTGTGTCTCTGTCCCAGCAGTGCTTGTGCAGGGGGTTCATGCCAGGAGCCCTGAAGTCGCCCAGCGCGATGCCCTGCCCGTGCTCTGGTCCTGCCTGGAGAACAAGGCGCTGCCTGTGCGGAGCGCCAACGTCCGCACCGTGGCCACCAAGCTGGCCTCTGCCCTCTGCAAGGTGATGGGCACCCAGCTGAAGGAATGTGCTGCCAGCAAGCCTCCACATGTGCGGGAAAACCTCTCCAGAATGCCAGGCTGGTGAAGGCGAGATGTTCTCCAGAAAGCTGAGGAAGCGCTGAGTTGGAAACCTCTGGATTTGCCTTTTGAGCTGTGCCAAAAATGATGAAATCCTAAAGAAGGGTGTGCATCTGGCCCCACTCTCTCCATTGCCCTTCCTAGTCATGGCATGGGGAGCCTGAAGCAGCTCCAGATGGAGGACAAGATGAACACTCCTGGGCCCAGTGCAAGCTGTAACCTTTTGGCAGCCAAGTCCTCATGATTGCCAGCTTCTGATGTCACACAATGTCACCTGGCTGCATGTGTTTGCTTAGCTCTGGTCTAGTCCCGGCCTAGTGAAGCCAGGCAGGGTGGCACGTTGCAGGGAAAACTGGTCCATGAGCTTATGGGGTTGCCATCAGCAGCAGAGTCAATGCGCCCTTTGAGGATTTCTCTGGAGACAAAATTAGGGACCTGCTCCATGCCACAATATTCTCTTAGATCTTTCTGAAATATCCTAGAAAAGGCTGTGAAACTTCACATCTCCTTGCACACCCACTGTTTGAAGAGGGGCATTTTGTCCTTTCTCAAAGTCATTGCTCTTGCACACCAGAAACATGAACACCCACCAACAGGAATGATGCATGGTCCTGCTGCTGCTGCTGCAGAGGACTGGGAAGTGCAGACCTGGGTGTTACCAATATAAGCACTTAATTAGCATTTCATGCTCCTTCAAGCTGCCCAGATCCCAGGGCTTTTTGTTTCAAAGCAGCCACTGCACCATCTCTAGGGAAGAACAGGAAATGGGAAACAGCGACTGTCAGCCTTGCAGGAATGTGGGGGAAAACCTGAAGTGTCTGCATCAAAAGATGAATGGGAAGAGTGTAATTGCCAAAGCAAACGCTTCATTAGGATAGCAGCACCAGTTCTTTACTGCATGCTTGCATGAAGATCATTTGGGATCCCCTTTTTGTGTCTCATGTAGAAAAGGAGCTCTTAATAATACCACGCTACTTAAAGCAGATTGGGATGTAGCTCTGTAGTGGTTCATAATGAAGCAGACGGCCTGCTGTGCCACTGCCAGCCCTGGTGAGCCTGTGAGGGACCGTAGTGTATCCCATGCCTGTTTTGCCTCCAGGCAGAGCTTGGTTTTCCTCATTAAATAAGTATGATTGGAGTAAATACAAGAGTTATAGAATGGACAATTAGACTGGTCACTTTGGAGGATATGCTCATGCTTTCGCATGTCAGTCCTGCACCTCATGGTCCCAAGGCTTGTTATTCATCATGAAATATTTTAACAAAAAAACCTCAGCTTTCATGTTACATCTGAAGAAAATTGCACACAATCATCCAGAATTCTGCTGTCAGGAACAAGACAAGAGCCTTCCGACACTCACTTGCAGCTGTCCTGGATTGCTGCAGCCCTTTGTGCAAAGCTGCTGCAGACAGAGTGTTTGGAGTTGGTTTGGGCCTGTATGAAAGATCTGTGGAGCAGTGTGCAGGGCTCTCCTGGCAGGAAACTGTTTGTCCAAGCCCAGGGACACGGTGCCGGCAGCAGCGGAGCGGCCCCGCTCCCAGCCCGAGAGTCTGTGAGCTGAGCCACGCCAGGGAGACAAGGCAGCGAGGGGCTCCAGCCCAGCTGCTTCACTGCCCTGCCCGCCCCATGGAGCTCTGCCGTGGGAGAAAGCCGACACCGGATGAGTCCCCGAGCTTCCATCAGCTGCTGGAACTGCCCCGTGACAGCTCCTGTTCTTCCAAGAGAGACCCCGGCGCCTTCTTGGAACGCGTGTCATGGGGGGATTCTGTTTGATAATAAACTGTTGGGGGTTTTCCACTTTCATATATCAGTAATAATTCCCTATTGCTGGAAAGGGGTTGTTGGAACCCTTTAGAGGAGACGACTTCTTGCACAATATCCTGTTTGAAGTTGTCTCAAACTGTGTGAGACAGATGGCTTCACACGGGAGCATCCCCAAGGCTGCTGAGGGGAAGGCACAGAGGAAGACAAACCCAGTATTTCTGAGGGAGACTCCTTGACACCAAACCAACCTGAGCTGTCAAACAGCAGACCTGATGTTTCGAGACATGGGCCACAGGGGAAACCTTTCAGTGTGTTTGGTCCAGGCTGGGCTATGCTCGAGGCAAAGGTGTGTCAGTGTGTTGAATAATACTCTTTTCTTGACCTAGAGATGGGGCAACTGAGAGGTGTTTTAAAAACTTTTATTCCATTTTCAGTCTCAGGAGAAGGTGAGACAATACAGATGTCATAATTCACGCCATTACAATCAGAAGCCAACTACTTCCTAATTGTAATACATTATAACCATTTCTTGGTCTATCATCCTTTTGCCATGCCATGTTGTAGATACCTTAAAGCCAATTATTTAAAACTACCCCTCATAGGCCCCACTACAATGCATCTTTCATAGCTCTGTTTTTCCAAAATCTTATTTGCAAGGCCATCTTTTGAAACTTTTTTCCAGCTCCATTTCTCTCTCAAAAATATCTGTCCTATTCCACGGCATTTTTAAGTTAGCATTTCTTGTCTCAAGATTTATATACAGATTCATACTTTGTGGGCCTTCTATTAGGCCCTAAAATCTTTCTACAAATCCATTTCCCACATCAGTGCACTTGGCTCCTTCTCTCCTCATCGTGCCTGGCAAGCACAGGAGCCCAGAGCTCCTGCAGAACCCATCACAGCACTCAGTGGGAGCAAACTTGTGTCCAGTCCTCACCTGGAGCTGTGGTGCCCAGCATTCCACCACACTGCAATGAGGAACTGTTCCTGCTCTTTCAGAAGGAGCTAAGGAGCTTTGGCCTTCAGATCAATTGTCTGCAGGCTGCTGCAGTGCCTGGTGCTGCTCCCTTGCCAGCGGCACCCCAGGCCAGGGGGGCACATCTGGGCTGCTGTGTCTGGCTCTGGGGCTCCCTGTTCTGGGCAGTGAGGAGGAGCTGCAGAGGCTCTGCAGGACTGACAGGATGGGCTTTGGGGCTGGCAGGAGAATCTGAGGGACCTGGGCTGCTGGAGCTGCTGAAGAGGAGGCCCAGGGCTCCTCCTGCAACTGCTCCAAGGGAGGTTTCAGAGAATCCCAGAATAAGCAAGGGTGGAACAGGCCATGGAGATCATCATGTCCAACCTGTGCCCTGACACTGTCCTGTCTCCCCTGGGCCTCCTCTCCTCCAGGATAAACAACCCCAGCTCCCTCAGTTGCTCCTCACAGGACTTGTGTTCCAGACCCATCACCAGCCTTGTTGCCCTTCTCTGGACACGCTCCAGCCCCTCCATGTCCTTCTTAAATTGGGGGCCCAGAACTGCAAACAGCACTCGAGGTGCTGCCCAAGCAGTGCTGAGCACTGGAGAAGAATCCCTGCCCTGCTCCTGCTGGCCACACCATTCCTGATCCAGGCCAGGAGCCATTGGCCTCCTTGGCCACCTGTGCACACTGCTGGCTCATGTCCAGCCTGCTGTCCATCAGTCCCTGCAGGTCCCTTTCTCCCTGGCTGCTCTCCAGCCACTCTGGCACCTTGTTGAGGGAGGGAGGCACAGAGGGAATGGGTCCAGATCAAATCCTTCCTGAAATGTGGTGTTTGCTGGCACTGCCAGTTCCCACATCTTGAAATTTCCCTATTCTGGCACAGCCCAAGTGCAGCAACTTGCTGGCAAAGAAAGCCAAAACCAAGCAAAGACCTGATACCTACAGCAACTCGATCTCGGGTTTGCTGACACCACCAGTACTCAGATTGGGAATGTTTAAACTGCTTGCACAGCCTAATTCCAGCAGTTTTCTGACACAGAAAATTAGCATCTGGAAATTTCTCAGTGCCAGCAAAACGTAAATGCAGCAATTTTCTGGCAAAGAAAGCCAGAACCCAGCAGCTTCCCAGTGCTGCCACCAGCACCATCCAGGTCTGGTGTTTGCTGCACAAGTGCCCAGATCTGGAAATTTCTCAGTGCTGGCACAGCCCAAGTCCAGCAATTTGCTGGCACAGAAAGCCAATATCCGGCAATTTCCTGATGCCAATACAGGTGCCCAGACCTGGTGTTTGCTGCTAGTGCCAGTGCTCAGATCTGGATATTTCCCTGTTCTGGCAGAGCCAAATCCAGCAATTTTCTGGTCAAGAAAGCCACAACCTGGCAATTCCCTGCTACCGTCATTGGCAATGCCAAGATCCGGTGTTTGCTGGCACCACCAGTGCCCAGATGCGGGAATTTCCCAGTGCCAGCACAGCCCAAGTCTAGTAATTTTCTGGCAAAGAAAGCCAAAACCTTGCAAATAGCTGGTACCCACAGCAACCCAATCTTGTGTTTGCTGACACCACAAGTGCCCAGATCCAGAATTTTTCAGGTTCCTGCACAGCATAATTCCAGCAATATGCTGGCACTGAAAGCTAGCATTTGGCAATTTCCTGGTGCTGGCACATTCCCCACCCAGATCTCGTGTGCGCTGGCACTGCCAGTGCCCACATCTGGCAATTTCCCTCTTCTGGCACCACCCATGTCCAGAATTTGCTGGCAAAGAAAGCTAAAACCTGTCAATTTCCCCTTGCCAGCACTGCAAAATCTGGACTTTGCTGGCAGCAGGATCCCAAGAAATAAGGAAGGAAAGAAGGAAGACAAAGAGGAAGGCATCCAGGTCCAGTCCTTCCTGGAGCCTGGAGCCTGAAATGGGCTGTTTGCTGCCACTGCCAGTGCCCAGATCTGGAAATTTCCCTATTCTGGCACAGCCCAAGTGCAGTAATTTGCTGGCACAGAAATCCAAAACCTGTGGCAGCTTCCTGCTACTGGGTCTGGCACCACCCACATCTTGTGTTTCATGTAACCAGAACCCAGATTTGGAAATTTCCCAGTGCCAGCAGAGCCCAAATCCAGCAGATTTCTGTTGCCGGCAATGACACCACCCACATCTGGTGTTTGCTGGCAGCGCCAGCGCCCAGATCTGAAAACTTCCTGGTGCTGGCACAGCCCAAGTCCAGTGATTTGCTGGCACAGAAAGCCAAAGTTTGGAAATCTGCAGGTTCTGGCAGCAGCACCATCCAGATCTGGTGGTTGCTGGGACCGCCAGTGCCCAGATTTGGAAATTTCCCGATGCCTTCACAGCCCAGGTCTAGCAATTTGTTTTTAGCTAGCTTAGGCAGAGAAGTCTGTGACTTTCCTTTTTCTTGGAACTGTTTAAACCTGCTCTGGACTGAAAACCCAGAAAAACACTGGCAGCAGCTCACACCTGTGGCCCACTGAGCTCTGGGACGCTGCATTCCAGCACCAGAGGGACTTAGAAGAGACCGAGGGAGCCAACGACAACCCACAAAAAGGACTTTCTGAATTTGCCATCTCTTCAGCACTGTCCAAGGTTTTATTTAGTATTATTCATTTTTCATGCTTGTGAATACTTTACTTGTTAAATAAACTGGGGTTTTTTTCACTTTTCTCCAGGGAAGTCTTTTCCTGAACTAGTAGGGGTACGGGCTGCTTGAACTTGCTTTCTAGATGAACCCCTTTTGGAGGTTTCCTCCCAAAATTTGCCCTAAGCCAGCACTAACAGACATCATGAAAATTGCACCAGTGGCATAATTTCCTGGTGGCAAATCTTGTGACAGAAGCTTGACCTCGTTCTCCATGAGAGATTCTTGGGAAGAGCAGACAGGAGAAGATTCCTAGAAAACTGAAACAGCTTTCCAGAAGTGAAATGAAAATGAAAGAAACAATCCAAGATATTTCCCTCTATTTGTTTCTATGCTCTCCTTTTCCATGTGGCATCCCAGTAATTCCAGATGCACCTCACCTCTAGCATCGATGACTTAGTGATTTTTAGACACTCTAAAATACCATGAGCCACACACAGTTTTCCTTCCCCTGTTTTTACTGGAAAGCAACACTGGAGTTGTAAGTGCAGTGCTGGGCTCAGGTAGGAATGCTACCCCAAGGGAAGGTGGCCCGACAGTGTTTGACCCTCAGCAAGGACAATGCACAGCAGCGAGCGAGGGGATCGCTGTGCCAGAGTGCAGGAGTCAGGGCTCTGCATCCGGGCTCAAGGCTGCAAAGTTCCCGTGTTTGGGCAGACGGAGGGGCTGTCCCCGGGGCGCGCGGGGCTCGAACGTGGGGCTCGTGGGGCGAGCGGGGAACGGACACGGGGACGAACGGCCCCGGTGCTTCAGTTGCAGCGGCGGCAGCGGCAGCAGCAGCAGCGGTAGCGGCGACAGCAGCAGCGGCGGTTGCAGCGGCAGCGGCAGCGACAAAACAGATAAATCAGAATGCTCTTTCTCTTTTTGTTTTTCTTCCTCTTCCTCTTCTTCTTTTTTTTTCTCTCCCTTTCCCGCTGTCGGGCACCCTTCTCTCGGGGTCCCTTGCCCGACGTCCCTCTCCTCTCCCCGCCTCCCTCTCCCCTGCAGGGCAGGGCCATGCCCCCGGCCCGCCCCCGGCCCCGGGCGGGGCTGCCCCGTGCCCGGCCCCGGCCGTCCCGCCGCGGTCTCGCCTCCGCCCGGCTCTGGCCGTGCTGGCGGTGGCGCTGCCGGGCGGGCATCGGTGCCTGGGGCCGGGGCGGCACCGCCGCCCTTCGGCTCCGCCTGGCCCGAGCCCGGCCCCGGCCCGTGCTCCTCCCGGGGCCCGCGGAGGACACAGGCGGCGCGGCCGCTCCCGCCGCCTCCGCTGCGGCTTCCCCGGCCCGAGCTGCGCCGCTCGGCAGCGCGGCCGCCGGCCCCGAGCCTCTCGTGTCCCGTTCCCGGGAGCGAACGCCGGGGCATGGCCGGCCCGGGGCGGGTGAGGGGCGCTCGGGGGCCGTGGCTGGCCCCGGGCCGAGCGCTGACAGCCGCGTCCCGCCCGCAGGGACGGCGCAGGAGGCCCTGCAGGAGCGGCACCGGCTGGGCTCGCTGCTGGGGCGCGCTCCAGGCACAGCCATGGAGCAGAGAGCCCCGAGAGCGCCCAAGCTGGCCTGGGTGGAGCAGGAGGAGGAAGAAGGCCCTGGAGCTGCCCCAGCACAGGAGACCGAAGAGGTGGTGCCGTTCCAACCACCGCAGGAGGGTGAGTGGCTGAGCTGGGCTGCAGGGCTGGAGGCTGCAACCAGCTTGGCCCCATGCCATGCCATGCCATGCCATGCCATGCCATGCCATGCCATGCCATCCCATCCCATCCCCAGGGGAAATGCCCATGGACAGGATGGAAGAGGGGCTGGGCAGACACCCCGCAGGGGCCGTGCCCCCTCCCTCTGGAGCATCCCGGGGCTCTCCCTGCCTGGGGAGCGCAGAGCTGGGCTGTGTTCTCCGGCCTCTCCTGCAGCCCCTCATCTCTGGCTGTGCTCACTCTTTGCCAGATGCAGCCCTGGAGCGCACACAGAAGCAGGAATCCAGCCGTGGCCGCTTCCGAAGAACAGCGCAGGTACCTGTAGCCATCCCCACCTGGGAATGCTGTCCCTGCTCAGCTCAGCACCGTGTGTGCAGCACTCCATGCAACATCCCCGGCTTCTTGCCCTTCTCCTACAGCTCCTTTGTGACTTCATCCGGAGCATTCGGCAGGAAGAGACCCGCACCATGGGCACTGGGCTCAGAGCACACTCAGAGCTCCTCCATCATGAGACCAGTGCCGCCCTGCTGGATTTGCTCCTGGAGAAGGGTGTTGCCAGGCCAGAACAAGTGAGAAGCTGGGGCCAGGCTTCAATTCCCCCATGAGTCCCGTGGCTTCCCCAACCACGCCTGCTGATCCCTGGGAGCCTTTGAGGCCATGGCAGTGCACTGGGAAGGGAAGCACTTCTCTGGGGACCCTGGGGACATTGTTCCCTCTGGCAGCTTTCCAAGTCTCCCCGTGCCTTCTCCAGGTGCCCGCCATGGTGAGGTACATTCACTGCTGGCTCATGGCCAATGATTCTGCCGAGCACAGGCTGGACAAGGCCCTGCTGGATCTCACCGCAGCACAGCCAAACGACGCAGTTGTGACGCTCCTGCGTGTGGCCCCGTCCTGTGACAGGTATGGGGCCCACCTGCCCAGAGGGCTCAGGCTTCTCCAGCCCATCACCCTGTACCACCTGTCCCAGGTGTCTCACCAACAGAGTTCCAGGGCCCTCTGGCTGCTCCCTTTCCCAGCCCTGGCACATCAGCCCCCAAGCCTGCTGCCAGGCTGCCTTGCTGCCCCTCAGGGCTCTGTCCTCACAGGCCTGGGCTGCCTGGCTGCTGCTGGCCAGGGCCAGTGGGCAGAGGCAGAGCCGGTGGTCAGCCCGGGCCCCTAGGGATGCCCAGACCACAGTGCCATGTCTGAGACCGCCCCTGAGACAGAGCTCTAACCCTACAGAGCTGCTTTCACCATGTGGAAGACCATCATGTGCTCGCCCAGGACTGCAGAGCCGGCGCTGCTGATACTCCTGGATGTCCTGGGGAGCTGGCCAGAGTGCAGCATGTGCACCTCCGATGGGGACAGAATGGGTGTCTTTGTCCTGGCTGTGAGTTTCTGCAACTGGCCTTTGCTAGCCCCAAGGCCGCCTCTCCAGCAGCTCTCCATCCTCCTTCCCCCACTGCATCTCCCTGCCTCAGGCGCTTGCCTGAAACCTGGCCCAGGGGCAGCTTCAGGCCCACCAGGCCCCGTGCTCCCCCTGCCAAGGTCTCTCCGGGCCTCTCCCTGCCACACTCGGGCCCTGCCACACGGACACCTGCACTGAGCCCTGTCTCGGGGGGCTTTGTCCTTTACAGGCAACCGTGGTGATGTGGAAGATCCTCCAGGAGCCCCCTGTCCTACCTGTAGTAGAGCCATATTTCCCCCACTTCTTTGTGCATCTGCTCTTCCAAGTGCTCTTCAGCACTCTGGATATGCCAGAGGAGGTCGACACCTTCTGGAAGCGATGCCAGGAAGAGCCCGGCCTTGCCACCAGCCCCAACAGGTGCTCCATCCCACTCCTGTCCCTGCCACATCCCTGGGCAGGAGCCAGTGCTCCCAGCATGACCTGGGCTTTGCTGTGCACGCAGGTTTGCAGTGAGGACCCTGAAGTCCCTGCTCTGCCGAATGCAGCACGAGGATGTGGTGGTG
This sequence comes from Ammospiza nelsoni, assembly GCF_027579445.1. Lineage (NCBI taxonomy): Eukaryota > Metazoa > Chordata > Aves > Passeriformes > Passerellidae > Ammospiza > Ammospiza nelsoni. The sequence goes on along the minus strand of NW_026683188.1, from coordinate 1,863,110 downwards.
GCAATGGAACGCAGGTGTGGCTGGGACACGCTGCTGTGTGCTGACACCCACCACTATGCTGTTGGTCTGCTGGCCAGGTGAGACCTCCTTCTCCCCACTGCCTCTGACATTTGTGCTCCGTGCCCAGGGAGCTCCACACAGTCCCTGAGGTTGTGGCCCAGAAGGCCTTGTCACCGAAGGATGGCCAAGCAGATTGGAAAAGGCTGGGAGAGGAGGGTGCCCACCAGGAGCTGCCTCCCAAATAGCCCAGGGCCCCTTGCAGGATGCTGGGGAAAGACCAGACCTGTGTGTGTCAGTCCTGGCAGAGATTTGTCCCCCTGTCCCACAGTCTTGGTTACTTTATCTCCTGCCAGGAGGATGTGCTGTGTCTCCATCCCCTTGTGTTCCCGGATCGCTCGCTACCTGCTGCGGCTGCTCAGCACACAGGAGCCACGCTGGGAGCTGCCCGCCCTGGCGTTCCTTGCGGAGGTGAGCCTGACGGCCAGCGCTGCCTGGCTGAGCTGCCCCCCAGCTCTCTGCCCTCTCGGAGCTGCAGCTTCCTGGCACGGTGCCCGTGGCCTGTGCTGCTGCCTGGGCCCAGCCCTGTGCGGCCCCGGGCTCCTGCCGGCCGGCTCCCTGTCACTGCCCTGTGCCTTTCAGGTCCTGAAGTGGCTCGACTTGAGTGAACGTGACGCTAACATAGTCCTGCAAATTCTGTCAAGGCAGCTGCAGAGTGAATGCAGGGAGAGGCGTCGCCTGGCACTCAGGGCCCATCTCAAGCTCACTGATGATCCCTGCATGGTGAGAAGGGGGCAGCAGCTGAGGCTGAGCTGGGGAATGCAGTCACTTGGGCTTGGCAGAGCTTTGGGTGCTGGGGCAGCTGCTCCCAGCTCTCCTGCCTCCTGGTTCAGCTGCCCAAGTGCTTTAGGACAGGCCTTTGGCCTCTGGGCCCTGCAGCAGCAGGATGGCATTTCATAAACTTGTGTTCTGCACAGACCAAAAACATGCAGAGCCTGACTGAAAGTCTTGTGGAGCTCCTGTGGGATGGAGAGATAGTTATGATGACAGTCATGCTACTCAACTCTATCATCTTGGACAGTGACAGGCTGCTGCCCAGCCCCATCACACTTCAGCTGCTTGAGGCACTGCTGCCACTCTTTGACCATGTAAGGCTCACTGCTCCCAGCCACAGCCACTGGGTGCCACCCAGACACTTCATGCCCTGTGAATTTGCAGCCCTGTGCCAGGCTGAGTCCCGTGCAGCTGATGCTGAGGTCTTTTTTTCTTCCTTTCATACAGGACAATAGCCAGGTGCGGCTGATCTCCATACTGCTCTTCCAAACCTTGGTGACTCATCCAGAGAAAATGGCAAAAAAGGACCTGAAGACACCCCTGCGCCAGAGCCTGCTGCCACTCTTCTTCCACTGCCATGACGAGAATCAGCTTGTGGCAGAGGTGAGGACTCGTGGGCTGCTGCTGTCCCCCTGGCAGGGGGCTCGGCTGCCTCCTGCCCTGGCGCCTGCTGGACTGCAGCCTCCTCAAGGCCTTAGCACAGGAACGTGGGTCCTGTGCCCTGGGCTGTGGGGCCATCTCCATGTCTCTGCTGCTCTCCAGGCTTCTCAGGAAACGCTGCTTTGTGTGGCTGAGTTCCTGAAGAGGAGGGATCTTGAAAGACTGCTGAAGAACAAGAAGCTGTGGAAGTTCACTGAGTTCCTGGTAAGGAGGGCCTGCAAGCCCCAGCCTCAGCCTGGAGAAGGCCCCTGAGGACGGTGCTCAGTGTGCGGGACTGGCAGCTGTGCTCCTGCCCGCTGCTGCAGCCGGAGGCTGCGCGGGCTCTGCTCCAGGCTCCAGTGGGCCCGAGCTGGGTGCCCATGGAGCCCCGGCCCGGCGGGGCTGCGGGGCGGCACCGCGGCTCCCCAGGCAGCAGCCGGCCCTCTGCCCCCTCCCCTCGGGAGCCCTTGGCCAGCGGCTGCTGGCCGCGCCTCAGGGCTGTGCGGGCAGGGGAGGCCGGGGCTGGGTGCAGGCAGCGCCCGGCCCAGGGGCTGAGCCCGCGCCAACCCTTCCCTCCTGCCGCTCTCTGCAGCTGGCAGAGGACAGGAGCCGAGCTGCCGAGCACCTGCGCCAGGCCCTGAGCTACCTGGAGAGCCCACAGGAGCCCCTGCGAGAGGCGGCCGTCAGGTTAATGGGTGAGTCCCGAGCCCGGGCTCCCTCCCCAGTTTGCCGCAGCTCGGCCCCAGCCCCGCCTGCTGCCCCGGCAGCGCCAGCCGTGCCCTGGGGCGCCGTGGAGCCCCGCCTGGCCTGGGCATTGCTGCTGCCGCCCTCTGGCAGCCGTGCCCTGGGCCGGCAGTGTGCGGCAAGGGCCGGGCTGAGCCCTGCTGGGCCAGCAGCCCGTGTGGCCACAGCGCCGCTGGCAGGGAGCTGTGCCGCTGGGGCCGTGACAGGCTCTGTGTTCACAGGCATCGCTGGGCGGCACCTGAGGGGGCAGCAGCAGGAGCTGCAGCTGATCTGCACTGGTGAGTGAGGGCAGCGGGCTGACAGCGGGGGCTGCCGGGGGGAGCTGCAAGCCCTGCCCCGGCTGCGGGGGGCTCTGCTCCCATGGGCAGAGCACACGGAGCTTTCAGGCCCACGTGGGCCACTGGTAGCCAGCAGCTTCTGGCTGATCCCCTTGCTCCCTGCTCCCTCCGGGCCATGGCAAGAGCCGGCTGGGATGGCCCTTGCAGGGGGCTCTCCTGGTGTCCCCGCAGATCTGGCTCTGACCGTGCCTCTGTTCCTCTCTCTTGCAGCCCTGGAACGCCTGACGGAGGATACGAGCAGTGCCGTGTCACAGCTGGCACTTGAAACACTGCATGTCCTCCGGACATTACAGCGTCAGCGATATTCCACCATCCAGAGGCTGCACGATCAGCTGCGCAGGGCATGGATCACTCGGCCTCGCCTGCCGGGGCTCGGCTGCTGCTCTGCCAGATGACTGAGGAGGAGAGCTGATCTGGGAGGCAGTCTTTGCTGGAGCAACCTGAGCCAGGGGTAATTTTCCTTTTCTTTAAGATTTTTCTTTTCTTCTTTTCCATTTTTTATCTATATTGTAAATAAATAAATTATAGAGTATATAGAATTATATATATTATTACAGATTATAGAATACTATAAATAATTCTAGAATGTGTTATGACACACAGACTGCCAGGAGCTTTTCTTTGCTGCCCAAGGCCTGCAGGGCAAGAGGCAGGAAAGGGTGAAAAGGAAGCTTGTGTTCAGCAGCACAGCAGGCTGAGGGGTGATGAGGCCCTGTAGGAACAATTGTTCAGAAGGAACAATGAAGGAGGAAAAGGGTGCTTGTGCTCAGCCAGCTGCCCAGGCATGCAGGGAAAACGGCCAGAAGCCCCCTGGCCTTTGGTGGTTCTGCTGAAGCCTTTGTGCTGCCCACAGAGCGGCTGGGCAGGGGCCGGGGCTGCGGGGATCGCTGCCAGAGCGGTGCCTGGAGATGGCCACAAGCCCTGTGCCAGGCAGGAAGCACCATCCGTGTCCTCCTGCCCGTGTGCTGCTGGCTGCCTTGCTGAGGGCTCCCAGGTGCCTCTGGATGGGGCTGCTCTGGAGCGGCTGTGGGGCTGCGGCGCTGCTGCCGGGCAGCTTGGCCGGGCTGGGGCAGCCCCTGAGGGGCTGGGGCGCTGGCAAGCCCTGAGCAATGGGCTGTCAGAGGCCACAAGCAGCCCCCCGGCAGCCACCTTGATCCTGCCAGAGTTGACTTGCAAGAGGGATCCTGGGCACTCTGGAAACAACAGCATCAGTGTTGTTGGAAACCCAAATGCAGGGAAATCTCAGACCTTTGGTCTTGTCAGCAAAGCTTAGAATTAAGCACAGGATTTGATCTGAGACCTTGGAAAGGGCTTCCAAACTTAGGTGCTAGAAGCAAGAATGAGGATTTCTAGTTTCTAGCAGAGAAAAGGGGAGGAGAGTTGAAGTGGAGGAAAGTTCAGAGTTTTAGAGTTCAAGATCTAGAAAAAAATCAAAGTTGTTACAATGGTAAACAAGAAGCTTAGGATGCAGTGCTGTAGGTTTGTGTGTCATAACATGATATTGGCTAAGGAAGCTTACACTGTAGCATGAGTCCATAAGATGAAATACTGAAGGCTTGGCTCCAAAACAAATATCCTTGTTGGCCGTGTCTTCTTGGCCAAGAAATCCTTCAAAGCTCTTGTAACTACAAGTCTTGCACCCTTGTGAGCCATGCGGTGGAGATGTAAGCCAAACTCACCCTTCCTGTCAATGTAGAAGAGAAGAAAAAGCAATGGTATCATCTAAAAAACTCAGAGGTCCACTCTCTAGCTCGTTCCAAAGTCCTTCAACTCCCCCAAAGTGGAATTTAGCTACAAAGAGATGACAAGGACTCTTAGTGCTGGCTCTTTGACTCCAGAGACGCTGCTTTAGAATCCTTCCCATAACCCTGTGTAGTTATGTGCCAGAAATGGATCATTTGAAGAAACTTTCCCAACTGACTTGCATGGAGGTTTGTCTGAAGGGTATTTGAGGAGAAAGGCTCCCAGCAGAGGTCTGGGCATTGGCCTAGCTGTGTCCCCTGCTGATTGTGAAGTGTGCCATCAGCAGCAGGGCTTTCTGGGCTAAAAATATCATCAAGTTACTTGGACTTGCTCTTTTTGGCCTCTAAAAGCTGGACCCAATTTCAGGGCAATTTTGGAGACCTCATCTATGGGTGGATGGAGCACCTAGGATTTTCCCAATTGCTGGGAATGGTTCTACAGGTCCCTGGAGTATCCAGGGCCCTGGTAAGTTCCAGCTGCACACATGCCTTGGCAATGAGAAGCAAAGGAACCCAGCCCTTTTTGTTCTGCCTGTGTCACTGCACCGGGCTCATGGGATGGGAACACGCAGCCCTTGTGCTGGAGCTGAGCTGCTCTGCCCAGCGCTGGTGGCCGCCATCCCAGCTGGTTTTGCTTGTCCTGGTTCCCTGACAGCTGGGGCCCTGGGCAGAGCCCTGAGAGCCTGGTCTGCCCCCAGGGAAGGAGAAGGAGCCCCTGGAGAAGCTGTACTGGGTGGGGATGCTGCTGCTGCTGCTGCTGCTGCTGCTGCTGCTGGAGACAGTGAGGGTGACATCAAGGATGACAAGCTCTTCCTCAGCCTGGCCACGGGAGGCTGAAGGTGATGCACTTTGATTCTGGCACCTTCTTCAAAGCCAAACTCCACAGGGAATTTGCAGATGAGTCTCCACCTGGGGAAACTCTGCCAGATTTGGGCATTGCCCAGCGTGGCGGGGAACCAAAGGCTCCCCCTTTGCTGGGGCAGATGCAACTCATTCTTCAGTGGCTGCCCTGCTGCTTTTGGCAGGGCTGGGGCATGGGCTGGGGTGGGTACGAAATGGGAGTGGGCTCCTGGCCCTGCCAACAGCCCCCAGCACCCACTGTGCCCCGGGCTGGGGCTGGGGCTGGGGCAGCCAGCCTGACACAAACCAACCCCATGGTGGGAGCAGAGGTGGGACTCCAGAACCTGTGCACAGCTGCTTTGCTGTGCAGGCAAGGAAGGGCTTGGGCTGCTCCACTGCCCTTGTTTGCTTTGGGGTCACTGTGATTTTGGGGGACAGTGCAGGGGGGAAGACAGAAAGTGTGGGCTTCCCTCAGCCATGGCTGGGTTTTTCCCTGCAGGGGTTGGGCCTTCCTCAAGGCCCTGACAGAGATAAGAGTTTTTACCATTTGTCTTGTTTTCCCTTTTTGCATCTAACCTCTTTTCAATAATGTGTTGTTTGTTTTTCCAGAGGAAGCATTCCAGATGGTCCAGTGTGGATGGGGAAGTGCTGGGGAGCAGCTGTGGCATTGATGGGCCATGCCCTTGGAGAAGGCTGAGGCCATGGTTTGGGAGCAGCTTTTCTTGCAGCCGTGGCTGGCGTGAGGTGGGTCCCTGTGTGCTTGGCAGGGTGGGATCAGAGCTTTTGGGAGCTGGCAGCGAGCACAGGAGCATCCTGCTCTGAGCAGCTGCTGAGGGCTGGATGTGCCCTGGCTGGCTGCAGGCTGAGCACATGTGCTGCCCTCCTGCTCTGCTGTCAAAGGCAGCAGCGATGGGCAGCTCTGGGCACAGCTCTGGGCACAGCCAGCATGGCCTGGGCACTGCAGGCCTTGGCACAAGGGCACAGGAGCCCTCAGCTGACGGGCGGTTTCTGCTTTCTCTCCTTGCAGCCAGGCTCTGCGGGTGCTGAGGCTGCTCTGGGCTCTGCCAGGGCTCTGCTGGGCTCAGCCCTGGGCCCAGCTGGGCTGGCTCTGCCCTCACATTGCTCTGACAGCTCTGCATCAGACGAGCCTGTTGCGAGCACAGCGCCTGAGCTTTCTGCTTTGGCAGGTGAGTGAGACTCTGCTGCAGGCCCAGAGATTGCAGCTGGGGACACACATCCAATTGGCAAGGACCCAAACTCTCCACAGTCCAGCTGAATGCCTGGATCTGTACAGGGTGTTTTGTGTGTCCCATTCGTCCTTCTTGATTGGCTGGAATTGTGCAATTGCACTTTCTTCCTCCTCTGGCAGTGCCACGAGTGGGCCAAAGCTGGCGAGTGGGCCGTGCTCCTGAGGCAGTGCAGTCTGGAGCTGGTGGATGGAGAATTGCCCTTCTGCACTTCCAAACCAGAGCAAAAAGCCGTAAGTGGGACTTTGTGACTCTAAGAAATTCCTGACAGTTTCAAAGGGAATGTGCAGCTCATTCCCAGGCTGAGAAGGAAGGTCATCTTCTAAAGGATTTGGGTTTTGACAGAGTTTCCATTTCCAGTCCTGCTTGGAGCTGGAAGGGCACAAAGCAATTTCCTCTTGCTTCGACCACAATTTAAAATCAAAACATTGGAAACAATCACCAAAAACTTTTTTAAAAGACTGCTGAGTTTAGTAAGAAGGATCCATGCCATCAGCACATTTATAAAGTAAATTACTGAGTTCTGTTTTAAACTATTTAAGTTGCCTCTTAATTCAAAGTTAGAGAAGATTTTTAACTGCACATTTGGGTTTTGTTTTTATCTTTCACATTTTATATAGTTTTTTCTTACTTTTTCCTTTTTTTTCCTTTCAATAGAAAACATGTGCTATAAAATGAGTGTCGTTTGCTCCTGGTTCCTGTGTGGAGCAGCTCCCTTCCTGCTGGCTGAGCTGCTCAGGCAGAGCCCGGCAGCTCCTGGCCCTGCAGGGCTGAGGCTTTTCCCCGTTGCTGGGCACAGACTGATGGAGCAGCACTGCTGAACTCGGGCACACAGAGGGACCAGCAGCAGCTGCCTTTGGCCACCTGAGGCTCCAAGGCCCAAACTCTGAGCAGCCAGGGCTGGAAGAGACTGGCAGGATCTGATCCCTGACTCTGGGCCAGGGCTGCACAAATGACCCCACAGCAGCAGCAGCAGCAGATGGAGCTGACTTTGAGCACAGGCCCTGCCCCTCTTCCCTCGCGTGTGCAGCGGTGTCACAGCAGCCTGAGGCACCTGGGAGCCCCCAGTGCCAGCAGGGACTGGAGATGGCAGCCCTGGGCTCCTGGAGGCTGTACAAGGAACGGAGCTGGGCACTCCCTGTGCATGGGGAGCTTCCAGATGGAAAAGGCTGCTGTGCCCAGGCAGCTCCAAGGGGACAGAGAGGAGGCTCTGGAGCACTGGATCTGTGCCAGTGCCACAGTCCTGGGCAGCAGCCAGCGAGCCCTGGGGAAACAGAGGGCACAGCACGAGGGACAGAACCAGGCAAGGGCAGAGACTGGAGAGCGCCAGGCCCGGGAGCAGGAACAGCTGCTCCATTGCACTCTTGGAGAAAGCTCTTGGCTGGTTCAAAGCGCTGAAAGGCGTGAAGGGCAGAGAGGAGGCTACAGCAAACAATGCTCCTGTTTGCACAGCCTCCCCTCTCCGTGTCCCAGAAGGAATTGCATGGACTGTGTTCTTCTCTCTGAGCCGTCTCGTTCAGCATGAGCAGCTCAGCACCAGGAGCTGAAGGAGCTGAAGCCTCAGGCCACAGGAGCTGGGCAAGGGGGAACTTCTGGAGCAAAGTAATGCTGCTGAAATAGCCCCAGCTGAATGATGTGGATAGAATCATGGAATCACAGAATCCTTTCTGTTGGAAAAGCCCTCTGAGCTCACCCAGTGCAGCCGCTCACCCATCAGTGCCAAGCCCAGCACTAAACCACGTCCCTGAAGTGCCAAGGCCTGGACACGAGCCCTGAGTGAGGCCTGGACAGCAGGTCCTGAGCCAAAGGTGGCCTCTAGATGAACCTTCCAAGCAAAGGTTCTCTTTGTATCTGCTCCCTGATGAAATATGCATGGTCATTAGGCCCTGTAATAGATGTAGCCACTCATTAGTGAGACATGTATTGACCTTTGTGTATTTAGAAGCCAGACAAGGCCATGAAATCTGACATCTGGCTTTGTTTGGGGCTGAAGGATCAAAGTCACCTCCCTTGGTTCCTCCTTGAGCCCTGGCCAGGCTTTGGCAGGGACCCAAGAGGAGGATGAAAGCAGATGTTGCCACACTAGCAGTGCTGTCAGTTTGTTCATTCAGCACTGTCAGAGCTGGGCCCTCTCCCAGCGGGGTTGGAGCCTCACCTGGGGCTGGAGGCACCTGCAGGAATTCCCAGTGCCCAGGAGTGGCTCTGCAGCCCTTGGCTGTGACAGCTTCCCCAGCTGCTGTGTGGGTCTGGGGGATGGTAAAGGCTGAGGGTAAATGCTGCTGGATCTTTGTTAACCTCTGCAGGCAATCTTTGGTGGGGATGGTTGGGTGCATTGCTGAGCTGCTCCTTTTGTGATTCTTTGCTTCCCTGAACTGCAGGAAATGACACTGATTCCTTCAGCTGGAGTCTGTGTCTTTGGTGCTGACCCTGCCCACTGGTAAAACAAAACTGGCACAGTCTGTCCAGATCCCAACAAAATGTCACTTGTTCAGTGTCAATGTGAGGAATCAGTGCCATCAGAAATTGCCAGCTGGGAAGCCCTTCCCTGGAGTTCCCTGGCTCTGGAGTGGGCTGAGGTCAGAGCCCCATGGGAGCAGTGGGGCAGTTGGGTAAAAGAAGCTGCACCCCTGGATGGCTTTAAATGCATCCAAAAATTGCACATGGAAAAGGAAAAGACCTTGTGGGTTTGGGCAGACAAAGATGAATTTGTTGTGAGTACATAGGAAACAGCACCTTCAGAAGAAACAATGATTGTTGGAATGCTCCCACATGGAGCAAGAGAAGAAGGTTTTAATCTTGAGCTGATATGCATTTGTGCAAATGAAATATCTATAAACATAATAATTATATATGTATTTATAGTATAATAAGACCTCAATATGTCTATTTATATCAATTTATTTATGTCTGTATCTATCTATATTTCTATATCACTATCTATCTATAAAATTATATAATAATGTGAAATAGTGCTGAAAGTAGTAATTTGGTATCTTTGGCTGCTCAGGGATGTAACACTAAATACCCTAGAGAACAGGATTGGCCAGGACCCTAATGTCAGTGGTCAACTTTTTATGATTGTATACAATGAAAAAGGGAGAAAAGGAGGAAATTGGCTATTTTTGCAGGGGTTGCTGATACTGTGATGCAGAGTGCTTTGTCTGTTCATGTGAAAAATACAGTGATTTTGCCTGCAGGGTTTTTTATGTACCAGATTATGCACAAGCTGCAAGAATTGGTTGAAAGGGTGAAGGGGTTGTTAAAAGAGCAGTTGGAAAAATGAGGAGATGGGAACCTTTGCCCATGGAGAACCCATTTCCCAGATGTGCTCCATGCCCTTCACAATGGCCCACTGGGGAAATGGAAACCCCCTGGCTGTGCACGGCTGCCCCCAATTTGCAAATCCAGCCCTGGGCAGTGAGACTTGGGCTGCCTGGGAAATTGTTCTGGTTGTGATGACCCTGGCAGGGCCAGCCCAGAGGCTGCAGGGCTGGGCCTTCATGCATTGGAATTAATGAGGAGAAATTCAAAGCAAATAAGAGCTATCAGTACTGAAACAGGAATTCAGATTCCTCCAGGACACTTTGCTTTGGTAACTGCGCCCTTGGAGCTTGGCCTTGCAAAGTGTTTCTGTCATGGCAGGAGGAATTGATGCAGAATATCCAGGAGAAATTGCAGTATATCTGTAAACAATAGTGACCAGGATTGGATTAGTCAGCCCTGTGACAGGGTAGCACAATTATTGATACTGCATTTTTCGGAATGATTGTGAAAAAAGGAGATCCAGCTCCAATCACCACTGTTTGTGCAAATAAAGGGCTTGGGTGCAGCAGTCCTAATAATGGAGCCAGAGTGTGGGTCCAGAGGCCAAAAGGCCTCCCAAGGCAGCTGAAGGAGCAGCTCCTAGGAAAGACAACTCTGAGTCCTGAACCCTGGGCAGGAACAATGGGAATGTGTCCCTGCAGCCAAGGATTCTGTGTGAGAACAAGTAGATCTGCCAGGATACTGTTTTACACATCCTGCCAGACCAGATCTCCCTGTTTGCCCCAAGGGCCCCTTTGGAAAATGCTCTGATCCATGGGGCTCCATGTGAAGGCTGCTGTGACACTGAGGGACTTGCACAGGAATTCCATCCAGGAGCCTGGGTGCCCCTCAGGGACTGGGACCCGGCCCCTTCCAGCCAGAGGGGAAAGGGCCCCCCAAGCCTTGTTAGCCACAGACAGCATGGTAAAGCTGAACAGCAAAGGGCCTGGGGGCATTATTCTGGAATTAAAAAGGTGCCAGCTCCATGGACAACAGAATTCTTGTTCCTAATTTGAATGGGATTGAGAAAAAAGAATGAAAAACGGTGTCACTAAAGTACTACTGATGTCTGTAAAGTGTACCTTGATAGCCAGCCAGAATCTTTGTCTGCCGCAAACACCTCTAGTGTTTCACTAAGGGATTGGTCATCAAAATGTAATGATGGGTTATGATGGATTGCTGAGCTTCTTTTGTAATTCTTTGCTAATGATGATGTGCTTTGCTGAGCTTATCCTTTTGTAAATCTCTGCAGCTGTGCATGATATAAATGACACAATTCCTTCCGTTGGTGTCTGTGTCTTTGGTAGTGACCCTGCCCACTGGAGAAACAGGGCCCCCTCTTGCCTAAGTGTTCCCTGGGAAGGCAAAAGCCTTCACTCCAAAATTCCCCCCTTCATACCCTGAGCATGATGTGCTCTGGTCTGGGCTATGCCCGGGCTCAGTTGGGGTCCCCTGTCCTGGCTGTGTCCCCTGCCCAGCTCCCCCGCAGCCCCAGCCCCTCCCCAGCGTGGCTGGACGAGGGGCAGGACAGGCCTTGGCTGTGCTGCAGCTCAGCAAGAACAAAACCATCTCTGCGTGCTCAGCCCTGTGCTCAGCACCCGGCCCAGCAGGGTCTCAGTGCCAGGGGCTGTGCCCTCAGTCCCTGCCAGGGGTTTCCATGGCAACTGCCAGGCCAGGTGACCCAGGTGTCCCCCCAGTGTCGGTTGCCATGGAAACAGTGCCCAGCCCTGCCCCTTTCTGTCTGGCTGACCTGGCCTTTGGCCCTGGCAGTGCCGGTGGCTGCTGGTTCCTGGTGCCAGAGCGGCCAGCGCGGCACAGGGCAGGTGGCCATGGCACAGCCCCCAGCAAGGGATCCCCTCTGGCTCTGGGCACTGACACCAGCCCTGAGCAAGGGCCCAGGGCAGCTTTCCATGGCCACCAACCATCACAACAGCTCCGGGCATTGGTTGCCATGGCACCAAACCAAGGAACGGGTCCCCGTGGCTGTTGCCATGGAACCTGGTGGCACCAACGAGTGTCACTGCAATTGTACCTGGAACAGCCCTGGCACCGCTTTGTCCTGAGGGTTGCCATGGCAGCTGAGGGCAGCAACAGCTGGGGCTCTGCAAGGGCCCTGGGGCAGACGGGAAGGAGCAGCAGAGTAGGGACTGATCCATCCCCAGTGTGCTGCACAGCCCAGGGCAGCGTCCCAGAGCGTCCTCATGGAGCTGCCAACAACATCCCCCCTCTGCAGCCCTGGCCTCTCCCCGAGCTCACACAGGTGCCCCATCCTTGCAGGCACAGACACGGCAGCACTGGCTCAGCAGCCCCTGTTTGCATTGCACACAGCAGGCGGGAGCACTCCCATGCTGTTGGTGTGGGGACATGAACCTGAGGGAGCACAAATGCCATCAGCCCCTGGGGCCAGCAAGGGCTGGGGGATGGCACAGAAACCACCCAGGTTTGTCCTGGCCTCTGCACTCAGCCAGAAAGTTTGTTCCCATCAGCTGGGAGTGCCCTGTGAGTGCCATCCTGTGGGTGCCCTGTGATGGCACTCAGGGTGATCTGTTCCATAACCTTGCTGGGCACCCAGGTCAGGCTGACAGGCCTGGAGGTCCCCAGCTCCTCCTTCCAGCCCTTCTTGGGGATGGGCTCACACTGGCACCTCCAGTCCTCTGGGAGCTCCCTGCTGAGCCAGCACTGATGGTAAATGATGGAGAGCAGCCTGGGGAGCTCATCCACAGCTCCCTCATCCCCCTGGGATGGATCCTGTCTGATCCCATTCACCTGTGAGCATCTGAGTGGCTCAGCAGGTCACCCACTGCTTCCTCCTGGATTCCAGGGGCTGTTCTGCTCCCTGTGCCCATCTACCAGCTGAGGAGAACACTTGTCCTGAGGATATCCTCTCCTAATATTGAAAATTGAAACAAACTAGGGGTAAAGTAGCTCAGCCTTTCCTTATCTTTTGTTACTATATTCTCCACTGCATCCAATAAAGAGTAGAGGTTCTCCTACCCCTCCTTTTTGCTATTATTCTTTTTATGAAAACATTTTTATTCTTTTTGCAGAACCCTCCAGGTTAAGTTTTAATAGAGTTTTCAACTCTCAGCTTTTCTTTTCTAACATCCTTAAAGACTTCCTGAGTTGCTGGTCCTTTTTCCACCCCTGAGTCTCCAGAAAAGCTCCATGGGCAGCCAGGCCAGTCATTTTCCTCACTAGCTCATCTTCTGCCACACTGGGACAGGCTGCTTCTTCCCCCTTATGATTACTTCCTTGAAATGTCTCCATCCTTCCAGGACCCCTTTGCTTTTACAGGCTGTTTCCCTTAAAGCAATCACTACCTGATTAGGTATTCCCCAAATCTGCAGCCTAAACAGGCCAAAGTCTGCCCTTCCTAATTCCAGTACAGAAGTTTGGTTGCTGCCCCTCCCTCTTTCCCAGAACATTGAACACTTCATTATTTCATGGTCACTGTGCCCCAGGCAGCCTCTGAGCCCCACATCTGCCACCAGCCCTTCTCTGTGAACAGCAGCAGACAGAGCTTTCCTTGGCCGTGGGAGTGCTACCAAAAATTTGGTAAAACAGAAAATTCCTTAACCCCAGTGTAGCATTAAGAAGCAGCATTCTTTATTCAGCTGGATGCATGGGGGAGAGCTCCTCCCAAAGCTGTGCATGCTGAGTACAGGAAAGTTTCTGTTTATATTCTGTATTTTTCATACATATTCATTGATTGTCCTGGACTAAAAATGCATATGATAATCATTTCCCCAAAATAATTATTATATATTTCTCCTCCCCTTTACCCATGCATTCTCCTATCCTGGGGGTCTCCCTGGTGGTCCCTGGTGGTCGTGGACCCCAATGTTCCCGTGGGCCTGGCTGAGCTGGCAGGACACTGAGGCTGCTGAACTTCCAGTTCCCTTCTCACACAATGGGCACTGTGTGGTTTCCACAGGCCTGGGGTTGTGGAGAACAAGCTCCAGGTGTGAGCTCACCTGGTGAAGACAATTTATCATCTGGTACCATGTGGTCACAGAGTGGGCTATGACATCACAGAGTGGTTTAGGTGAGGTCATCGAGCAGCCATGGCATCATAGTCTGCCTCTGTGACATCAGAGATCCAGCTGTGACATCACAGGGCAGAGGTCTGACATCACAGTGCAGACTATGGCATCACAGACTCTGGTGTGACATCGGAGACCAGCTGTGTGACATTGCAGAATGGGCTGTGACATCACAGAGCAGGTTGTGACATCCCAGAGCGGCTGTGTGACATCGCAGAGGGGCTGTGTGACATCCCAGCAGGGCTGTGTCAGGTCACTGGGTTGGTCACTCTGCCCCAGCTCCCCCTCACAGTTTCTCCCAACAAGTCCAATGCTGTCCATGCCCAGCAGGGTCCCTGTCCCCCGGGATCCCCCCAGCCCACCTGGAGCCACAGCCTCCACCAAAGGATGTTCCACAGGATCCACCCCAGAGCCTGACACGGGGACAAGGGGCCAGGGCTGTGTGACCAGGACACCAAGGACAGGGATTATCCAGGTCACTGTGGCCTGGTTTGGGTTGCCCAGGGCAGGAAAGATGTCTGGCAGCTGGAGCAGGGTCTGGGAAGGGCCTCCAAGGTGGGGCTGGAGCCCTTGGGCTGTGAGCAGAGGCTGAGGGAGCTGGGCTGGTCCAGCCTGGAGCAGGGAAGGCTGAGGGGCTCCTCATGCCAGCCTGGCAGTGCCAGTGAGGAGGGGATGGAGAACACAGAGCCAGGCTCTTCACAGGGGGCTGGGGGGAGACAAAAGCCAATGGGTGGAAGGGGAAAGAGGGGAGATCAGGGCATGAGAAGATGAAATGAGTCAGGCTGCTTTCAGCATTTCCTCAACACCAAGAGCAGCCTGACCTCCCTTCTCCATCCACCACTGATAGATTTGCAAATCAGGAATTGTTTGAGCTGTTCTGTCCTCAGTCCAGGACAAGAATCCTGATACAAGAACTTATGTTTATATCTATCACAGAACCACATTAGTCAAAAATTAATTTTAGTATGCAAATCAGTTGTGAACAGTGGACTCATCAGACATGCTGGGACTTTGCACATAGCTCAGGGAAGAGTTTTTAATTGTATGATTGTTATTTTAATGGTGTAATTTTTATTAAGTTATATCCTGTTCAACTGTGTTCTGTTGGCTAGGTCCAGTGTGGGCTGGAGGGAGCTCAGATTTGCACAAGGCTGCTCTGAGTGCCAGCCTTGGATGGGGAAAATGGTGGGGTTGGGGTAGGGACAGAGTCTGATTGATTGTCAGCCATGAAAGGTCCTGATTTTCATACCCAGTCAAACTGCATGAGGAGGTACTTGGATTCAATGTCAATTGGAGATTGCACATTTCAATGAATTACTAGTAAAAAAAAAAATTACAGGACCTAAAAAAATATTTTCTTGCTGTTTTATTTTTTTAATTCAGGGTATTCACATTGAATTGGCTTCTGAAATAATACTAATTAACCACACATTTGATTTGAACACCTAAATCAAATTATCCCCAGAGATTTGGCTTGTTAAGGTGTTCTGAATGTTAATGAACGCTGGGACACTGAATTCCTGCACTGAAGAGCTGAAGGCTGAACAAGCCTCTGGAGCAGGAAAATTCAGCAGCAGCCTCCAAGGTGCTGAGGATGTCAGCAGCCCCCACTGAGGCCATCCCTGCCCAGAGACCATGGGGGAATGGGCAGACAAGGAGAGCGTCCCTGGGGCTGGGGCAGCACAACTCAGAGGCACCAGCGGCTCCAGCTGGGAAATGGAGTGTGGAATGTGGCTGGGAAAGCCCTGCCTGGGCTGTGCCAAGCAGGACACACAAGCCCTGACTTCCATCCAGTAGAAAACTCTGTCAAGGAGATATTTAAAAGGAATTACAATTGTTTCTGTATTCTGAATTGGACTTCCTGGAGAAATACCAACAAGAGATCCTCAGGAGCTCAAAACAACAAAACAGTCTTTACTGGTAACTTTAGATAATCAGAGAATTTTTGGCAAAAGATTTAATATGACATTCAATCAACACAGAACACTTCTTAAAGCACTGACTTGGCCCATTCAACTTCACAAACTCTAAGCTATTTGAATTTTACATTACTCAAATTTGCAAAAGGACTGAAATAGAAGAAAAGGACAGAAAGAGAGAGAGGCAAAAAGGATACAGAGGAGCACACACAAAGCTACCAACTCCTGGATTCCAGTAGCGTTCAGATGGAAATTCCAGCAGGAGGTAGGGTCAAGATATGTGTTTGCCTTGTGGTCAGCCTTCAATACCCCTTGGTCTTCCTGGGCCCTTCCCCCAGCTGGGACTGGACTCATTTGGTCCCTCAGGAGCTGGGCTGGGGCTGCAGAGGTGGCTGTGGAGCATTGCCTGTGCTGTGCCAGGGACTGGCAGACACTGCTGGGCTGGGATAGAGGCTCTGGGGGGACTGGGGTCACAGGGCAGGGCAGGGCTGGGCTTCCAGGGCAGGGGAGGGCTGGACCTGCCCCTTCCTCCCCTATTGGCATAAGATCCCAATATTACCAGGTAGATTGTGCCATGGCTCCTCTGACCCCTGCTCCTGCGCCAAAGGCGGCAACTGTGGTGTTTCACCTCAGAGACACTTTTGGCTGGCTGGATGGTGCAGCTGAGCGCCAAAACAAGTCCAGGCTTGTGGAAACTCAGTTTGCCTCAGGTGAGAAGGCTTCAGGCTAAGGTGAGGAGGAAAAGGAGAGAGATTCTGCTGGAGGGTTAATATCAAGAGTTTATTCCATGGTCACAGACTTCTGAATCTTAGGTAACAGCACCAACAGAATCCCGACCGCATGGCCTGAGTGACTTTTTAAGCTCCGGGGGGAGGGGGAGGGAAGGGACAGGTGAGCCACCAACCAGGTGGGAGGGGCAGGGTCTCAGGCAACGATGACACCCAGACAGACCAATGACCTCTGGGCACAGGGGCATCTTTTGAACCTGACCAACCACACGATGGCCTTGCTGGAATGTTAAGACTGATTGACAGCCCCGCAGGGGGCGAGGGGGAAGGGGAAGAGAGATATTGCCACACCTGGGAAGGGGCTGGGAAGTTTAAAACAGGAAATTGCAACACACTGCAACACTCCCCACACATGAAATGTCTTGAGACAAGAAATTCCTCCACTCTGTCACAATAGGGAATACTGGAGGTGAAATCCCAATTCTGGCCATGGGCACTGAGATAAGAAGGACAGTTCTTTTCCTTAGGAATGAAAGCCCCACTTCTAAGTAAATTTCTGGTTTGGTTGTTTGGATTCTGTTTGGTTTTGTTGTTGCTTTGTTTCCTTGTTGTGCCTGAAGTGTCCAGTCAGGAGCAGAGTGACTCTTGCCAAGGAACTTTGTGCTTCTGTCCCTTAATATTTAGTCTGGTTTTTGCTGCTCCCTTGCTGGGGATTTCTTCAGCGCTCTCAAGGCCTTGTTGGTAACAGGGTGAAGGAGCCCTGGCCCAGGCTCTGGCCCTGGGGGACACGGGGACGCTGCCGGGGGGTCCCTGTCCCCCTGTGCCACCCCCAGGGCCCCGGCCCCCCGTCCCCGTGTCAGGCTCTGGGGTCGATCTCGTGGAACATCCTCTAAGGGAGGCTGCGGGGCTGGGGGCGGGGGGACCTGGGGGTACAGGGGACCCCGCTGTGCACGAGCAGGGTTGGACTGCTCTGGGGGGAACTGTGAGGGGGGCCGGGGCAGAGTGACCTCCCCAGTGACCTCACACAGCCCCTGTGATGTCACACAGCCATCTGTGATGTCACACTGCCCCTGGGATGTCACACTGCCCCTGTGATGTCACACAGCCCCCGTGATGTCACAGTGCCCCGTGATGTCACACTGCCCCTGTGATGTCACACCGCCCCTGTGATGTCCCAGAGCCAACTCTGAGATGCCACGCTATGATGTGATACAGCTGCTCTGTGATGTCACAGAAGTCACTGTGATGTCAGAAAGTCACTCTATGATTTCACAATCTCTACTGTGATGTCACAGCCTGCTCTATGATGTTACACAGCCACCCAGTGTTGTCACAGCCCACTCCCTGATGTCACAGAGCCACCTTCTATGATGGCATGATCTGCTCTATGGCCTCACACCCTACTCTATGATGTCACAGCCAGCTCTGTGATGTAACAACCCCCCTCAGTGATGTCACAAAACCCTCTCTGTGATGTCATACTGACACTCTGTAAGGTCACAGCACATACTTTGACCTCACTGCCAGCTCTATGATGTCATGCAGCCATGCCATGATCTCACAGCCTGTTCTGTGATGTCACACAGTCTCCTCTATGACGCTGTAGCTGCTCAGTGACCTCACACAACAAATTTTGTGATGTCACAGCCCAATCTGTGACCTCACACAGCCCACTCTGTGCTGTCACACAGCCCCTTGCTGACACCACAGCTGCTCTGTGACTCTGTGACACAGCCCTAGAGGTGCTGCTGTGACACAGCCCCCTCAGGGCCATCCCACAGCCCCTGCCAGTGCTGAGCCCCTGTGAGCTCTGTCTGTGCCCTGCTGGTGTCCCTGAGGGGCCCTGGCAGCGTCCCAGCCCTGCTGGGCTGTGCACAGGAGCTGCTCCTGGCCAGAGCTGTCTCTCTGCAGCGCTGCCCTTGCCAGGAGCTGCCTCTGGGCCAGGAGCCCGGCCCAGCTCAGCAGCACAGACACAGCACAGGGACTTCATGACCCTCTGGGGCTTTGGTGCTCTTTGCATCAGACTCAGTCCCTCAGAGTGTGCTCAAAAAACCTTCTCAGGGACTCAAAAAGAGGGTGAAACACTGAAGTTTCTCATACTTTAAATAGATCCATCTGAGGGACAGGACTGAGAAAATGTCCCCAGGTTCCAGGTAGAGCAGAACACTGGTGGCACTGATGACAGCTGGGGACAAGCGAGGGAAAGGTGTCTCTGATGCTGAGCAAACCTGCGCCCCTGTCCCTGCAGGCTGTCGGCATCCCCCGGCTGCCCCACCTGGCTGGGCCCTTCCTTTGCTGACAGCTCTGCCTCCTGCCTGCCTCTGCCTGCCCACACAGAGCCTGGGGCTGCTCCAGGCTCCTGCTGGGGACGTGCTGCGCCACAGCCCTGCTCTGACAGGGAAATTCCTTTCTGCTGGTATTCAGTCTGGACCTCCCAAGCTGCACTTGGTGCTATTAGGTCTTCTTCAGGCTTATTCCTACTAAGAAGAAAAGCTCCAGCCTCTCTGAAACCACCCATCCATCCCTCCCAGGCTATTCCCTTTCAGTCCTCAGCCTCTACACCACTGACCACAGAGGCCACAGACTCTCCCTGCTGGTTTTGTGATGAGGCCTCCAAACCCCATTCTGGGAGATTTTTGAGTCCTCTCCAAGGTCTGTGAAAAGGGAAAAATAGCATTCGAAGTTATTTTCTCCTAAATGCTACAGTGACAAAAAACGGGTCAGTATCTTTGAACTGAATGGGGACAAATTAACATTTGTTAGAAGGAGGAAATATTTTACAATTAAGAAAGTGGCAGGAAACTGCAACCGTTTTTCCAGAGAAGTGGATTCCCCATCCCTGGAATTGTCCAAGAGCAGGAGCTTTGTGCAGCATTGCCCATTGAAACCCTCTCATCTCCAGTGACAGAATTCCTGCATTGTGGGTTCTCTGATGTGCTGGGTGCCCTCACAAGGCTTCTGGCCAGAATGTCTGCTGAGGGCAGCCAGGCTGCTGCAGGGGCAGTGACCTCACAGCCATCACCATGGCAGCCCTGTGCCCTGGGCCTGGCTCTGCCCTTTCCTCTGCCCCTGCCTTGGCTCTGCTGCCATGAAGAGTTTTGTCATTTATGTCTTTTCCCCAAGGTGCTGGGGCCAGTGGCTTCCCAGTCAAGCTCCTGGGGCACAAGTGGCTTTTCAGAGCCCACCCAGGAATGAGCCCTGAGGCAGCAGCTCTGCAGTGGTGGCCACCAGGCCGGGCTGCCAAGGGAGGCTTCTGGCCATGGCCTGCAAGCAGCTGCTGCTGCCAAGGTGCCTTTGGTGCCTCAGGCTCTCCCTGGCACAGCTCCCAGCACAGCACTCTGCCCTTGTGCCCGAGCCCTTCCCTGTGCTGGGGCTGGTCTGGGGCTTTTCCTGCAGCGGGACCTGCCCTGCTGATGGCACAGGAAAGGCAGTTCCTGCTGGAGCAGGAGGCTCTGCCTGCAATGGGCTCCAACAACTCCAGCAAGGCCCTGTTTGCAAAGCCCCCAGTGGGAAATGAAGGAGGGGAGTCACACTGCTTTGGGGGTGAATAATGCTGAAACCAGCCTGACTCCTCCATCTCAAAGTTCAACATCCTCAGAGGGAGCTGAAGCTGTGGCAGAGCTGGAAAAATCCCCAGAGAAAGGAACAACCAAGTGACACCACTGAGAGCTTCTGCAGAGCTGCTGAGCTGGCCCAGCCTGGGCACACCTGACTGACAGGGCAGCACCTCAGACGAGAAAAGCCCTGTCCCAAATTTTAATGGCTGCATCTCCTGACATTTCCCTTCTTGAGGGGTGTGGGGATTCCTCCCAGCGGTGGGGACACCCTCAAGGTCACTGCTCCAGGCTGAGCCAAAGGGAATTGCCCATGGTCATTGGTCTGGGGGAGTGACATCAATCTCTGCTAAATTACAGGTTTTGCTTAATACAGTTGCTTTGAAATAACTTCCTAGTGCTTTGTATAAAATATTTTATGTCTCTTACATGCTGGCATAAATATTTCTGATTAAGGCAGTTTTGTCTAATCATTACCATAATAGAGAATACATATTTATATAAATATATCTGCCCATGACAGGAACCCTGTGAGTGTCTGGGACATCCCGGCTCTTTGGCAGCCTGGGGACTCCTGGGATGTCACCGTGGAGCCTCCGTGAGTGCCTGTGACAGATCGGTGCCTTTGCAGCCCAAGGTGCCCTGGGATGTCACCATGGAATGGCTGTGACTGCCTCTGACCACAGGGCTCTTTACTCCCCAGAAAGCCCTGGGAGGTCTCCATGGAGCCCCTTTCTGTGCCTGTGACATTCCAGCTCTGGAACAGCCTGGAGACTCTAGGAAAGTCCCTATGGAACCCCTCTGAGGGCCGGTGAAAAACCTGATCCTTAGCAGGCAACCATCACCAGCCCCCTGTTGCTATGGTCAGTTTCCATGGCAACCATCAGCAGCCCCCTGTTGCTATGGTCAGTTTCCATGGCAACCACCACCAGGCCCCTGTTGCTATGGTCAGTTTCCATGGCAGCTCCATGGAGACCCCATGCCAGGGGTGGTTGCCATGGACACCAGCTCAGGCCTGCAGCCAGAGTCCGTTGCCATGGCAACCATTGGCAGCCCCATCCCCAGGCTCATGGGATCCCAGAACCACAGAATTGGCTGAGCTGGGAGGGACCCATCAGGATCCTCCAGTCCAACTGCTGGCCCTGCACAGGACACCCCAACAATGCCAGCCTGGGCCTGGCAGCGCTGTCCAAACGCTGCTGGAGCTCAGAGAGCCCTGGAGCTGGGACCCTTCCCTGGGGAGCCTGGGCAGGGCCCCAGCAGCCTCTGGGCAAAAACCTTTTCCTGACATCCAACCTGAGCCTGCCCCGACTCAGCTGCAGCCACTCCCTCCACTCCTGTCCCTGGGCACCAGAGGGAAGAGGTTCCCACAGCCCCAGCCAGGGACCCGCTCCCAAGGCTGCTGCCATGGCCACCAGGGCTGGGACCAGCTGGGATGCTCGGTTCCATGGGCCGGGCTTCAGGAATGGGATTCCCCAATTTCCTGCTCCTGCTAAAACCACGCTGCCCTCGCTGCCATCCCGCCTCCCATGGAAAGCACAAAAGGCAAAGGTCCCAGGCTGGGATAAGAACAATTTATTGGGAACAACAATGAGATAAGGAACAAACAGAAACAGAAATGATACTGATAAGAGAAGGGATAAATAAAACAGTTTACTGGGAAAACTAATACATCAACAACAGGCTCTTCCTGGCCACAATTTCCCCTGTCTGGAAATTTCACTCATCTCCTCAGGGAGAGAGGGAGTGTCCCTTTCCTGCCCCTGGCAACGTTCTGAGGTGCGAGTGAATGCAATGACACGGCCATGGCCAGACCCTCAGGTTCCTCCGTCCCACATCGTGTCTTTGGCAAGGGCAGGAAAAGGGACAGGTGTCTTCCCAGCGTAGACTACAGGGAAACTGGATCACCAGGGCTCTTCCCAATGTGGGCCCTCTAATGGGGGATGAAGCTGGAGTGGGGCATGAAGCTGTTCCTGCATTTTTGGCATTTGCAGGGCTTCCCTTACTGGTGGCTCCGTTGGTGTCTGGTCAAGTGAGAGCTACTGGTGAAGCTTTTCTCACACTGGGGACACTCGTAGGGCCTCTCCCCTGTGTGGATGCGTCGGTGGGTGATGAGGGTGGAGTTGTGCTTGAAACCCTTCCCACAGTCGGGGCAGTGGAAGGGCCTCTCATCCGTGTGAATCCGCTCATGCAGGAGGAGATGGGAGCTTGTCTGAAACCTCTTCCCACATGTGGCGCACTGGTAGGGCCTCTCCCCAGTGTGGATGCGCCGGTGCTTGATGAGGTTGGAGTTGTGCTTGAAGCCCTTCCCGCACTCAGGGCAGAGGAAGGGCCTCTCCTCGGTGTGAATCCGCTGGTGCTGGAGGAGATTGGAGCTGCTCTGAAACCTCTTCTGACACTGGGGACACTCGTAGGGCTTCTCCCCAGTGTGGAGACGTTGGTGGGTCACAAGGTTGGATCTGTAGCTGAAGCCCTTCCCACACTCCCCACACTCGTAGGGCCATTCCCCGGTGTGGATCATCTGGTGGCTGATCAGGTGGGAGCTCCACCTAAAGTTCTTCCCACACTGCAAGCACTTGTGGGGCTTCTCCCCATCATGAAGCTTCTTATGGACCACCAGCTTGGAACTCTGGCTGAAGGTCTGCCCACCTTCCTGGCTCAGGGTGGCTCTTTCTTCTTCAGAGCACCCTGGGCTGGGTTTGGAGCCCCTCCTCATGGGGGATTCCTGAGTGTTTTCTTCCCTGTTGGATTCCTGTGCGCTAGAATCACTCAAAACAGCCTCTTTCACGAGGTTCTGCCATGCAGATTTTTCCTCCCTGGTCTCCATCCTCAGTTCCTTCCCTGGGGAAGGAAGGACAAGGACAGGATGGGATTTGGCTCCATGCCAGAGGGAAGGGGAAGGAGATTCCCCCAGTGCATCCCCGGCAGGATGGCGTTGGCAGCAGAGTTGTCCTGCAGCCAGGGGCTGTGCTGGGCTGGGAGATAGAGCAGGAGAGAGGGGGAAATAGGAACTGACTTCCTCCTCACCTATCTGGGTGTCCCGGGGATCCTTCTTCTTCCTCACAGCCTCCTTCTCCATCCAATCAAGGTTTGGGAATGGGAAATCCTGTTCTGGGAAGAAAACAAAGGGTGCGCACATTGTCTTTTGTACTGGTTTGAAGGCAAACCTGGGGAGGGTCTAAACCAGAATTACAATTTAAAAGAAAATGAAGATCAAGGCAATGATGCAGAAACACTGCCTTAAACTGACAGAGTCAGGATATAACCTGACACCCTGTTGGTCAGGGTGGTGGCAGCTGTCCCAGTAGATGGTGGTGCAGTCCTGTTGGAGAGATGAACACGATTCTGTCGAAGCAGTGATCCTGTAGAAGGGTCTGATCTTCCCCTGGATGTCCAGTGGTGGCTAGGGAGTTCTCGTCCTCTGGGAATCCAGTAGGCAAGGTGCTGCTGGTGTAGCAAAGTGTCAGCTTATAGCCAGGTAGGAATGCTTGGATCCTCCCCCTGGGCGGAGCATCCCACAATGGGAGGATGGAATTTTATCAGTCCTGCAGTGACACTCAATGGCCCATTCACAGGAGATATCTCCCCTGGAAGGCGTTATCAGGGCTGAGTCATGGAAGAGATAAAGAACACTGCCCCACCTGTTTATAGCAGTTGATGAAGATGGGGATTGAAAACATGCATTTGGTTACATCTTGCATGGCAACCTGAAACAGTGGGGTAATCCCTGCTCAGGGGGTGAACACCACCCCCCTTACCCAAACTGGCTCAGCTGTAAAACCCCCACCCTGGGAATGCCACGCATACAGGGGACACTGTCACACTTGCCCTGCCCCAGGGGAGGGCTCTTTTTCCTGTCATTCCCTTCCTGTCCCCCCTTTTCTATCCCATTTACTGTTCAATAAAATTCATTTTGGGTTTGGTCTCATTATCACCTTAATTGGGGCAGAGGAATCTCTCTAACACTTTTCTTAACCAGACTCACCAGACTGTGAAATTATTTTGGCACAGTGAGTTTAGGCACTGTTCTCTGACCCCAAGTGCCTTTGACAACACCATGGTTCCCTCTTCTGAGGAGGTTGTGGTTCTCTCTGGAGGAACTCTTTGAAACTGGGCTGCAGCTTCCTCTGAGTGACTTATGGGAGAACTGATGAGGTAAATCGCCTTTGTGGGCCTGGAGTGTAAAGAAAATATTTTGTTGTCCTTCTATTACAGCGACCTGATGAAGGTCTTCAGGGTGAGAGAAGTGGACGAGAATCTTGGTTCATGATCAGAAGGCTGGATTTATTGATATATGATATATAATACATTATAACTATACTAAAAGGAATAAAGAGAAAAGTTGCAGAGGCTTGCTAAGCTAAGAATAGAAAGAAGAGAATGAATAACAAAGTTCTGTGTCCAGCAGAAAGCAAGGACCAACTCTCCCATGAGTGGTCAGCAAATCCAAACACTCACAGAAGACCAATCACAGATGCTCCTGTTACATTCCACATCAGCAGATAATTATTGTTTGCATTTTTCTTCTGGGGCCTCAGCTTCCCAGAAAGGACAAATCCTAAAAGAGAGGATTTTATGAAAAAATGTCTGTGACATCCTTCCTTGAAATGTTTTTTAAAATCACAGGAGGAAAGGGAGCAAATGATACCAGCGAGACTGACAAGGTTCATTCACCCATGGTGAGGAACACAAGGCTGCTAAAAGTCCTACAAGAAGCTCAGCTCAAGTAGCTAAATTCCCAAATAACTCCTGAATTCCCAGGCTTGAGTGCTTTGCGAAATGTGAGAATCATTTTTCTCTTCATCCCTGTCACCTTTGTGACAGCTACAAAGAGTTTACTTTCCTTTTAATGATATCTGTCTTGGGCTGAATTTACACTTTTATCAGAATGTGCCAGCAGCTGAGCTGGAGCTGTGCAGGAACGAGTGGAACTTGGAATTGTCACAAAATTGCTTGTACTGTCAGTTTATTAATGTTTGGGATATGTTTGCATTTTCATCACATCTGACTTGTGGGAAAATCAAATATTCATCAAAGTGATTTATGCAGAGTCAAGTTTGATTTCTGCCAAATTATTTTGTCCAGTGCCCAGGGGATGCTCGAGGGGTCTCTGTGCCTCTCGCCCTGGGGGATGCTTGGCAGGGGTTTGGGGGGCTTGTCCCTGTCCCTGTCACTCCAGGCCATTCCCCAGGGGGTCTCCATCATTCTCACCCCAGAGAATGCCTGGAGGGTTCTCCCTCCCTCTCACCCCTATGCCAGGGGGTGCTCAGGGCAGTCTCTGTCCCTCTCAGCCCAGGGGATGCTCGGGGGTCTCTGTCCCCTCACCCTGGGGGATGCTCAGGGGGTCTCCATTCCTCTGGCCTCAGGCAATGCCTGTGCAGGGCTGGGGACCAGGGGCTCTGTGTCCCTCTCACCGCTGAGGGTGCTCGGGGCTGGGGGGGCTCTCCCACCTTCTCACACCTGGGGAGGCCGGGGGGGTCTCTGTCCCTCTCAGCCCTGCTGTGACCCCACCCAAACATCATCGGGGTCAGAGGGACAGAGACACCCCCAAACCCCCAGAAGGGCTGAACCTGGGATTTGGTTTGGGGCTGAGGGTTTAGGAAGGGGCTGGAATTGGGGCTGGGCTTGGAGTTGGGGCTGAGATTTGGATTAGAGCTGGGATTGGCTTTAAGGCTGGACATAGGATTGGCTTTGGGCTGGGGTTGGGTTGTGGTCTGGGGCTAGACAAGTCTGGCACTGGGATGAGATTAAATACAGAACTGTGAGTGTGTCTAAACATGGAGTGAGATTGAGACCAGGGTCAGGGTCAGGTTTGGGACTGAGCTCACCCAGGGCAGGACAGGGGGGATGTCACTGCAGGATGTCCCTGGCATCGTCCCAGCCCTCCTCAGGCACCTCCAAACTTGGGGGGCAGCTGGGTGCCCCAAGATCCAGGTGCTCCCACGCTGCCTCTCCCCCCGAAAAAGCTCCTCTTAGGGAGCCCGGAGATATCCGGGGCTCGAGTCAGGGATCTGCCGGCTCCGAACACTCTCCAAAAAACCCTCCCGGAGACCCCTGGCTGGAGCCTGGGCGAGCTCGGCCTCCGCCCTCCCCTGCGCTCGGGGCTGGGGGCGATGCTCCCGGGGCAGGGGGTGCTGCAGGCTCGGCGTGCGGGCGCTGCGAGCGCCGGGATTCTCCCGCTCCTGCTCCTGCTCCTCCTCTCCCTCCACTTCCTCCCGCATTTCCTCCGCTCCCAGCCCGGACTCCCTTTCCCACCGCTCTGCCCCGCGGCCCCGCAGCACCGGCTGCTGGGTGGGGGAGCCCCCGATCGGCCCCAGGGCTGGGCAGGGGCTCGGGGACCCCCCCCGGGGCGGATCCGTCCCCCCGGCCCGAGCCCCAAATTCCGCTCCGGGGCCGCCGGGCTCTGCGGGCCCGCCTGGCAACCGGTGAGTCATCGGCGAGAAAAGCTCTGGTTGGCTGGAAATTGTTTACCGCGTCCTCTGATTGGCTGGAATTGTAAAAGGCGCTACGCCCTGCGGGTGACCCTGGGAGCTGCGGAGTCCGGGCGGGAGCCTTTTCCTGTTTCTTTCTGTTCTCTGAGACCTCTTTCCTTTTTCTTTCTCTCTTTGAGACCTCTTCCCGCTTTCTTCCTCTCCCTTTCTCCTCCCCATTTCTTGTTCCGTTCAGTCCACGCTCAATAATCGTCGGTTGCTGTCCCACGCTCTCATTCGCTCCTTCGGTGCGGCAGAGGCGTCTCTCCCTCGCGGGGTCGTAATCCATGGACAGGGTCCCTTCCCACCCCAGTCCCTGGAAAATGTCCATCAGAGCCACCTTTGCTGTGTGCTCTGGGAGCCCACAGAGCTGCTGGAGCTTCTCCCCTTGGGAGGCACGGCAGGAGCAGCAGCCTGGGAGCCTCGGGAATGCCCCTCTGGGATCCACGGCACACACTGCCAGGGTCTGGAATTCCAGTTCTCAGCTATGAAAAGATGGTCCTGCCCTTGAAGGCAAAGCTGTCAAGAAGGAGCCAAAAGCCAAGTGGAGCAAGATTTTACAGTGGCATTTCACTGCGAGCCTTCATAACTTCCCCCATGGTTGTTGTAGCTCCTGAATTGGGAATTAAATCTGGGCACGGTCTTTGGTGTGAGCATCCCTGGGTCAAGGGAGACATTGAGAGAGAAACAGAGCAGACAAAGAGAGGCAGGAGAGAAAAGAGGGCACAAACACAGTCAGCTGAGAAGGTGGCACTCTGAAAACAGACCAGAACTGACGGAAAAGGAATATAACAGAAAGGAATAATTTTGCACCTTTTATTTACTATCAAAATACAATTTCTTCCCCTTCTCACAAACATCTTGCCAGTGTCATTCAGCAGGGCTGTCAGAAAGTCCTTCATTCTGGGTGGATGTTCCAGGCTGCAGCCACAAGCAAACAGGGAATGGGGATTTTCCTGCTCCTGGGGAGTTTGACATCCTCAGCTGAGGAGAGGAGGAGGCACCAGAAGAAAAGGGCAGCTGGACTTCACCCTTCCACAGGAAAAACGGGGCGGGGGAATCTCTCATCCTGTCTGCTGCTGTTCCCACAGGGATGTGAGGGCTGATCCCAGAGCCCCAAGGGTCACAGTCAGGGCTTCCCTCAGGGAATGCTTGCCTGGTACTGAGGGGCAGCGTGGGAGCACCTGGATCTTGGGGCACCCAGCTGCCCCCCAAGTTTGGAGGTGCCTGAGGAGGGCTGGGACGATGCCAGGGACATCCTGCAGTGACATCCCCCCTGTCCTGCCCTGGGTGAGCTCAGTCCCAAACCTGACCCTGACCCTGGTCTCAATCTCACTCCATGTTTAGACACACTCACAGTTCTGTATTTAATCTCATCCCAGTGCCAGACTTGTCTAGCCCCAGACCACAACCCAACCCCAGCCCAAAGCCAATCCCATGTCCAGCCTTAAAGCCAATCCCAGCTCTAATCCAAATCTCAGCCCCAACTCCAAGCCCAGCCCCAATTCCAGCCCCTTCCTAAACCCTCAGCCCCAAACCAAATCCCAGGTTCAGCCCTTCTGGGGGTTTGGGGGTGTCTCTGTCCCTCTGACCCCGATGATGTTTGGGTGGGGTCACAGCAGGGCTGAGAGGGACAGAGACCCCCCAACCTCCCCCAGGTGTGAGAAGGTGGGAGAGCCCCCCCAGCCCCGAGCACCCTCAGCAGTGAGAGGGACACAGAGCCCCTGGTCCCCAGCCCTGCACAGGCATTGCCTGAGGCCAGAGGGATGGAGACCCCCCGAGCGTCCCCCAGGGTGAGGGGACAGAGACCCCCGAGCATCCCCTGGGCTGAGAGGGACAGAGACTGCCCTGAGCACCCCCTGGCACAGGGGTGAGAGGGAGGGAGAACCCTCCAGGCATTCTCTGGGGTGAGAATGATGGAGACCCCCTGGGGAATGGCCTGGAGTGACAGGGACAGGGACAAGCCCCCCAAACCCCTGCCAAGCATCCCCCAGGGCGAGAGGCACAGAGACCCCTCGAGCATCCCCTGGGCACTGGACAAAATAATTTGGCAGAAATCAAACTTGACTCTGCATAAATCACTTTGATGAATATTTGATTTTCCCACAAGTCAGATGTGATGAAAATGCAAACATATCCCAAACATTAATAAACTGACAGTACAAGCAATTTTGTGACAATTCCAAGTTCCACTCGTTCCTGCACAGCTCCAGCTCAGCTGCTGGCACATTCTGATAAAAGTGTAAATTCAGCCCAAGACAGATATCATTAAAAGGAAAGTAAACTCTTTGTAGCTGTCACAAAGGCAACAGGGATGAAGAGAAAAATGATTCTCACATTTCGCAAAGCACTCAAGCCTGGGAATTCAGGAGTTATTTGGGAATTTAGCTACTTGAGCTGAGCTTCTTGTAGGACTTTTAGCAGCCTTGTGTTCCTCGCCATGGGGTGAATGAACCTTGTCAGTCTCGCTGGTATCATTTGCTCCCTTTCCTCCTGTGATTTTAAAAAACATTTCAAGGAAGGATGTCACAGACATTTTTTCATAAAATCCTCTCTTTTAGGATTTGTCCTTTCTGGGAAGCTGGGGCCCCAGAAGAAAAATGCAAACAATAATTATCTGCTGATGTGGAATGTAACAGGAGCGTCTGTGATTGGTCTTCTGTGAGTGTTTGGATTTGCTGACCACTCACGGGAGAGTTGGTCCTTGCTTTCTGCTGGACACAGAACTTTGTTATTCATTCTCTTCTTTCTATTCTTAGCTTAGCAAGCCTCTGCAACTTTTCTCTTTATTCCTTTTAGTATAGTTATAATGTATTATATATGAATAAATCCAGCCTTCTGATCATGAACCAAGATTCTTGTCCACTTCTCTCACCCTGAAGACCTTCATCAGGTCGCTGTAATAGAAGGACAACAAAATATTTTCTTTACACTCCAGGCCCACAAAGGTGATTTACCTCATCAGTTCTCCCATAAGTCACTCAGAGGAAGCTGCAGCCCAGTTTCAAAGAGTTCCTCCAGAGAGAACCACAACCTCCTCAGAGGAGGGAACCATGGTGTTGTCAAAGGCACTTGGGGTCAGAGAACAGTGCCTAAACTCACTGTGCAAAAATAATTTCACAGTCTGGTGAGTCTGGTTAAGAAAAGTGTTAGAGAGATTCCTCTGCCCCAATTAAGGTGATAATGAGACCAAACCCAAAATGAATTTTATTGAACAGTAAATGGGATAGAAAAGGGGGGACAGGAAGGGAATGACAGGAAAAAGAGCCGTCCCCTGGGGCAGGGCAAGTGTGACATTGTCCCCCTGTATGCGTGGCATTCCCAGGGTGGGGGTTTTACAGCTGAGCCAGTTTGGGTAAGGGGGGTGGTGTTCACCCCCTGAGCAGGGATTACCCCACTGTTTCAGGTTGCCATGCAAGATGTAACCAAATGCATGTTTTCAATCCCCATCTTCATCAACTCTTATAAACAGGTGAGGCAGTGTTCTTTATCTCTTCCATGACTCAGCCCTGATAACGCCTTCCAGGGGAGATATCTCCTGTGAATGGGCCATTGAGTGTCACTGCAGGACTGATAAAATTCCATCCTCCCATTGTGGGATGCTCCGCCCAGGGGGAGGATCCAAGCATTCCTACCTGGCTATAAGCTGACACTTTGCTACACCAGCAGCACCTTGCCTACTGGATTCCCAGAGGACGAGAACTCCCTAGCCACCACTGGACCTCCAGAGGAAGATCAGACCCTTCTACAGGATCACTGCTTCGACAGAATCGTGTTCATCTCTCCAACAGGACTGCACCACCATCTACTGGGACAGCTGCCACCACCCTGACCAACAGGGTGTCAGGTTATATCCTGACTCTGTCAGTTTAAGGCAGTGTTTCTGCATCATTGCCTTGATCTTCATTTTCTTTTAAATTGTAATTCTGGTTTAGACCCTCCCCAGGTTTGCCTTCAAACCAGTACAAAAGACAATGTGCGCACCCTTTGTTTTCTTCCCAGAACAGGATTTCCCATTCCCAAACCTTGATTGGATGGAGAAGGAGGCTGTGAGGAAGAAGAAGGATCCCCGGGACACCCAGATAGGTGAGGAGGAAGTCAGTTCCTATTTCCCCCTCTCTCCTGCTCTATCTCCCAGCCCAGCACAGCCCCTGGCTGCAGGACAACTCTGCTGCCAACACCATCCTGCCGGGGATGCACTGGGGGAATCTCCTTCCCCTTCCCTCTGGCATGGAGCCAAATCCCATCCTGTCCTTGTCCTTCCTTCCCCAGGGAAGGAACTGAGGATGGAGACCAGGGAGGAAAAATCTGCATGGCAGAACCTCGTGAAAGAGGCTGTTTTGAGTGATTCTAGTGCACAGGAATCCAACAGGGAAGAAAACACTCAGGAATCCCCCATGAGGAGGGGCTCCAAACCCAGCCCAGGGTGCTCTGAAGAAGAAAGAGCCACCCTGAGCCAGGAAGGTGGGCAGACCTTCAGCCAGAGTTCCAAGCTGGTGGTCCATAAGAAGCTTCATGATGGGGAGAAGCCCCACAAGTGCTTGCAGTGTGGGAAGAACTTTAGGTGGAGCTCCCACCTGATCAGCCACCAGATGATCCACACCGGGGAATGGCCCTACGAGTGTGGGGAGTGTGGGAAGGGCTTCAGCTACAGATCCAACCTTGTGACCCACCAACGTCTCCACACTGGGGAGAAGCCCTACGAGTGTCCCCAGTGTCAGAAGAGGTTTCAGAGCAGCTCCAATCTCCTCCAGCACCAGCGGATTCACACCGAGGAGAGGCCCTTCCTCTGCCCTGAGTGCGGGAAGGGCTTCAAGCACAACTCCAACCTCATCAAGCACCGGCGCATCCACACTGGGGAGAGGCCCTACCAGTGCGCCACATGTGGGAAGAGGTTTCAGACAAGCTCCCATCTCCTCCTGCATGAGCGGATTCACACGGATGAGAGGCCCTTCCACTGCCCCGACTGTGGGAAGGGTTTCAAGCACAACTCCACCCTCATCACCCACCGACGCATCCACACAGGGGAGAGGCCCTACGAGTGTCCCCAGTGTGAGAAAAGCTTCACCAGTAGCTCTCACTTGACCAGACACCAACGGAGCCACCAGTAAGGGAAGCCCTGCAAATGCCAAAAATGCAGGAACAGCTTCATGCCCCACTCCAGCTTCATCCCCCATTAGAGGGCCCACATTGGGAAGAGCCCTGGTGATCCAGTTTCCCTGTAGTCTACGCTGGGAAGACACCTGTCCCTTTTCCTGCCCTTGCCAAAGACACGATGTGGGACGGAGGAACCTGAGGGTCTGGCCATGGCCGTGTCATTACATTCACTCGCACCTCAGAACGTTGCCAGGGGCAGGAAAGGGACACTCCCTCTCTCCCTGAGGAGATGAGTGAAATTTCCAGACAGGGGAAATTGTGGCCAGGAAGAGCCTGTTGTTGATGTATTAGTTTTCCCAGTAAACTGTTTTATTTATCCCTTCTCTTATCAGTATCATTTCTGTTTCTGTTTGTTCCTTATCTCATTGTTGTTCCCAATAAATTGTTCTTATCCCAGCCTGGGACCTTTGCCTTTTGTGCTTTCCATGGGAGGCGGGAGGGCAGCAAGGGCAGCGCGGTTTTAGCGTGGGCAGGAAATTGGGGAATCCCATTCATGAACCCCGGCCCGTGGAAACCGAGCATCCCAGCTGGTCCCAGCCCTGGTGGCCATGGCAGCAGCCTTGGGAGCGGGTCCCTGGCTGGGGCTGTGGGAACCTCTTCCCTCTGGTGCCCAGGGACAGGAGTGGAGGGAACGGCTGCAGCTGAGTCGGGGCAGGCTCAGGTTGGATGTCAGGAAAAGGTTTTTGCCCAGAGGCTGCTGGGGCCCTGCCCAGGCTCCCCAGGGAAGGGTCCCAGCTCCAGGGCTCTCTGAGCTGCAGCAGCGTTTGGACAGCGCTGCCAGGCCCAGGCTGGCATTGTTGGGGTGTCCTGTGCAGGGCCAGCAGTTGGACTGGAGGATCCTGATGGGTCCCTCCCAGCTCAGCCAATTCTGTGGTTCTGGGATCCCATGAGCCTGGGGATGGGGCTGCCAATGGTTGCCATGGCAACGGACTCTGGCTGCAGGCCTGAGCTGGTGTCCATGGCAACCACCCCTGGCATGGGGTCTCCATGGAGCTGCCATGGAAACTGACCATAGCAACAGGGGGCTGGTGATGGTTGCCATGGAAACTGACCATGGCAACAGGGGGCTGCTGATGGTTGCCATGGAAACTGACCATAGCAACAGGGGGCTGGTGATGGTTGCCTGCTAAGGATCAGGTTTCTCACCGGCCCTCAGAGGGGTTCCATAGGGACTTTCCAAGAGTCTCCAGGCTGTTCCAGAGCTGGAATGTCACAGGCACAGAAAGGGGCTCCATGGAGACCTCCCAGGGCTTTCTGGGGATGGTAAAGAGCCCTGTGGTCAGAGGCAGTCGCAGCCATTCCATGGTGACATCCCAGGGCACCTTGGGCTGCAAAGGCACCGGTCTGTCACAGGCACTCACGGAGGCTCCACGGTGACATCCCAGGAGTCCCCAGGCTGCCAAAGAGCCGGGATGTCCCAGACACTCACAGGGTTCCTGTCATGGGCAGATATATTTATATAAATATGTATTCTCTATTATGGTAATGATTAGACAAAACTGCCTTAATCAGAAATATTTATGCCAGCATGTAAGAGACATAAAATATATTATACAAAGAACTAGGAAGTTATTTCAAAGCAACTGTATTAAGCAAAACCTGTAATTTAGCAGAGATTGATGTCACTCCCCCAGACCAATGACCATGGGAAATTCCCTTTGGCTCAGCCTGGAGCAGTGACCTTGAGGGTGTCCCCACCGCTGGGAGGAATCCCCACACCCCTCAAGAAGGGAAATGTCAGGAGATGCTGCCATTAAAATATGGGACAGGGCTTTTCTCGTCTGAGGTGCTGCCCTGTCAGTCAGATGTGCCCAGGCTGGGCCAGCTCAGCAGCTCTGCAGAAGCTCTCAGTGGTGTCACTTGGTTGTTCCTTTCTCTGGGGATTTTTCCAGCTCTGCCACAGCTTCAGCTCCCTCTGAGGATGTTGAACTTTGAGATGGAGGAGTCAGGCTGGTTTCAGCATTATTCACCCCCAAAGCAGTGTGACTCCCCTCCTTCATTTCCCACTGGGGGCTTTGCAAACAGGGCCTTGCTGGAGTTGTTGGAGCCCATTGCAGGCAGAGCCTCCTGCTCCAGCAGGAACTGCCTTTCCTGTGCCATCAGCAGGGCAGGTCCCACTGCAGGAAAAGCCCCAGACCAGCCCCAGCACAGGGAAGGGCTCGGGCACAAGGGCAGAGTGCCGTGCTGGGAGCTGTGCCAGGGAGAGCCTGAGGCACCAAAGGCACCTTGGCAGCAGCAGCTGCTTGCAGGCCATGGCCAGAAGCCTCCCTTGGCAGCCCGGCCTGGTGGCCACCACTGCAGAGCTGCTGCCTCAGGGCTCATTCCTGGGTGGGCTCTGAAAAGCCACTTGTGCCCCAGGAGCCTGACTGGGAAGCCACTGGCCCCAGCACCTTGGGGACAAGACATAAATGACAAAACTCTTCATGGCAGCAGAGCCAAGGCAGGGACAGAGGAAAGGGCAGAGCCAGGCCCAGGGGACAGGGCTGCCGTGGTGATGGCTGTGAGGTCACTGCCCCAGCAGCAGCCTGGCTGCCCTCAGCAGACATTCTGGCCAGAAGCCTTGTGAGGGCACCCAGCACATCAGAGAACCCACAATGCAGGAATCCTGTCACTGGAGATGAGAGGGTTTCAATGGGCAATGCTGCACAAAGCTCCTGCTCTTGGACAATTCCAGGGATGGGGAATCCACTTCTCTGGAAAAACGGTTGCAGTTTCCTGCCACTTTCTTAATTGTAAAATATTTCCTCCTTCTAACAAAAGTTAATTTGTCCCCATTCAGTTTAAAGATACTGACCCGTTTTCTGTCACTGTAGGATTGAGGAGAAAATAACTTCGAATGCTATTTTTCCCTTTTCACAGACCTTGGAGAGGACTCAAAAATCTCCCAGAATGGGGTTTGGAGGCCTCATCACAAAACCAGCAGGGAGAGTCTGTGGCCTCTGTGGTCAGTGGTGTAGAGGCTGAGGACTGAAAGGGAATAGCCTGGGAGGGATGGATGGGTGGTTTCAGAGAGGCTGGAGCTTTTCTTCTTAGTAGGAATAAGCCTGAAGAAGACCTAATAGCAGCAAGTGCAGCTTGGGAGGTCCAGACTGAACACCAGCAGAAAGGAATTTCCCTGTCAGGGCAGGGCTGTGGTGCAGCACGTCCCCAGCAGGAGCCTGGAGCAGCCCCAGGCTCTGTGTGGGCAGGCAGAGGCAGGCAGGAGGCAGAGCTGTCAGCAAAGGAAGGGCCCAGCCAGGGGGATTCTGACAGCCTGCAGGGACAGAGGCGCAGGTTTGCTCAGCATCAGAGACACCTTTCCCTCGCTTGTCCCCAGCTGTCATCAGTGCCACCAGTGTTCTGCTCTACCTGGAACCTGGGGACATTTTCTCAGTCCTGTCCCTCAGATGGATCTATTTAAAGTATGAGAAACTTCAGTGTTTCACCCTCTTTTTGAGTCCCTGAGAAGGTTTTTTGAGCACACTGTGAGGGACTGGGTCTGATGCAAAGAGCACCAAAGCCCCAGAGGGTCATTAAGTCCCTGTGCTGTGTCTGTGCTGCTGAGCTGGGCCGGGCTCCTGGCCCAGAGGCAGCTCCTGGCAAGGGCAGCGCTGCAGAGAGACAGCTCTGGCCAGGAGCAGCTCCTGTGCACAGCCCAGCAGGGCTGGGGCGCTGCCAGGGCCCCTCAGGGACACCAGCGGGGCACAGACAGAGCTCACAGGGGCTCAGCACTGGCAGGGGCTGTGGGATGGCCCAGAGGGGGCTGTGTCACAGCAGCACCTCTAGGGCTGTGTCACAGAGTCACAGAGCAGCTGTGGTGTCAGCAAGGGGCTGTGTGACAGCACAGAGTGGGCTGTGTGAGGTCACAGATTGGGCTGTGACATCACAAAATTTGTTGTGTGAGGTCACTGAGCAGCTACAGCGTCATAGAGGGGACTTTGTGACATCACAGAACAGGCTGTGAGATCATGGCATGGCTGCATGACATCATAGAGCTGGCAGTGAGGTCAAAGTATGTGCTGTGACCTTACAGAGTGTAAGTATGACATCACAGAGAGGGTTTTGTGATATCACTGAGGGGGGTTGTTACATCACAGAGCTGGCTGTGACATCATAGAGTAGGGTGTGAGGCCATAGAGCAGATCCTGCCATCATAGAAGGTGGCTCTGTGACATCAGGGAGTGGGCTGTGACAACACTGGGTGGCTGTGTAACATCATAGAGCAGGCTGTGACATCACAGTAGAGACTGTGAAATCATAGAGTGACTTTCTGACATCACAGTGACTTCTGTGACATCACAGAGCAGCTGTATCACATCATAGCGTGGCATCTCAGAGTTGGCTCTGGGACATCCCAGGGGCAGTGTGACATCACAGGGGCAGTGTGACATCACGGGGGCTGTGTGACATCACGGGGGCTGTGTGACATCACGGGGGCTGTGTGAGGGCACTGGGGAGGTCACTCTGCCCCGGCCCCCCTCACAGTTCCCCCCAGAGCAGTCCAACCCTGCTCGTGCACAGCGGGGTCCCCTGTCCCCCCGGGTCCCCCCGGCCCCGCAGCCTCCCCCAGAGGATGTTCCACGAGATCGACCCCAGAGCCTGACACGGGGACGGGGGGCCGGGGCCCTGGGGGTGGCACAGGGGGACAGGGACCCCCTGGCAGTGTCCCCGTGTCCCCCTGGGCCAGATCCTGGGCCAGGGCTCCTTCACCCTGTTACCATCGAGGCCTTGAGAGCACTGAAGAAATCCCCAGCAAGAGAGCAGCAAAAACCAGACTGAATATTAAGGGACAGAAGCACAAAGTTCCTTGGCAAGAGTCACTCTGCTCCTGACTGGACACTTCAGGCACAACAAGGAAACAAAGCAACAACAAAACCAAACAGAATCCAAACAATCAAACCCGAAATTTACTTAGAACTGGGGCTTTCATTCCTAAGGAAAAGAACCATCCTTCTTATCTCAGTGCCCATGGCCAGAATTGGGATTTCACCTCCAGTATTCCCTATTGTGACAGAGTGGAAGAATTTCTTGTCTCAAGACATTTCATGTGTGGGGAGTGTTGCAGTGTGTTGCAATTTCCTGTTTTAAACTTCCCAGCCCCTTCCCAGGTGTGGCAATATCTCTCTTCCCCTTCCCCCTCGCCCCCTGCGGGACTGTCAATCAGTCTTAACATTCCAGCAAGGCCATCCTGTGGTTGGTCAGGTTCAAAAGATGCCCCTGTGCCCAGAGGTCATTGGTCTGTCTGGGTGTCATCGTTGCCTGAGACCCTGCCCCTCCCACCTGGTTGGTGGCTCACCTGTCCCTTCCCTCCCCCTCCCCCGGAGCTTAAAAAGTCACTCAGGCCTTGCAGTCGGGATTCTGTTGGTGCTGTTACCTAAGATTCAGAAGTCTGTGACCATGGAATAAACTCTTGATATTAACCCTCTGGCAGAATCTCTCTCCTTTTCCTCCTCACCTTAGCCTGAAGCCTTCTCACCTGAGGCAAACTGAGTTTCCACAAGCCTGGACTTGTTTTGGCGCTCAGCTGCACCATCCAGCCAGCCAAAAGTGTCTCTGAGGTGAAACACCA
Organism: Ammospiza nelsoni; assembly: GCF_027579445.1. Lineage (NCBI taxonomy): Eukaryota > Metazoa > Chordata > Aves > Passeriformes > Passerellidae > Ammospiza > Ammospiza nelsoni. Next base: position 1,826,007 of record NW_026683188.1, on the reverse strand, counting down.
CAGTTGCCGCCTTTGGCCCAGGAGCAGGGGTCAGAGGAGCCATGGCACAATCTACCTGGTAATATTGGGATCTTATGCCAATAGGGGAGGAAGGGGCAGGTCCAGCCCTGCCCTGCCCTGGAAGCCCAGCCCTGCCCTGCCCTGTGACCCCAGTCCCCCCAGAGCCTCTATCCCAGCCCAGCAGTGTCTGCCAGTCCCTGGCACAGCACAGGCAATGCTCCACAGCCACCTCTGCAGCCCCAGCCCAGCTCCTGAGGGACCAAATGAGTCCAGTCCCAGCTGGGGGAAGGGCCCAGGAAGACCAAGGGGTATTGAAGGCTGACCACAAGGCAAACACATATCTTGACCCTACCTCCTGCTGGAATTTCCATCTGAACGCTACTGGAATCCAGGAGTTGGTAGCTTTGTGTGTGCTCCTCTGTATCCTTTTTGCCTCTCTCTCTTTCTGTCCTTTTCTTCTATTTCAGTCCTTTTGCAAATTTGAGTAATGTAAAATTCAAATAGCTTAGAGTTTGTGAAGTTGAATGGGCCAAGTCAGTGCTTTAAGAAGTGTTCTGTGTTGATTGAATGTCATATTAAATCTTTTGCCAAAAATTCTCTGATTATCTAAAGTTACCAGTAAAGACTGTTTTGTTGTTTTGAGCTCTTGAGGATCTCTTGTTGGTATTTCTCCAGGAAGTCCAATTCAGAATACAGAAACAATTGTAATTCCTTTTAAATATCTCCTTGACAGAGTTTTCTACTGGATGGAAGTCAGGGCTTGTGTGTCCTGCTTGGCACAGCCCAGGCAGGGCTTTCCCAGCCACATTCCACACTCCATTTCCCAGCTGGAGCCGCTGGTGCCTCTGAGTTGTGCTGCCCCAGCCCCAGGGACGCTCTCCTTGTCTGCCCATTCCCCCATGGTCTCTGGGCAGGGATGGCCTCAGTGGGGGCTGCTGACATCCTCAGCACCTTGGAGGCTGCTGCTGAATTTTCCTGCTCCAGAGGCTTGTTCAGCCTTCAGCTCTTCAGTGCAGGAATTCAGTGTCCCAGCGTTCATTAACATTCAGAACACCTTAACAAGCCAAATCTCTGGGGATAATTTGATTTAGGTGTTCAAATCAAATGTATGGTTAATTAGTATGATTTCAGAAGCCAATTCAATGTGAATACCCTGAATTTAAAAAAAAAAAAAAAAAGCAAGAAAATATTTATTTAGGTCCTGTAATTTTTTTTTTACTAGTAATTCATTGAAATGTGCAATCTCCAATTGACATTGAATCCAAGTACCTCCTCATGCAGTTTGACTGGGTATGAAAATCAAGACCTTTCATGGCTGACAATCAATCAGACTCTGTCCCTACCCCCACCCCACCATTTTCCCCATCCAAGGCTGGCACTCAGAGCAGCCTTGTGCAAATCTGAGCTCCCTCCAGCCCACACTGGACCTAGCCAACAGACCACAGTTGAACAGGATATAACTTAATAAAAATTACACCATTAAAATAACAATCACACATTTACAAACTCTTCCCTGAGCTATGTGCAATGTCCCAGCATGTCTGATGAGTCCACTGTTCACAACTGATTTGCATACTAAAATTAATTTTTGACTAATGTGGTTCTGTGATAGATATAAACACAAGTTCTTGTATCAGGATTCTTGTCCTGGACTGAGGACAGAACAGCTCAAACAATTCCTGATTTGCAAATCTATAAGTGGTGGATGGAGAAGGGAGGTCAGGCTGCTCTTGGTGTTGGGGAAATGCTGAAAGCAGCCTGACTCATTTCATCTCCTCATGCCCTGGCTGATCTGCCCTCTTTCCCCTTCCACCCATCAGCTTTTGTCTCCCCCCAGCCCCCTGTGAAGAGCCTGGCTCTGTGTTCTCCATCCCCTCCTGGCTGGCACTGCCAGGCTGGCATGAGGAGCCCCTCAGCCTTCCCTGCTCCAGGCTGGACCAGCCCAGCTCCCTCAGCCTCTGCTCACAGCCCAAGGGCTCCAGCCCCACCTTGGAGGCCCTTCCCAGACCCTGCTCCAGCTGCCAGACATCTTTCCTGCCCTGGGCAACCCAAACCAGGCCACAGTGACCTGGATAATCCCTGTCCTTGGTGTCCTGGTCACACAGCCCTGGCCCCTTGTCCCCGTGTCAGGCTCTGGGGTGGATCCTGTGGAACATCCTTTGGTGGAGGCTGTGGCTCCAGGTGGGCCGGGGGAAACCTGGGGGACAGGGACCCTGCTGGGCATCAACAGCATTGGACTTGTTGGGAGAAACTGTGAGGGGGAGCTGGGGCGGAGTGACCAACCCAGTGACCTCACACAGCCCTGCTGGGATGTCACACAGCCCCTCTGCGATGTCACACAGCCGCTCTGGGATGTCACAACCTGCTCTGTGATGTCACAGCCCATTCTGCAATGTCACACAGCTGGTCTCCGATGTCACACCAGAGTCTGTGATGCCATAGTCTGCACTGTGATGTCAGACCTCTGCCCTGTGATGTCACAGCTGGATCTCTGATGTCACAGAGGCAGACTATGATGCCATGGCTGCTCGATGACCTCACCTAAACCACTCTGTGATGTCATAGCCCACTCTGTGACCACATGGTACCAGATGATAAATTGTCTTCACCAGGTGAGCTCACACCTGGAGCTTGTTCTCCACAACCCCAGGCCTGTGGAAACCACACAATGCCCATTGTGTGAGAAGGGAACTGGAAGTTCAGCAGCCTCAGTGTCCTGCCAGCTCAGCCAGGCCCATGGGAACATTGGGGTCCACGACCACCAGGGACCACCAGGGAGACCCCCAGGACAGGAGAATGCATGGGTAAAGGGGAGGGGAAATATATAATAATTATTTTGGGGAAATGATTATCATATGCATTTTTAGTCCAGGACAATCAATGAATATGTATGAAAAATACAGAATATAAACAGAAACTTTCCTGTACTCAGCATGCACAGCTTTGGGAGGAGCTCTCCCCCATGCATCCAGCTGAATAAAGAATGCTGCTTCTTAATGCTACACTGGGGTTAAGGAATTTTCTGTTTTACCAAATTTTTGGTAGCACTCCCACGGCCAAGGAAAGCTCTGTCTGCTGCTGTTCACAGAGAAGGGCTGGTGGCAGATGTGGGGCTCAGAGGCTGCCTGGGGCACAGTGACCATGAAATAATGAAGTGTTCAATGTTCTGGGAAAGAGGGAGGGGCAGCAACCAAACTTCTGTACTGGAATTAGGAAGGGCAGACTTTGGCCTGTTTAGGCTGCAGATTTGGGGAATACCTAATCAGGTAGTGATTGCTTTAAGGGAAACAGCCTGTAAAAGCAAAGGGGTCCTGGAAGGATGGAGACATTTCAAGGAAGTAATCATAAGGGGGAAGAAGCAGCCTGTCCCAGTGTGGCAGAAGATGAGCTAGTGAGGAAAATGACTGGCCTGGCTGCCCATGGAGCTTTTCTGGAGACTCAGGGGTGGAAAAAGGACCAGCAACTCAGGAAGTCTTTAAGGATGTTAGAAAAGAAAAGCTGAGAGTTGAAAACTCTATTAAAACTTAACCTGGAGGGTTCTGCAAAAAGAATAAAAATGTTTTCATAAAAAGAATAATAGCAAAAAGGAGGGGTAGGAGAACCTCTACTCTTTATTGGATGCAGTGGAGAATATAGTAACAAAAGATAAGGAAAGGCTGAGCTACTTTACCCCTAGTTTGTTTCAATTTTCAATATTAGGAGAGGATATCCTCAGGACAAGTGTTCTCCTCAGCTGGTAGATGGGCACAGGGAGCAGAACAGCCCCTGGAATCCAGGAGGAAGCAGTGGGTGACCTGCTGAGCCACTCAGATGCTCACAGGTGAATGGGATCAGATGGGATCCATCCCAGGGGGATGAGGGAGCTGTGGATGAGCTCCCCAGGCTGCTCTCCATCATTTACCATCAGTGCTGGCTCAGCAGGGAGCTCCCAGAGGACTGGAGGTGCCAAGGTGAGCCCATCCCCAAGAAGGGCTGGAAGGAGGAGCTGGGGACCTCCAGGCCTGTCAGCCTGACCTGGGTGCCCAGCAAGGTTATGGAACAGATCACCCTGAGTGCCATCACAGGGCACCCACAGGATGGCACTCACAGGAAACTCCCAGCTGATGGGAACAAACTTTCTGGCTGACTGCAGAGGCCAGGACAAACCTGGGTGGTTTCTGTGCCATCCCCCAGCCCTTGCTGGCCCCAGAGGCTGATGGAATTTGTGCTCCCTCAGGTTCATGTCCCCACACCAACAGCATGGGGGTGCTGCCCCTGCTCTGTGCAATGCAAACAGGGGCTGCTGAGCCAGTGCTGCCGTGTCTGTGCCTGCAAGGATGGGGCACCTGTGTGAGCTCGGGGAGAGGCCAGGGCTGCAGAGGGGGGATGTTGTTGGCAGCTCCATGAGGACGCTCTGGGACGCTGCCCTGGGCTGTGCAGCACACTGTAGATGGATCAGTCCCTACTCTGCTGCTCCTTCCCGTCTGCCCCAGGGCCCTTGCAGAGCCCCAGCTGTTGCTGTCCTCAGCTGCCATGGCAACCCTCAGGACAAAGCAGTGCCAGGGCTGTTCCAGGTACAATTGCAGTGACACTCGTTGGTGCCACCAGGTTCCATGGCAACAGCCACGGGGACCCGTTCCTTGGTTTGGTGCCATGGCAACCAATGCCCGGAGCTGTTGTGATGGTTGGTGGCCATGGAAAGCTGCCCTGGGCCCTTGCTCAGGGCTGGTGTCAGTGCCCAGAGCCAGAGGGGATCCCTTGCTGGGGGCTGTGCCATGGCCACCTGCCCTGTGCCGCGCTGGCCGCTCTGGCACCAGGAACCAGCAGCCACCGGCACTGCCAGGGCCAAAGGCCAGGTCAGCCAGACAGAAAGGGGCAGGGCTGGGCACTGTTTCCATGGCAACCGACACTGGGGGGACACCTGGGTCACCTGGCCTGGCAGTTGCCATGGAAACCCCTGGCAGGGACTGAGGGCACAGCCCCTGGCACTGAGACCCTGCTGGGCCGGGTGCTGAGCACAGGGCTGAGCACGCAGAGATGGTTTTGTTCTTGCTGAGCTGCAGCACAGCCAAGGCCTGTCCTGCCCCTCGTCCAGCCACGCTGGGGAGGGGCTGGGGCTGCGGGGGAGCTGGGCAGGGACACAGCCAGGACAGGGGACCCCAACTGACCCCCGGCATAGCCCAGACCAGAGCACATCATGCTCAGGGTATGAAGGGGGGAACAGGGAGGAAGGGGGGAATTTTGGAGTGAAGGCTTTTGCCTTCCCAGGGAACAGTTAGGCAAGAGGGGGCCCTGTTTCTCCAGTGAGCAGAGTCACTATCAAAGACACAGACACCAACTGAAGGAATTGTGTCATTTACATCATGCACAGCTGCAGAGATTTACAAAAGGATGAGCTCAGCAAAGCACATCATCATTAGCAAAGAATTACAAAAGAAGCTCAGCAATCCATCATAAGCCATCATTACATTTTGATGACTAACCCCTTGGTGAAACACTAGAGGTGTTTGTGGCAGATAAAGATTCTGGCTGACTATCAAGGTACACTTTACAGACATCAGTAGTACTTTAGTGACACTGTTCTTCATTCTTTTTTCTCAATCCCATTCCAATTAGGAACAAGAATTCTGTTGTCCATGGAGCTGGCACCTTTTTAATTCCAGAATAATGCCCCCAGGCCCTTTGCTGTTCAGCTTTACCATGCTGTCTGTGGCTAACAAGGCTTGGGGGGCCCTTTCCCCTCTGGCTGGAAGGGGCCGGGTCCCAGTCCCTGAGGGGCACCCAGGCTCCTGGATGGAATTCCTGTGCAAGTCCCTCAGGGTCACAGCAGCCTTCACATGGAGCCCCATGGATCAGAGCATTTCCCACAGGGGCCCTTGGGGCAAACAGGGAGATCTGGCCTGGCAGGATATGTAAAACAGTATCCTGGCAGATCTACTTGTTCTCACACAGAATCCTTGGCTGCAGGGACACATTCCCATTGTTCCTGCCCAGGGTTCAGGACTCAGAGTTGTCTTTCCTAGGAGCTGCTCCTTCAGCTGCCTTGGGAGGCCTTTTGACCTCTGGACCCACACTCTGGCTCCATTATTAGGGCTGCTGCACCCAAACCCTTTATTTGCACAAACAGTGGTGATTGGAGCTGGATCTCCTTTTTTCACAATCATTCCGAAAAATGCAGTATCAATAATTGTGCTACCCTGTCACAGGGTTGACTAATCCAATCCTGGTCACTATTGTTTACAGAATTACTGCAATTTCTCCTGGATATTCTGCATCAATTCCTCCTGCCATGACAGGAACACTTTGCAAGGCCAAGCTCCAAGGGCGCAGTTACCAAAGCAAAGTGTCCTGGAGGAATCTGAATTCCTGTTTCAGTACTGATAGCTCTTATTTGCTTTGAATTTCTCCTAATGAATTCCAATGCATGAAGGCCCAGCCCTGCAGCCTCTGGGCTGGCCCTGCCAGTGGCTATCACAGCCAGAACAATTTACCAGGCAGCCCAAGTCTCACTGCCCAGGGCTGGATTTGCAAATTGGGGGCAGCCGTGCACAGCCAGGGGGTTTCCATTTCCCCAGTGGGCCATTGTGAAGGGCATGGAGCACATCTGGGAGATGGGTTCTCCATGGGCAAAGGTTCCCATCTCCTCATTTTTCCAACTGCTCTTTTAACAACCCCTTCACCCTTTCAACCAATCCTGCAACTTGTGCATTGTCTGGTACATGAAAAACCCTGCAGGCAAAATCACTATATTTTTCACAGGAACAGACAAAGCACTCTGCCTCACAGTATCAGTACACGCTGTAAAAATAGCCAATTTCCTCGCTTCCTCCTTTTTCCATTGTATACAATCTCACAAAGTTGACCACTGACATTAGGGTCCTGGCCAATCCTGTTTTGTAGGGTATTTAGTGTTACATCCCTGAGGAGCCAAAGATACCAAATTAGTATTGTCAGCACTATTTCACATTATTATTATAAGTACATATTTATATATAAATACAGATATAGACATGTAGATATAGACATATATACATAAAAATCTATAAATATAAACATGAAGGTCTTATTATACTATAAATATGTATATAGTTATTTGTTATATTGATATTTCACTTGCACAAGTGCATCTGAGCTCAAGATTAAAACCTTCTTCTCTTGCTCCATGTGGGAGCATTCCAATAATCATTGTTCCTTCTGAAGGTGCTGTTTCCTACATACTCTCAACAAATTCATCTTTGTCTACCCAAATCCACAAGGTCTTTTCCTTTTCCATTTGCAATTTTTGGATGCATTTGAAGCCATCCAGGGGTGCAGCCTCTTTTACCCGACTGCCCCACTGCTCCCACAGGGCTCCGACCTCAGCCCACTCCAAAGCCAGGGAACTCCAGGGAAGGGCTTCCCAGCTGGGAATTTCTGATGGCACTGATTCCTCACACTGACACTGAACAAGTGACATTTTGTTGGCATCTGGACAGACTGTGCCAGTTTTGTTTTACCAGTGGGCAGGGTCAGCACCAAAGACACAGACTCCAGCTGAAGGAATCAGTGTCATTTCCTGCAGTTCAGAGCAGCAAAGAATCACAAAAGGAGCAGCTCAGCAATGCACCCAACCATCCCCACCAAAGATTGCAGCAGAAATTAACAAAGATCCAGCAGCATTTACCCTCAGCCTTTACCATCCCCCAGACCCACACAGCAGCTGGGGAAGCTGTCACAGCCAAGGGCTGCAGAGCCACTCCTGGGCACTGGGAATTCCTGCAGGTGCCTCCAGCTCCAGGAGAGGCTCCAACCCCGCTGGGAGAGGGCCCAGCTCTGACAGTGCTGAATGAACAAACTGACAGCACTGCTAGTGTGGCAACATCTGCTTTCATCCTCCTCTTGGGTCCCTCCCAAAGCCTGGCCAGGGCCCCAGGAGGAACCAAGGGAGGTGACCATAAAGCCTCAAATAAGGCCAGATGTCAGATTTCATGGCCTTGTCTGGATTCTAAATACACAAAGGTCAATACATGTCTCACTAATGAGTGGCTACATCTATCACAGTGCTAAAGACCATGCATATTTCATCAGGGAGCAGATACAAAGATAACGTTTGCTTGGAAGGTTCATCCAGAAGCCACCTTTGGCTCAGGGCCTGCTGTCCAGGCCTCACTCAGGGCTGGTGTCCAGGCCTTGGCACTTCAGGGACGTGGTTTAGTGCTGGGCTTCGCATTGCTGGGTGAGCGGCTGCACTGGGTGAGCTCAGAGGGCTTTTCCAACAGAAAGGATTCTGTGATTCCATGATTCTATCCACTGCATTCAGCAGGGGCTATTTTAGAAGCATTACTTTGCTCCAAAAGTTCTCTCTTGCCCAGCTCCTGTGGCCTGAGGCTTCAGCTCCTGGTGCTGAGCTGCTCATGCTGAACGAGACGGCTCAGAGAGAAGAACACAGTCCATGCAATTCCTTCTGGGACACGGAGAGGGGAGGCTGTGCAAACAGGAGCATTGTTTGCTGTGGCCTCCTCTCTGCCCTTCACGCCTTTCAGCGCTTTGAACCAGCCAAGAGCTTTCTCCAAGAGTGCAATGGAGCAGCTGTTCCTGCTCCCGGGCCTGGCTCTCTCCAGTCTCTGCCCTTGCCTGGTTCTGTCCCTTGTGCTGTGCCCTCTGTTCCCCCAGGGCTCGCTGGCTGCTGCCCAGGACTGTGGCACTGGCACAGATCCAGTGCTCCAGAGCCTCCTTTCTGTGCCCTTGGAGCTGCCTGGGCACAGCAGCCTTTTCCATCTGGAAGCTCCCCATGCACAGGGAGTGCCCAGCTCCGTTCCTTGCACAGCCTCCAGGAGCCCAGGGCTGCCATCTCCAGTCCCTGCTGGCCCTGGGGGCTCCCAGGTGCCTCAGGCTGCTGTGACACCGCTGCACACGCGAGGGAAGAGGGGCAGGGGCTGTGCTCAAAGTCAGCTCCATGTGCTGCTGCTGCTGCTGTGGGGTCATTTGTGCAGCCCTGGCCCAGAGTCAGGGATCAGATCCTGCCAGTCTCTTCCAGCCCTGGCTGCTCAGAGTTTGGGCCTTGGAGCCTCAGGTGGCCAAAGGCAGCTGCTGCTGGTGCCTCTGTGTGCCCGAGTTCAGCAGTGCTGCTCCATCAGTCTGTGCCCAGCAACAGGGAAAAGCCTCAGCCCTGCAGGGCCAGGAGCTGCCGGGCTCTGCCTGAGCAGCTCAGCCAGCAGGAAGGGAGCTGCTCCACACAGGAACCAGGAGCAAACGACACTCATTTTATAGCACATGTTTTCTATTGAAAGGAAAAAAAAGGAAAAAGTAAGAAAAAACTATATAAAATGTGAAAGATAAAAACAAAACCCAAATGTGCAGTTAAAAATCTTCTCAAACTTTGAATTAAGAGGCAACTGATCTTTTGAAAGAGAACTCAGTTATTTACTTTGTAAATGTGCTGATGGCATGGATCCATCTTACTGACCTCAGCAGTCTTTTTAAAAAGTTTTTTGGGGATTGTTTCCAATATTGTTATTTTAAATTGTGGTCGAGGCAAGAGGAAATTGCTTTGTGCCCTTCCAGCTCCAAGCAGGACTGGAAATGGAAACTCTTTCAAAGCCCAAATCCTTTACAAGACAACGTTCCTTCTCAGCCTGGGAATGAGCTGCACATTCCCATTGAAACTTTCAGGGATTTCTTAGAGTCACAAAGTCCCACTGACAGCTTTTTGCTCTGGTGTGGAAGTGCAGAAGGGCAATTCTCCATCCACCAGCTCCAGACTGCACTGCCTCAGGAGCACGGCCCACTCGCCAGCTTTGGCCCACTTGTGGCACTTCTAGAGGAGGAAGAAAGTGCAATTGCACAATTCCAGCCAATCAAGAAGGACGAATGGGACAGACAAAACACCCTGTACAGATCCAGGCATTCAGCTGGACTGTGGAGAGTTTGGGTCCTTGCCAATTGGATGTGTGTCCCCAGCTGCAATCTCTGGGCCTGCAGCAGAGTCTCACTCACCTGCCAAAGCAGAAAGCTCAGGCGCTGTGCTCACAACGGGCTCGTCTGATGTGAGCTGTCAGAGCAATGTGAGGGCAGAGCCAGCCCAGCTGGGCCCAGGGCTGAGCCCAGCAGAGCCCTGGCAGAGCCCAGAGCAGCCTCAGCACCCGCAGAGCCCGGCTGCAAGGGGAGAAAGCAGAAAGTGCCTATCAGCTGAGGGCTCCTGTGCCCTTGTGCCAAGGCCTGCGGTGCCCAGGACATGCTGGCCGTGCCCAGAGCTGCCCATCCCTGCTGCCTTTGGCAGCAGAGCAGGAGGGCAGGACACGTGCCCAGCCTGCAGCCAGCCAGGGCACATCCAGCCCTCAGCAGCTGCCCAGAGCCAAAAAGCAGCTGGGCAGCTGACTGAAGAATTCATTGCGTCTGTCCCAGCAAAGGGGGAACCTTTGGTGCCCAGCTGTGCCATGCCCAGATCTGCGAGCAACCCCCTGCCTGTAGACTCACCTGCAAATTGGACCTGGAGCCTGGCTTTGAAGAAGGTGCCAGAATCCAAGTCCATCATCTTCAGCTGGCCAGGCCAAGGAAGAGATTATCATTCTTGAGGTTGTCCTTGGTGTCTCCAGCACCAGCCCCATTTGGAACAGCTTCTCCAGGGGCTCCTTCTCCTTCCCTGGGGTCAGACCAGGCTGTCAGGGCTCTGCCCAGGGCCCCAGCCATCCATGGACCAGGATGGGATGGATCCCAAACAAAACCAGGGGGATGGTGGCAACCAGTGCTTGTCACACCGGGTCTCCAGCTCAGCTCCAGCCCAAGAGCTGCATGTTCCCTTCCGCTGACCCCTGCTCAGAGCTACAGGCAGGACAAAACCAGCCTGGTTTGCTTTGCCACTGATTGCCAAGAGATGCATGTAGCTGGTACCTGCTAGGTCCCTGGATCCAACTGTGCACGTGGATTTCTTCAGTCTTCTAGGGCAGGGAAACACCCTTCATCCAAGGATGACAGAAAAGCTCTTCTAAGGATGGCCTGTCCAAGGGTTGCATGGACAAACACCTCTTAATAACATCTTGGCACTCTGGGGAGAGAAACCAGAAACCACCAGTCAGTTGGAGAAGTTGCCCTCCTGTTCCCATGCCCAGGTCATGCTGGGTGTGACCAGAGCTGGGCCTAAACTTCCCCATGGATGCTCTGTTTGGAGGACAGCAGGAGAGCAGGACATGTGCCTGCTCAGCAGCTGCCAGAGTGGTTTGCCCATGAGCCCGCTGCTGTCTCCCAGCACTGGTATTCCCCCCGTGCCCAGAGATGAGGATCCACCTCGAGAGAGCCATCGTGGGAACAAGATCCGCCCCCGGATGATCTCCTGGCCCCTCCGGAACGGGTGCTTCCCCATGACCAGGTGGCACAGCAGGAGGCCCAGGGACCAGATCGTGGCTGCCTCGCCGTGGTAGCGTTGGTGCTGGATCCACTCTGGTGGGCTGTAGGACTGGGTTCCTGTGGAACACAGACACAGCTCAGCAGGGGGCTGCTGCTGCTCCCAGAGCCCGGCCCCAGCATCCCTGGGCATGTGGGGGCTGCCCCAGAGGCACACGGGGTGAGCGCTGCCCTCTCGCCAGCACTTGGGACTTGTGCACAAACTCGCAGCTGGAAAAGAAGCCACTGGACTGGAAGAGGGCAGCACAATCCTTGGGAAAGCCCAACCATGACACACAAAGGAAAAACCCACCCAGTAGTGGAGAAAACCCACTCTCCTCCCCACCTGCATGGCCCCCAAAAATGTTAATAAGCCAAGGTGAACAAGGAGAGCGGAGCAGTCCAGCCCTTTCTTGCCTGCACACCAAACCATCCGGGAAATGGGGTCAGACCCCCCTCTCTGCTGCCCCCATGGGGGTTTGTGTCAGGCTGGCTGCCCCAGCTCCAGCCCCAGCCCAGGGCACAGTGGGTGCTGAAGGCTGTCAGCAGGGCTGGGAGCTGGCCGCCCTCACACCCCACCCAAATCAACTCAGCTCTAGCATCAATCCCATCCCAGCTGCAATAGAGGGAAGCCCCAGTGCTGCACCCAGGCTGGGCCACGAGATGCCCAGGAGCACCCCCTGCGAGGGCTCACCTGCAAATTGGGTGTAGGCTGTGTCTTGGAGGAAGGCGCCACAGCCAAAGTCGATCAGTTTCAGCTGCCTGCTGGCCAGGTCGAGCAGGACATTCTCGGGCTTAATGTCCCGGTGTAGGACCCCGCAGCTGGTGCAGTGCTGCACGGCCTCCAGCACCTGGCGGAACAGCTCCCGCGCCTCCTCCTCCGGCAGGAACCCCCGCTCCGCCAGGAAACCCGAGAGCTCCTGGCACCGCTCCGGACGCTCCAGCACCAGCAGGAAGCTGTCGGGGAGCTCAAGCCACTCCAGGAGCTGAATGACACCGCCACAGCCACCGGACACCTTGGCCAGCAGCACGATCTCCAGGGGTGCGCTGGTGCCGTCGGGCTGCGGGAGGAGCACGACGCCGTCAGTGGGGCCGAGGCCATGCGGGGCTCTGGGAGCCCTCAGCCAGCCCAGGATGCTCTGCATGCCCCGCTCAACCCACGCCCGCTCTCCCCGCAGAGCTCACGGCGGCTCCCACCGTGCCGGGCCCCGGCTCCTCGCCGCCCGGCACGGCCCGGCTGCTGCCGCTGGCTCCGCTCACTCACCAGCTCGCCCCAGTGCCGGACGCGATCCCTCGGCACGCGTTTGATGGCCACCTGCGAGCGAGGGAGAGCAGCGGGGTGAGCTCGCCGCCCGTCCCGCCGCGCCCCGACCTTCTCCTCCTCCTCCCTCCTCCTCCGCCCCCTCCTCCTGCGCCCGCCGCCGGCCCCGCCGCTCACCGGGGCGCCGTCCGAGAGCCGCGTGGCTGCGAAGACGCTGCCGAAGCCGCCGCGTCCCAGCATCGATCCCAGCCGGTACCGCTCCTGCAGGGCCTCCTGTGCCGTCCCTGCGGGCGGGACGCGGCTGTCAGCGCTCGGCCCGGGGCCAGCAACGATCCCCGAGCGCCCCTCACCCGCCCCGGGCCCGGCATCCCCACCCGCACCGGGCCCCGGCGGCTCGGGGCCGGCGGCCGCACTTCCGAGCGGCGGAGCTCGGGCCGGGGAAGCCGCAGCGGAAGCGGCGGGAGCGGCCGCGCCGCCTGTGTCCTCCGCGGGCCCCGGGAGGAGCAGGGGCCGGGGCCGGGACCGGGGTCGGGACCGGACCCTGCGTCGGGTCCGGGGCCGGGCTCGGGCCAGGCGGAGCCGAAGGGCGGCGATGCCGTCCCCGCCCCAGGCACTGATGCCCGCCCAGCAGCGCCACCGCCAGTACGGCCAGAGCCGGACGGAGGCGAGACCGCGGCGGGACGGCCGGGGCCGGGCACGGGGCAGCCCCGCCCGGGGCCGGGGGCGGGCCGGGGGCATGGCCCAGCCCGGAAGGGGAGAGGGAGGCGGGGAGAGGAGAGGGACGCCGGGCAAGGGACCCTGAGAGAAGGGTGCCCGACAGCGGGAAAGAGAGAGAAAGAGAAATAAAGAGACAAAGAGACAGAGAAAGAAAAATAGGGGAAAGCGTGTTTTAAATTATCTGTTTTGCTGCTCTCGCCGCTGCTGCTGCCGCCGCTGCTGCCGCTGCTGCTGCTGCTGCCGCTGCTGCAACTGAAGCACCGGGGCCGTTCGTCCCCGTGTCCGTTCCCTGCTCGCCCCACGAGCCCCACGTTCGAGCCCCGCGCGCCCCGGGGACAGCCCCTCCGTCTGTCCAAACACGGGAACTTTGCAGCCTTGAGCCCGGATGCAGAGCCCTGACTCCTGCACTCTGGCACAGCGATCCCCTCGCTTGCTGCTGTGCATTGTCCTTGCTGAGGGTCAAACACTGTCGGGCCACCTTCCCTTGGGGAAGGATTCCTACCTGACCCAAGCACTGCACTTACATCTCCAGTGTTGCTTTCCTGTAAAAACAGGGGAAGGAAAACTGTGTGTGGCTCATGGTATTTTAGAGTGTCTAAAAATCACTAAGTCAGTGATCCTAGAGGTGAGGTGCATCTGGAATTACTGGGATGCAACATAGAAAAGGGGAGCATAGAAATAAATAGAGGAAAACACCTTGGATTGTTTATTTTATTTCACATCTGGAAAGCTGTTTCAGTTTTCCAGGAGTCTTCTCCTGTCTGCTCTTCCCAAAAATCTCTCACGGAGAACAAGGTTGAGCTTCTGTCACAAGATTTTCCATCAGGAAATTATGCCACTGGTGAAATTTTCATTGTGACTGTTTGTGCTGGTTTAGGGCAAATTTTGGGAGGAAACCTCCTAAAGGGGTCTGTCTAAAAAGCAAGTTCAAGCGGCCCCTCCCCCTACTAGTTCAGGAAAAGACTTCCCTTGAGAAAAGTGAAAAAAGATCCCAGTTTTTTTAATGAGTAAAGTATTCACAAGCACAAAAAATGAATAATATTAAATAAACCTCTGACAGTGCTGAAGAGATGGCAAATTCAGAAAGTCCTTTTTGTGGGTTGTAGTTGGCTCACTCGGTCTCTTCTAAGTCCCTCTGGTGCTGGAATGCAGCGTCCCAGAGCTCGGGGGGCCACAGGTGTGAGCTGCTGCCGGTGTTTATCTGGGTTTTCAGTCCAGAGCAGGTGTAAACAGTTCCAAGAAAAAGGAAAGTCACAGTCCAAAGAAACTTCTCTGCCTAAGCTAGCTAAAACCAAATTGCTAGACCTAGGCTGTCAAGACACCGGGAAATTTCCAAATCTAGGCACTGGCGGTCCCTGCAAACACTAGATATGGATGGTGCTAGAGTCAGAACCTGGAAATTTCCAAAATTTTAGATTTCTGTGCCAGTAAATCACTGGACTTGGGCTGTGCCAGCACCAGGAAATTTCCAAATCTGGGTACTGGGGCAGCAAACACAAGATGTGGGAGGTGCCAGATGCAGTAGCAGGAAGTTGCCAGGTTTTGGATTTCTGTGCCAGCAAATTGCTGTACTTGGGCTGTTCCAGAATAGGGAAATTTTTGGATCAAGGGACTGGCAGTGCCAGCAAACCCCACATTTCAGGAAGGATTGGATCTGGACCCTTCCCTTCCCTTCCCTTCCCTTCCCTTCCCTTCCCTTCCCTTCCCTTCCCTTCCCTTCCCTTCCCTTCCCTTCCCTTCCCTTCCCTTCCCTTCCCTCCCTCAACAAGGTGCCAGAGGGGCTGGACAGCAGCCAGGCAGGAAGGGACCTGCAGGGACTGATGGACAGCAGGCTGGACATGAGCCAGCAGTGTGCCCAGGTGGCCAAGCAGGCCAGTGGCTCCTGGCCTGGATCAGGAATGGTGTGGCCAGCAGGAGCAGGGCAGGGATTGTTCCCCTGTGATCAGCACTGCTTGGGCAGCACCTCAAGTGCTGTTTGCAGTTCTGGTGCCCCCAGTTTAGGACATGGAAGAGCTGGAGCGTGTCCAGAGAAGGGCAACAAGGCTGGTGATGGGTCTGGAGCACAAGTCCTGTGAGGAGTCGCTGAGGGAGCTGAGGTTGTTTATCCTGGAGAAGAGGAGGTTCAGGGGAGACAGGGCAGTGTCAGGGCACAAGTTGGACTTGATGATCTCCATGGCCTGTTCCACCCTTGCTGATTCTGGGATTCTTTGAAAGAACCCTTGGAGCAGTTGCAGGAGGAGCCCTGGGCCTCCTCTTCAGAAGCTCCAGCAGCCCAGGTCCCTCAGCTTCTCCTGCTAGCCCCAAAGCCCATCCTGTCAGTCCTGCAGAGCCTCTGCAGCTCCTCCTCACTGCCCAGAACAGGGAGCCCCAGAGCCAGACACAGCAGCCCAGATGTGCCCCCCTGGCCTGGGGTGCTGCTGGCAAGGGAGCAGCACCAGGCACTGCAGGAGCCTGCAGACAATTCCTGCAGCACTTGCAGGATGATCCTGCTGCCCAAGGGACGTTCCCATGGTGCCAAGTCAGGAACTGCAATGGAGAGTGGGGCCAGAGAGGAAAGGGCAAGAAGGAATGGGCTGTTTGCAGGGAAGGGAACAGGAGTGGGCAATCGGAAGACATTTGTATCAGGAAGAGTAAAGAAAGCAAAGGTGAAGCCAAGGAAATGCTCAGGACAGTTTGGGGGTGGCTGCCAGGCAGCCCTGGCTCTGACCAACAGCGTCTGCAGTGGGACAGGAAACTCCCAGCTGATGGGAACAAACTTTCTGGCTGACTGCAGAGGCCAGGACAAAGCTGAGTGGTTTCCCTGGTGTCCCCCAGCCCTTGCTGGCCCCAGGGGCTGATGGCATTTGTGCTCCCTCAGGTTCATGTCCCCACAGCAACAGCATGGGAGTGCTCCCCCTGCTCTGTTCAATGCAAACAGGGGCTGCTGAGCCAGTGCTGCCGTGTCTGTGCCTGCAAGGATGGGGCACCTGTGTGAGCTGGGGGAGAGGCCAGGGTTTCAGAGGGGGGCTGTTGTTGGCAGCTCCATCAGGATGCTCTGGGACGCTGCCCTGGGCTGTGCAGCGCACTGGGGATGGATCAGCCCCTGCTCTGCTGCTCCTTCCCATCTGCCCCCAGGTCCCTGCAGAGCCCCAGCCATGCTGTTTGCCCCCAGCCTGCCCACGGCCAGCCTGGGCTGCTCACGGGGGTTTTCTGTGCTGAGAATCGGCCTGGGTGTGTTCTTGGGAGAGCCTGGGCAAGGAGCCTGGAGCCCCCAGGGCCAGGGCTGAGGCGTCAGTGCTGCCCCAGCAGTGCCCATGGCCTGTCTCTGCTGCAGCCCCGGCACTGCCGCCCCCAGGGCTATGCCCAGCCATGAGAGCACTCAGGTCCTACAGCAATACTAGGGCCACCAGGGCAGCCAAGGGAATCTAGATAGCCCTGACAGCTTTTGTCTGGGAGGTACCATTGGAAAACCATATAAAGAATTTTGGAGGCGGATTCTCAATTTTGGCCATGGATGGCTGGACTTGAAAGTGTTTTTTTCAATGGGAAGAAAAGAACGGGCCCCCAGTGTTTTGAAGGCACATGAGGGGTGGCCCTCAAGAGGCCAAGGCCAGCCAGAGCTATCTGTCCTGGCAGGTTTCATATGGGAATAATCCTTGGATATAATCAGATTTGAGGGAGGAATCCCAATTTCAGCCTTGAACCCCTGGAGGAGAAGGACAGTTCTTTCCCACAGGAAGGAATGCACAGAACTCCACGGTTTCAGGGGATGATAAGAAGCAACTCTCAACATGCCAAGGCCAGCGGGACCAGTCAAGCAGCCCCCAGGAGGCCCAGCCACCCAGACCTGTTCCATGTTCCTGGATCCTTGGGGCCCTGCAGCATCAAAATTGCCCCTTGGTTCCATGAGGCCCTGTAGGATCACCACAGATCTTTGTTTCCATGAGGCCCAGTGATATAACAAAGGTCTCCTTGGCTCTGCAGTGGCACAATGGCCCCTTGCTTTCCATGAGGCCTTGCAGTGTCCAAATGGTTTCCTTCTTGCCATGGGACTGCACAAGGCCACAATGGCCCCTTGCTTCCATGAGGTCACAGTGTCTCCAAATGGCCCCTTGGTTCTATTGGGTTCCGTGGGATCACAGTGGCCCCTTGACTCCAGCAGGCCTGGATGTGTTACACTGGCCCCTTGTTTCCATGGGGACCCACAGTGTCCCAATGGCCCATTGATTCCATGAGGTTGTTAGTGTCACAATGATCTCCTTGGTTCTGGGGCCCTGCTGTGGCTGCTGTGTAACAATGGACCTGTGGTACCATGAGGTTCCGTAGTGTCACCATGGTCCCTTTGGTTCCACAAGGCCTTGCTATGCCACAATGGCCGCTTGGATCCATGAGGTTCTGTACTGTCAACAATGATCTCCTTGGTTCCGCAGTGTCACAATGGATCCTTGGTTCCATGAGGAGCCTGGCCTCCCACAGCCCCTCACAGCTCCCCATGGCCCCTCATGGCCCCTCACAGCCCCTCATGGCCCCTCACAGCCCCTCATGGCTCCTTCACAGCTTCCCATGGCCCCTCACAGCCCCTCATGGCTCACTCACAGTTCCCCATGGCCCCTCACAGACTCTTACAGAACCTCTCAGCTCCTTGCAGCCCCTCATGGCCCTTCACAGCCCCTCATGACTCCCTCACAGTTCCCCATGGTCCCTCACAGCTCCCCATGGCCCCTCACAGCCTCCCACAGCTCATGGCTCCCTCACAGTTCCCCAAGACCCGTCACAGCCCCTCACTGTGGATGCTCTGGAAGAGAGAGAGAGAAACAGCAAGTGTTTCTCACAGCAGCATGTGAGAATTTTTAGGGTGTTGTAGGGATGTGATAACTTGTTAAGTATAAACAATCTGCAGGTGGTATTCTTCTACTTTGTCTTTCTGTTCTTCTCAAGGACAGTGTAATGTATTTTTGTTAACCAGCCAATCAAATAGAATAAATCATCTCATGCTATAAAAACCACAAGGTTCTCTTGAATAAAACCTTCTTTCACTCTCTCTACAAACTGCCTCCCGCCTGTTCCTGTGTCATTCTCGACTCAAGAGTGACACCTCACAGCCCCTCATGGCCCCTCACAACCCCTCACAGTTCCCCATGGCCCCTCATGGTCCCTCACAGCCCCTCATGCCCCCTCACAGCCCCAGACGTGGGGCGCCTCCCAGAGAAGGAGGGGTCGGGCCCTGCTTGTTCTCCCTTCATTTAATTCCCTTCATTACAGCGACAAGTAAAGAAAGGCTGAAATGGAGCCTTTCCCCAGCGTTTCCCTCGGGGTTAACTGTGGGCTGAAGCTCTGTGCTGGCCCCGGTCCCAGCGCCACCATCCCTGCAGCCGCCAGGCCTTTGCTGTCCCCCCGTGTCCATTCCCTGTCCCCGAGTCCCGCCCGGCTCTGGCAGCAGCAGCAGCCGCAGCGCAGGGGGCGCCGGCCCGGCCCAGCCAGGGCTCCCGGCCAGGAGCAGCAGCAGCGCCGGCCCCTTCCCGCCTGCTCCTGCCTCGGCTCCCAAGGGCTTTTTCCAGCTCAGTTCTGGAGCACAGCAACCAGCACCCACACACAGCCCTGACTGCTCAGGGCCCGTCTGTGCTGCCCCGAGCCAGCCCTCAGAGGAAGAAAGGATCGGGTTCCAGAGCTGTTTACAGCACTGTTTTACTCACCCTGAGGTGGCAGCAGGAGGCTGCTGGTGCCTTTGCCTTGGGAATTGGGGATCATGGCTGCTCTTGGCCCTCTTCTGCTTGCCACCTGAATTTTATCCATGAAACTGCAAGTGCCACTTTCAGTTGGTGCTACCCACGGTGCTTTCATGACAGTGAAGTCAGCATTTTTATCTCAGGCATAAAGATCAACAGATACTGGAATGCTCACCAACCTCAAGCTCTAAGGTGAGGGGAATTAAAGCCTCACAGGCCACATTTGCAGTGCTCATACACAGCCCTGTTGCTGGCACTGATGAAATAGAATAAGCTGACAGAGGCCATCACAAAAATTGCCTCTGCAGTGTGGAATTAAACTAAAAAATCCACCAGGAGAAACAGAAACCAGAACTTCTCGACTCGCTTCATGACTCCTTCCCAGCAGCAGGAAACAGAGATGCCCAGAGGTGTTTTGCAGTGCTGCTGCCCCCAGTTTACAGCCAGGCTTGTATTCCCTAACAATTCCTGGTACCACCTCCTGTTTTCTTAGCCTGGAACAGTAACAATGAAAACCTCACCAATGGCACAACTCCCCAGTCCATCAGCAAAAGAAAGGACAAGTTGTCAAGTTCTCCAAACCTTTGTCCTGCTTTGCTGCAAGAGTTCTGCTGCAGGCACAGTGTGGAAAGCCAGGAGAAGCCGCAGTTGGTGGCACATCTTGTGGCAGGAGCTCGACCTCATTCTCCACGAAATGTTTTTGAAAAGAGCAGACAGGATTACAGAGAAGATTCCTGGGAAACTGAATCAGCTTTCTAGAAGTGAAATGAAAATGGAAAGAAATAATGTGAAATGTTTTCCTCAATTTATTTCTGTGCTCCTCTTTTCCATCTTACACTACTTCTCCATGCCATTAATTCCAAATGCATCTCACCTCTAAGATCAATGACTTAGCAAGTTTTAGACACTCTAAAATACCATGAGCTGCACAGTTTGCATTCCCCTGTTTTTGTTGGAAAGCAACGCTGGAGACACAAGTGCAGCGCTTGGAAGCCTGCAGGCAAGGAATGTGCCCCGGCAGTGTGTGACGCTCAGCAGGGACAATGCTTAGCAATGCTGCAGGCAGGGAATGTGCCCCGGCAGTGTGTGACCCTCAGCAGGGAGAATGCTCAGCAGCGTTGCTGTGCTCGGTCCCCATGGAACCATGCCAGGAGCAGCTGCTGAGCTCAGAAGCCATCGCAGCCCCCGCCCTGCTCCAGAGCCCCTTGGCAGGGTGGGCTCCTGCCCTGGCTCTGTGTGCCAGGAGCCGGCAGCGCTGGGTGCAGGGAGCCCAGGGAGGGCACAGAGATGCTGGGTGAGAAATGCTGGGGCACAGCGAGATGGGCAAGTGCAGCCGGCCAGGGCAGAGGAGCAAGCACGCACAGGGGCACAGCCTGCAGGACACATGGCCAAGGGGAGAAAACAAAAAACTTCTCAGGGGGGTGGAGAACAAACTTTTAGTTACAAACTTAAGAGAATGAAGTACTTGGGAAATCTTAAACAGCATTGAATTACAGTAAATCACTTGACAAAGCACTGACTTAGCAAACTCTAACCTGTCCAACTTCAAGTTATGCAGATTTTGAGAAGAGGAAGTCAGGAGAAGAGAGAGAGGGAGAGAGAGATCCACAGTCAGTCTTGGATCTCAGCTGCTGTGAGCTCTGGAGCCGTGGGACGTTTCAGTGTCACACCTGTGTCACAGCCTGACCTGCTCTGGTCCCTCTCTCAGGTGGGGTTTTTGGGGTGCCAGGGGCTTGGCAGCCACTTTGAGGCTGGGCCAGAGGCTGCAGTGGCTGGGGTGGGGCAGTGACCACCCCACCTATGCAGAACTCTTCCTGCCCCCAAACACACACTGGAGATGTCTGGGGCTGTTCATCATTTCTCTGCTCTCCAGCACCGAGGCAACAGACTCTGGATACAGCTCTGAGATCATGCCCAAGGCAACCACCCCTGGCAATGGGGCTCCATGGAGCTGCTCTCAGGAACGCCCCCAAGAGCTGGAGAGTGCCCCAAAACTGCCTCAGAAATGTGAGATACCTCAAAATCTCTTCAGGAATGTAGATTATTAAAAAATTCACTCAGTAATGGGCTCCCCCTCCCTTCATCATCCCCAAACTTTGGCTGTCTCATTCCAGACCCCAACCCACCTCCCCATTCCCAACCTCAACACATCCCACCCCTCCTGGACATCATGGCCACCTTCCCAAGCCATATTTCCCCCATTTTCCACCTCCCAAACTCCATCCCACCCATCCTGCCCTGCCTAATCCCCATCTCAACCCTCCTGATTTGAAGCTCACTTTGCTCAATCCCCTTCCAACCCCATTACACACCAAAGAGCTGTGGAATCGAGGAATTTTGGAGTGGGATTGAGTAGTTTTCAGTGGCATTAAGATGACAGATTGAATCCTCTTGTCTCTTTCAGTGCCAAGAAAGGGAAACAAGTACACCAAATAACCCTAAAACCCCCAAATTCTCCCAGTTATCTCCCTGAATCCCAGATTCCCCTGAAACACAAGTAAAAATGAGGTTTTAGATGCCCTTGATGAATTTATTGATTTTTACCCCAATTTTCTCTGTTTTAAAGGGATGAAGATGAATCCAAAAATTAGGGCCAAAACAAAAGAATAACCAGCCCAGTGTCTTCCCAACATGGATCACAGGAAATGTGGATGGCCAGGGCTCTGACCAACATGGGTCCTCCCATGGGGGATGGAGCTGGAGCAGTGCATGAAGCTCCTCCTGCAGTTGGGGCACTCACAGGGCTGCCCTTACCGATGACTCTTTTGGTGTCAGGTAAAGAACGAGCGCTGTGAGAAGCTCTTCCCACACTGGGGACACTCGTAGGACCTCTCCCCGATGTGGATGCGCCGGTGCCTGATGAGGGTCAAGTTGTGCTTGAAGCCCTTCCCACAGTCAGGACAGCAGGAGCGCCTCTGCTCTGTGTGAATCTGCTGGTGCAGGAGGAGATCAGAGCTGGTCTGAAACCTCTTCGGACACTGGGGACACTCATAAGGCCTCTCCCCAGTGTGGATGCGTTGGTGGGTGACGAGGGCAGAGCTGCAGCTGAAGCCCTTCCCACATTCCCCACACTTGTAGGGCCATTCCCTGGTGTGGATCATCTGGTGGCTAATCAGGTCGGAGCTCCGTCTGAAGCTCTTCCCACGCTCCAAGCTGTTGCAGAATGGCTCTCAAGTTCAAACTTCCTTTAGGTCCCTGTTCGGGCAGCCATTTGTTGCAGAATGAGGCCTTTGTCGGGGATGAGCCATTTGTCGGTGAAGGGAGACTCGGGCACTCAATATGAGTGATAAGCAAGTTCCGTTTATTGAAGAGAGCATCAAACACTTATACAGCACATAATAAGCTTATGAATATTCTGTAAGCCAAGCGATCTATTGGTTAAACTATACCATCAACTCTTCCTCATTCTTTTGGGCCTACATTCTCTATTTCCCACGTCTCTCTGTCCACTTGTTATCATACCCAGCTAGGCCTAAGGACACGCTATCTTGCAGGTGCAAAACTCAAACTAGCTGTGTTCGGTACTTTCCCAGCTCCTGGTCGGCTAACAAGCGAATGTCTACGTGACCTCTGTCATGTAGCCATTTCTCCACACTTACCAGTGAGCATTTTCAGTTCTGCCACCCATGTTTAGAGCAAGTTTTCTGTGACTCACTGCACCAGGTCAGTCCAAAGAAGAGCATTAGGAAGTATCCAGCTGTATTTTCTCTTCTTCCTTCTGTACATGCTGCTTTTTTGAGCACTCTGGCTTTCTGAGCTCCCTCACATGTCTTGATCCTTTTCTGGATAACCAGAGGAATATCGGGATTAAATCCTGTCTCAGCTCTGAGGTCTGGCTTTTGAAGAGCCCCAGTCATCCTCTCCTACTCATCTCATCCTGGTCTTGGTGGAAATATTATGCCTTCATGGGATTGTTATTCAGCTTTGGGGCATTCTGGCACTGCTGTTCAGTGAAAGATTTTGAGACTTTGAAAGGTTTCCTGGTGTGGCAATGAAAATCCTCAATCCTAATACTTGATGGGGTGTGCAGTTGCCTGAGTTGTGAAGCCTCCTGAAAAACATTGTTTGTTCTTTTCTCTTTGACTTTTCCTTGACTGTTTTCATCAACAGATCAGGAGGTTTGGGGATATCTTTTCAAAGGGAATTTCAATTAATCTCCTGTCTGGCATTTCAAAGGGGAACAGTGGTTTGGTTTTTTTAACCAGCACCTGCTTACCATCCAATTAGCTAACTGCCTTTAATTAACTATAATACATTCCAGGAGAGCAAAATAACAAGGGACCAAAATCAAGTGGTGATGACTCTGTGACTGAACCTGGACTTCCCCTTTCCAAGGTGCAGGATTCTGGGTAACCCTTTGCTGGCCACTTTGAGCTCTGCCATGCAGTGCCTTGGGTTTCTGGGGAGGGAAAAGCATCCAGTCCCTCACCTCCAGGTTCACATCTGCAAATCCAGAGGCCAGTGGATATTTCTGTCCATGGGATTTGCATACTGCATGCCCCATAGGATTCTGGTTGTGAGCTTTCCTCAAAAACATGGTGAGATGAGGTGTGCAGGACTCATTTCTTCAGAAGGGCAGGAGAAACCTCTGAAGGCCTTCCCTAAAGGGCCTCCTTACCCAGCAGTCTGACACAAATTTGCTTCTGAAGAGCTTTGTAATTTGTCCTTATTATGTTCTATGTGTGATTTAATGAAAGCCTTTTTCTCTACTGTAATTGAGCTCTTAATCTCATCTGAAAAGCAGAGCACAATCCCTTCAGAGATGGTGTTTGAGTAACAGCCTGTTTGTGTTTCCTCTGCTGTGGTACTGCTCATGGAGCTGCTCACTCCTGATTTAAGAACAGAAAATAAACAGATTTCTCTGAGTCAAAAATACATCAGTGATGGCACATAGAGTAGGTTTGAATGAAAACCTCTTTTTTCTATTGGGCAAGAGATCTTCCAAGCAAGATCTTTCCTGGTTCTGCAAAGAATATGAAGGAGTGAGTTTTCCTTAGTGCGCTCCTGAGGCTTCATGCAGGTGATGCTCAGAAAATGGCACATGGGCATGGCAGCTGTCAGCAAAACAATTGGCTCTGGGCAGGTAAAAGTTGGCAGGAGATAAGAGTGGAAAGTCAAAACAACAGAATGCTGAAAAACTTGTAAGAGGATTAACGACTTCAGTGAAAATTCCTCATCTTAAAGCTTCAAAACACATTTTTACAAAAATCCACAAAGGTGTCCTGATTTTGATCAGTCTGATCTTCCTAAATAGCATTTTTCAATCAGAATTAGGAGTTGAGAGACACTAAAGGAGGCTCAGCAGAGGATTTTTCATTGTGACCTTAGTATATCTTTTTTACTGTGCTGTAGTTTGGAAGGAGGCCCCAAGCTCCAGCTGCAGCCTGGGGAGATCCTGTTGACCTAAACACTCCCCAAAGCTGCTGTGGGACTGACCCAGAACCAGAATCTGTATGGAACTGGGTAAAATACTTCCCACTAGAAAACACTTGCAGCTTGATGGTGATCCACAGTTCCCAGTTCAGACCACAGGCAGTGCCAGTAGTCACCAGTTTGCTGCCTGCTCTGTGCAGAGCTGCTGGCTGTGAGTGGCAGAGCTGTGGGGTGACAGGCTGGTGGCTTTTTGGGGCACACAGAGCCTTCCATATCTACTGCTTTGTCCCCACTAAAGAGTGGATTTTCCTAGAGAAATACCTGGAGAATGGGAAGGATGAAGAGCAAATCATTCCCTGCCAGTGGATGCTGTGCTTGTTGCAAACACGAGTTACATCTGGTAGGAGTCCTTGCTGTCAACCCTCAGGGATTCCAGGCTGAGATCAGCTCAGCTCTGTCATTTGCCAGGGGAATGAGGATCAGACTCCACCACACCTCCAGAGCTGGGGACGAGTGGGTTGAATCACATCCAGAGCCAGGATGAGGAATGGGCTGTGTTTTGTCTTGCCATGCACAGCAGATATCCTAATTTAAAGCTGTGCTGTCTTCCCAGATTCTGCTTCTTCCTCTGAGAAGACCCATCCATTT